>NC_031496.1:12579769-12728927 GCF_000237925.1 Schistosoma mansoni
TGGTGGTAGTAGTAGTAGTAGTAGGAGGAGGAGGAGGAGGAGGAGGAGGACGAGGAGTCGGCCAATAAGAGTGTTCGACATAGTATACTTAATTTTTCAATGTTCTAAATTACAATCGATTTAATGAACCATTAATTCTATTATTTCAAAAAAAAACATTCCATATAGATGATATAATAAATGATAAATACCACTTAATAAAAGTTCAATTATTAATCATTTTTATTTTACCTTTTATAGAATATGTATCCATAATTTGATTTGAATAGATTAACCATTTTAAATTTGATTCAATTGAATAAGTTAAATTTATTAATTGTAATATAATATAAATGAAACCAAACGAATAACTTTTAAATGAATATAATTTTATACAATTTAAATAATCCACATATTTATAATTCCAACTGATCATATCATATTGTAAATTAGAATATTTTTTTTTTTGAAAAAATATAAAAAAAACAATAATGATGATGATAATGATCACAGATTGATCACAAATTTTGTAGTGAATATAATTTTGTATCCAAGACTTTTCTTTTCTTTGTTTTTATTTTTATTTTTTTCTCTTTTTGAGAGAGAGAGAAAAAACAATTATTGTCTTTTATAGATAATAAATATTGTTTTTTTTTTCGAAAGAAAAAAACAATAATAATAACAACAACAAATTTTTTTAAGAATTTAATCTATTTTTTTTGAATATGACAAATCAATATTATTGATTGAATCGAATATATATATATATATATATAATTATCCTAATAATGTATATTTTAAAATTAATCACTATGCTAAACAAATAATCATTTGCTTATTCATAAAAAATATAAAATATCAATGAAAATGGTTTGTTTGTTTTCAATTGAATGAAATAGATAAATATACTATTGAAATATACCAATCATTTACAAGTAATTTGTATCTATGTCTGTGTCTATGCATATATGTATGTATGTATTTATGTAGGTAGGTATGTATGTTCAAGGTTAAACTCATTTAAACAAAATCATATTTATGTGAATAACCATAACTTTTCATATATTTGATCGTTTTTAAAAAAAATAAAATAAAACCACAGAAATGATGGTAAAAAAAAATAAGAAACAAACATACAGATATTATCAAAAATTGTGATTATGTTATCAATAGAAAATATCTCATTTATTGTAGTATTAAAAACATACGGTCAAAATAGGTCATTTTTTTGTTTCTTTATAGCGATACTTCACACTTACAGATTGATTTAATGTATACACTGTATGGTAACTAATGTCATATTGTCTATTGTTTAGTGGTGATCATTGCAATAAATTTATTAGTTTTAGTAAATCGATGTCATACTTAACATTGATATTTGATAGTTAGAAATCATTTAGAATAAGACTAAAAAGTAAGATTTGTAGTGGTTAGTACTAGTCAGAAGTGTGAATCTCTAGTCTTTGGGAAGTGGTACTCACTAAACTATACGATGTTATATTATCGTATATAATTATTCCTAACGTTACTACTGAGGTATTTAAGTTGCAACTGACATTCTATAGGACTGTGATGCAGATATTAATTGGTAACAGTGCAGTAATTGATAACATATTGACGATTTCCTTGTTCTGATTAGATTCTCTTTTACTTCACGTAACCAGATATTATTTTCTCCGTGATTTTAATATGGGTAATTTATGAAATATCGACATCATGTTAATACTACTATCATCAATATATCAAATAATCATATGCTTGATTCCATTCTAAACAGAAGTTCAGCTAAAATAAACATCTATATACTAATAGTGTTGAAAACTTCAGTACTGTTTGATTATGTAAAGCCTATGTGTGGGAATGAAATAATTTTTTCTTCGTTCAGGTTGAATAACTGAAAGATTTTACGATCTTATCATTCATCAGAAATATTAAGATATCCTAAATTAGGCGATTAACTGAAATTCTCTTCGTAGTGAATATTAATCAGTTTTCTTGTAGAGGCTAAATATAACCAACTAGAAAGGGAGACGATACAAAGTAGTAATAGCTATTTCGATTAGTCTTAAACTTCAATTTTATCAGTATTATTTATTTGAATGAACTTAAACTTGATGAGCGCTGTATATGTAATATGGGAATAGATAATTAATTAGTGTTAACTTACAAAAGATTACTGAAATATTGTCTTAGATTCATTTGATATTTTTATTTTTATTCCAACATGGTTTTCCAAAATATTGTTCTTAGCTAATATATTACTTTTATTTTTTTCCATTACAAGGTCATATCTGTTTGTTTGCAATCAGTGTACAAAGTCCATAAGCCAGATTTGTTCTGAATGTTGTACAGTTATCGTGAAAAATGTATTCAGTGATATTCTTATTAGAATGAGTATTGTTGAAAGTATCGCATTCATTTCGTCACCAGAAAATAGCTGCGCCTACTACTTTGGGCATTAAAAATATAATTTACATTTAAGTTACTCATGAGTAGTTCAACATAAACTAACAAATATTGAGGTGGTAATTGTACTAGAACTGGAATTGTCATTTGATAGTATCACTAACGCGATGACAGATATTAAGGACCACACCATATAAAAGTTCACTTGATTAGTACCAGATGGTTCGTAATCGATATTGATTAGACACAGTTATTAATAGGTTTACATCTCTGATTACACTTTATTTATCATTACAATTTTTGGACATATTGTGATCTAAAATATGCTATGTTTATGGCTGATATCCATATTTAATTGTCGTTTACCTTTCCCGTTGTGTATTCATTATTTAATAAATTTATAGAATAGGGATGAACTTAAGATACTTTAAAATTCTCTGAGTGGTTCTAAAAACACTTTTCGCCCAATCATTAGGGACTTTACAAAAATCACTAGTATTTCACAACAGAAGTAATGAGATATGTTAGTTTAGTGTTTTAGGAAGTTTATTTGTCTTTCAAGGTCTATTACCAGTTTTACGATTTTAATATTCTAGGAATAAAGTCAAATAACCTCAGTAATCTGGGTGTTCATATGTATTTGCAAAAGGTCTTCCATGAATCTGCTACGTAACCATAAACAGTGTTAAAGAAAATTCATTACCGCTCTTAAAATCTTTACCGCTAAATTATTTGGAGAGTCAGGGAAACGAAATTGCAGGGATACCATTTGCAAATAGAGAAGTCTCTGTTATAAATCATCATCTATTTTAGCCTTCCTACTTTATTAAATAGCTTTTCATTTGGTGAACCACTCATAAAATGATCTTTTCGAGTTTGCTATTGAACTGGAGCGAAACTGATTGATTCTAACGTTTTATGGAATATATATGGAGTATTCAAAACATTTAACGTTGTCAGTTCCACTCTGTAAATGATAAAAATAATCTTCAGAAGTAACCCTAAATGTATTGACGACCATATGAAAACATACCTACAGAGCATCTCATATAGTGAAAGATTAAGTTCGATTCTTTTTGAATTTCGCAAAAATATGCTGAAGTAGTTCCCTCGATCCTGATCAGCTCATACCTATAATACACTCCTATCCATTAACGTTATTGGGAAATTTCAGTGAACACTCAACCTATTTCAAATTACTTAATTGTAAATGGTATTAAGGAATTGCTCAAAATTCGTGATTATTTCAGTGACTTTGTTTTTTGAAATGCTGAAAGACCAAAATCGTTGTCTTTCAAAATTCACTTAAATGAATTTCATACAGACTCAGAAAATATAAATATTAACTCATATAAGTAAAGAAACGCTCTCTTAACTAGTTACTGACATTACATAATGTAGGACGAAATAATTTGTGATAGTTCGTTATTCAAGAAAAATAAGTAGTCTAAACATGGATAATTGAAAAATATAAACATAAAGAGATCAATAGAACTATGGTGCAGGTGGGAAAGTTTAGGGTATATCTTTGACACTATTCTAATACTTCATATATTAATCAACCGGACAACAATTATTACTACAGTGCATAATTCCTAGAAGCTGAAAAGAAGCAGAACACTATTTTAACACAGCTCAAATTCAATGACAACTAAATTTATACAGACGATTCATTTCGAACTCACTTGATATATTGTAACCACTGATTGACACATAACGAGGACATTCTTGTGCTAACCATTTGTTGATCGATGCCGTAAAAGCATTTTAGAATACTTAGCCGGTACTGAAGGAGAAGACTTTGTTGGTACGAAGAAATAAAATACTGCTATTCATTTGTTCAGAAAGGCTTAACTAGTTTGGGCGTATACAAACCTGTCTATCGGTAAAGGTACCACTTTATGATGATAACTGATGAACTATCAAGTAGTCTCTCTTTACTCCACTGATTATTTGTTTGGTACAAAATCGATATTTAGCCAATTTACTTCAAGTCCTACTACTTGTCCAACAGTTTTTTAAAATGATAGTATTGTAACGGTATCGAAAATCATTACATCCGACGTTACTAATGCGAGTTCGTTTTTCTTATTTCAGGGCAACAAAGAGTAAACGTACTGGAAGAAGAGTTACAAGCCTTACGTGAGCTGAACCTACAGAACAATGAATAAAACTGTTTTGTAACAAGTTTCCCTTTTTGTACTCAAACCGCGTCTTTCAATTTTAAAAATATATCTGTTGTGCGAGTACATCGCTTTCTTACTTCAAAGGCATTCACCGGTCCTGACTGTGGTGCACATGGGCTCCAACATCATGTGGGAAAAATGCATGAACCCACTTTTTGTCACCGGCTACCATGGGATCGTATCACCTAACGCTGTTATATTGCCTTATGGATTAAACCACTAGGTCAAAGGTTGAGAGGGTAGCCCTCCAGAGGAACCACCTGCTTAGGTTTGGACAACCGGAGAGTGCCCGATCCTACTCACAAATCAAATGATCGTCAAACTGAAAAATTTACTCTCTCAAGTTCGCATTCTTACGAACTATGTCCACAGTTATTCAGATTGCATTTACTCTGTCACTTGCCTATTCCCATTTTGGGCATCCTTTATTTTTCAACCTAAACAGCAGCTCGCCAATAGTGGAAATTATGTTTGATCTAAACGATCTCAAGTCACTTACTGGTTGGCAGTTGAGTTCTACTACTGAATATGGATTCTGAACCAGCCTTTCTATGACGATGTGTGACGTTCGAGTTGGCCTTCTTCAACGTTCGCATACTAACGCAGATGGGACAATCGGTAGGGTTGATCATTTTTCTCAAGCATTAACATCGATGTCTGTTGTCTATCCTACATCCATACTCAGGACTTTAGTAAAAAAACTAAAAATTTGCTCCCCATATTCCGCTTCGAAAAGCTTATTCCGCGTGCGTTCATCCGAGGACCCTATGGCATCTTCGTCTTGTTATGCTGGCGTTGATGTCACACCAAGGGCTAGGGTTGAGGCAACGTGTATCGATTGGGATCCCCATTAACAATTGACCAAAAACACCATCAACGTGAGAAATCGTTGCGAGGAGCGATGTCTAATCGTTATCTCCGATTACGCCCCGACAGATTGTAGCCCAGATACAATGAAGGATGAGTCTCACTACCAGTTAGGCGATCTCACGAAAGCCTGTTTGGGAAATGTCGTAGTACTGGCAGGAGACTGGCGCAGGTCTGGCGTCTAGGCACAGAAGAGAGTTATTTGAGTGACTTTTGGGGACTTGTTGGCCTCAAGTTAGATAAATGCAGCCATCTACTGTAACTTCGTATACTACGACCTGTTTCTAGTTACTATTAACCGTCGGCATACTCATCGCCAATGTGCTAGCTTGCACCCCGTGAACTTCAGATTCTGAAGCACCACAAATCACCGAGCCTTGATGATTTCCTTTCAGCCCTTTCCGGGGACCATCTGGTTATGGGACTGATTGAGTTATTTGCAAACGCTTGAGAATTAAAGTGTCCCAAAATCCTAGAATGAAACGATAGTAGTCACTACCTTCAAGATGAATCCGGCGTTAATCTTGTTGTGCTAACGAGATATGGCAACTTGGACTGGTGCATATGTGTGCCTGGTCCTACGTTGTAGCTGACTGACCACCTTCAAAAAAGGTTAACGTAACCTATGCAATAATTATAAGGGGATAAATCTACTTCTGATAGCGTCCAAACTATGAGCTTCCGTCATATTTCGTAAATTGTTCAAAACCCGAGAAGAAATGACTCGCGAGGAACAGGCTGGTTTCCGTTCTGGTCGAGGATGTATTGATCATAAATTCACCCTCCGCCAAATGTTAGAACACTGCCATACTAATTGCAGGCCAACAACCGTTGCGTTTCTCAACATTAGGGCCACTGTCAATTTGTTGAACAGGACTGTTCTCTGAGATTGTTTATTGAAAGGTGTGCCTGAGTTTATCAATAGCTTGAGTACACCATAATACAAATACCTCAGGCACAGTGCAAACATACAACCATCTTTCTTCTTTATTTCATCAATCAGTGGGGTTACGCAGGGTTTTCCAGTCTCATTATTCCTTTTCAAGACTTTTATCGGTAATGTTTAGTAAACAGTTAGGATGGGAATAGGTAATGGTAGTATGGATCTAATACCTGAGGAAAGACTTCGACTGCGAGCATGCAGATGATATTGTCTTGCTGTGTGATGATACCCAAGTCATACAATCCGCATTTAATCAATTAGCAATTTGTGTCTGTAGGAACGATATTTGTTCTTCATCTTCCAAGTCCAAATTACCATTACAAGGTTGGTAGGACCGTAAACCTGAACCTACTCATGGTAGTGAGCAGATAATGTAGTCGAGGAATTCATGTACCTCATTTTCTCATAATGTGGCGCATGTATTTCGATGCCCCTTGGTACCAACATGTGTTTAAATAAATAATTTTCAATTATCATTCAATTAGTACTTTGCTGTCTGTTTAAGCAACCAACTATTGCTGAAACCAAACAGAATGTCTGAATAGAAAAATCAAAACAATCTAGACGTCATATAGCATATGTAATCTTTTATTCATTGGTAATGTAGCCAAAACAAATTAACTTGAAAGAGGCAAGTTTCCAGTAGTAGTTAAATTGGTTGCAATTACGAAATTACAACCAACGTATGCGTATGGAGTGCTAAGTTTCTTTGAAAAGCTGATAAGAGGACATAACAAAGTAGTAATTTTTGCCATCGATTGATATCTAGCCTTTGAAAGTTTTTTTTACTGATGTCACCTTATTGTCTTCTGAGATGCACGGAGTGAAATGCTTGAAGATAAGCTATTTAGAAGAGAAACTACTTCGCTTCGCATACCCACCTAGTATAATCTCTTGCGCAAAATTAGGATCAGAAAGTTTCAGAAAATCGCCGTAGTCCTTTTCGTTGAACTAGGTCTCTTTTAAATCGATTAATTTAGGACACCACGAATTCTAAAACGACATAAATGGAAAACGCGCTAGATGACTGAAAAGATCCCTAAAATTTAACAGATTCGGCATTTCTATGGTTACCGAGTTTTTGGTTTGGTAGTCTCCGAATATTTCACCGCCTAAATATATAACATCGAAGGGACAGACTTCAGCACTATTCTATTGAGCTGTCTTTTCTAATCCTTCACGTTACTACTTGAAACTTAAATCGTCTTCCTTAGACTTGAGCTCCAAGTCTGACCAAAGAGTTTGATAGTATGTATAATTATTTTATGAAAACCACTTTATTCGTCTGCAGCGTTCCACTTATTGAGTTTATTTTGATACTGAGATGTCTGTAAAACAAAATAAATACAGTTGATGCTATAAGCTGGAACTATATACTAAAAAAGGACACACTTATTCTTTATCTTTCATTATAACAGATAAACTATCAATTACACAGAAATACAACGTGGAAGGTTGTATTCGATAATGTAGTTTAAAACATATACATAGGCGAAAATCATATATCACCTGAAATAATTATGAAGGGAATAAGTCATGACACAGAAACAGTGAAAAAGGTGTGGAACGAGAACTCAAAAAGCCCCGTCTCCTTCATATTTGCAATATAATACAAAAAGCACGTGATTTCATCTGGTTCCATTAATGAACGGAGAAACATAGGATTATCATAAACCACCACGCAACGAAAGTACTAAGTGGATTACTGAACCACCTTGCATTTTGTATTCCTGGACAAGTTTCTCATCATTCATTTGTTTACCGGAAAAAATCAGTCGTTGTTGTTGTGGTGGTATGCCTTCTTTTTCTTCAATTCTTTCTTTGATCCGTTCAACTTTGTCAGTTTGTTCAATATCAATTTCAATTTCTTTGCCTGTTAATGTTTTCACTTTAATCAGCATACTGTAATGTGGAAAAAAACCTTAGGCACTAATATACACATACAATAAGTTTCTTAGACTTGGAAGAAGCTATAAATACTATAGAAATTGTTTGGTAACCACTCCTAAACTATTTTTGCCACAGTTGATACATCCTGACTGGGGAAATTTTTATCAAAAGCTATGGAGTTGCACAAGATAATTACTCAGATTATAAAAAAAAAGATAATACATCCATTAGAATTGTATAAAATGGCTTGTTGCAAAAAGTCTTAAGCGTTGGACAAAAAGGGCAATATTTAGGAAAATAATTTAAAACTACATAGTATGGACAGACAATGATAGCATGCAGAAATGAATAAATTCGACATGAAGACACAACTAAATAAATAATACGACATTAAACTATGGGATAATGGTCACTGGCTTATAAGTTGAGTTTTGTAACATTTCGGACGGACTAGATACATAACTTTCAGGGACCCCACTGAAGGAGTTGTGAATAGATAACTGATGCTAAGTAATACTACTATTGATTTCACGTTACGGTGTCGTAAACAAGGTCAGATAACGGAAAATTACTTACTTGCCAGTCGGAAAAAACTATTCTGTATGAGACAAGCCTAGGTTGTTGCTGCTTGTGAACTGAGCGACATAAGTCTAACCCAGTTACTTGTACATATGGAACAGTTGGTTGGCTAATATGTTTAACCATGAAGTATTAAAGCAGATGACTTTAATTTGAAAGAATTATTACGCCGTCAGCAGCTAGTAAAATAGCAAGATCTGTCTTCAACAATGAATGACATACGCAATACCTATGGCTTTTTATAATGCTGACATCGCCCACTACACTTCAAACTAATGTGACAGATCTAAGGAAATTCCAAGCTGACAAAAACTTCCGACTTTAAGGTTCCCCTAGTCAAATGAAAATCGGTAGTTCCCCTTTGAATTTGGGGAAAACCAAAGCGTTCCCAAAATTCAGGGAAACTTCCCCCAAAAAACAATCTGAATTTTAAGGAAAAACTCTGGATCATGAAGTATATTAGGGTTTTCAGTCTTACTTTCCCGAAATTCCTAAAAATTTCCCTAAGATCGGGAGATGAGATATAGGGCTCTGGGAATATGGGTTGATAAAATGACTTGATCGTTTTGCGTCATCTATTAAGCTCTGGAATCAGTAAGTCTAAATAAAGGATATAGTTAAACAATTATAGTAATACGGCTATTGCCGTGAAGGAATTGAACGGATAAATGGTAGAACAAAAACAAAATTCATCCTTGTAACTTGAAGAGGAGTGAATATTTTTTGACTTTACCTAGCTTTTTGTTTGTACTAGGATCAAAGGACAATAAGGAAACGCAGAGTATTTGGGTCACTGCCTCCTGACCGTGACGTACCACTTCACCTGACGCGCTCGACAGTAACTATATCCAATATCATTATCTTCAGAAGCTCGATCATTAATAGATAACAGTAAATATACTGTTCTCTGGAAATCAAGAAACCTATCATAAGTTGGTTTAGTTTCGGTTTCAATTGCAATAAATGTCCCCAGCAATCCTCGATATTTTTAACAGAATTTCGGTTTGTAAAAACAATCTTTCGTCTTTTGTTCTACTTTAATAATAATCACCAACAGAACCTTTCTTCGCATTTTTGTTCGAGGTATCGTTAGAGTTCCCCCCACGTGTAGGGATTCGTTTCTATTCGGATGTTTGGTTTACATAAATCAGTCCTCTGGAGTAAGGATAAGAGTTTGTGTTTAAGAAAAACAGAAAGTGAATGCTGATACTCTGCAAACGAAGTATTTCAGTGTGTTAGTGTGGAATCGTTTACCACGAAATCACATTTCATTCGGAGTGACTTTACTTGATAAAGCGTTTAGACATGGCATGACCGTGTAATGTTCTTTCCAGATAGTTGTCGAGGTGGAGTTCAAGATGGAAACTATATACGATATAAAAACGTCCATAGTTTTCCAAGTTTGGAGGTGAATAACGGTACTAATTGTACGGTACTAAAATGTTTCATGTAAGAAGTATACCGCTGATCATTGGGACCTAGTGGAAACTATGTTCTATTTTTTTTCTGCCTGGATATTTTTAGGGAGATTTCGCGCTCACAAGCGCTAAAACACTGGTGCAAGTTCGTGAATAGTTGGGCCTTAGTACAAACGTTTGTAAATTGTGTGACCGAGTGACTTTATACCATGTGTAGAAACGCAAAGCAATGATGAGAACATAGCTCCATAATATGTGTTGGTAGTGGAAAAGTAATAAGAATTGTCAACATGTGTGAAATTGCGCTTACTATTAAAATTAAGGATTTCTAGTATTGGTTTCCACTCTGATTTTTCTGAGTGACGACTGATTATAAAGGTGTTGGATAAAGTCGTTAAACATATTTGGGTATGTCCCTGTGAAAGTATGGATGAAAATAACCTCACGCATATTTTCTGTATGTTCATAATCTTGATGTTCTACCGTATTTTTTCGGTTCTCACTTGTGATCTGGTGCAGATGCATGACCGAGCACCTTCAGTTAGGTAAGTCCATTAACACTAATGTGGTCAGCATAAAATGTGAAACACTTACAGAGCTATTAATTTCGGGGATTTATTCACCGCTACAATGAGACTTTGTATGTCAATTTAACTCATTGAAAATTCCATCATTCGTCCGATAACGTTAGCTTATTTTAAAATTTCGGAAATTATGGAAATAACCTATTAGAAGCAGTCCTGTTGAAAATCTTCTTAAACTCCTTGTGAACTTGTGCAAAGAATGAAATAGATGGACGTTCTATGAGCAGTGTCAACGTTTTGTTGAACGGTCTTTGACCTTCACAGTAAATTGTCAACTTAAACAAAGTTATTAAAATATCTATCTTCACATCACCAGCGTTTCTTTCTTTGTTGAATAACATTTAGAAATAGAAATTGAAGATTTTTGTAAATTGTTCCCGGAATTTTCAACTGACTTTGGCACATGCTAGTGTGTTATTCCCGTTGGAGGTAAATATGTTCCTTAATGAAGTATTTACTCAGAATTTTAATTTTGTTCCGTGGTTTGTATTTTTAAGAAAACCTTTTTTCCCGCACAACCTCTAGTTGTTCGCTGCTATTCGAGTTCACAATACCGTCCAACCTATTCCTCATTGTTTCTTATTAGCAGAAGAAAAAATATCTGCTTAGTAGCTATTTTGATCATTAGTTCTTGTTTCGTTAGACATTTTGATCGTTGTTGTACTCTTATGCCTTTTATCCGTCTTTGTTCGTTGGCTTGATATTCAGTCTTTATGTTTTTTACATTTCTGTGCTAGTAATTATAGTGGTAAATGTTAGTATTGGCAGATTTTCTTACTGCTTATGAGGGTTGTCATAAATTTTATGATACTTACTTTGCCAGTGCTTGTTCTAACATCTAAACACAGCTTACACAAACATAAGAATCTAGAATATACTCATCCTCTTAGTTTGTTAGGTAGATATTTCATCTACTAAAGTTTCATGTCTATCCTTATAACAACTAAAGCGTCTTTTTCCAGAGAAGAGAAGTTAGTTTGTGAATATGAAAATATATCGTTCTTGCATTTCTCGTACAACTGATTGATCCTGAAACGATCGTGTGAAACTCAATAATCACTAACTAAATACTTTGTATTAGGGCAAGTCTGTTTATGCTATGGGCCACCCTATATGTATGTGTTCTTAAAGCATTGACTATGTATATTGAGACAATGGAGTAGGCAATGTTGAGGTTAAGTTTAGGGTTCTGGAGTTATGTAACAAATCAGTTTACAAAATTCGCAATCTTTATCGACCTAGATGACCAAGGCATGATATACATAACAGTCAGTCGGTCAGCTACAAACTAGGACCCGGCACATATATGCATCGGTTCAAGTTGCCACATCTCATTAGCACAACAAGATGAACACCAAATTCATAGTAGTTACTTCAATGGTGGTAATATATAAAAGGAAGATTGTATATAAGAATATAGTACAGGAAGAAGGAAAGATATGAAGCAATTTTAATCTCGTAGTTTAAGGGAAGACAGAGAATGTATACATCTAAGCCATTGTGATCGATTCTGAGCCATATCACCCAGAGTCTCCAAACATTGGTTACGATAGTCACGCTGACCCCAATCAAGTAGTCCGCCTCTTTATTTATTTATTTGAACACATAAATATTGGTACAAAGAGGAACCGAATAGATATGCGCCACACGAGTCACTTGATTTGTGTGTGGGCTTTGATACTGCTCTGGTGCCCAAGCCTAAGTGGGTGGTTTTCTTAGGGGGCCACACCCTAAGCCTTAGATCTACAGGTCTGACCCACAAGTCAGTGGAGCAACGTAAGGAGATGTAATCCCGTGGTAACCGGTGACCGACAATTAGTTCACACGCTATTTTTCCCCCTCGGGATACTGGAGCCTATTTACACCATTGGTTTAGAATCAATGTTTTCCAACTCCCCTAGGTGGACTCTGTGTCTAGCGACCCGGTTAAAGCGCCGAACTTTCTCTTCTTTTCCCCTCAATTTCGTAAACAACACCCCCGCCACGAAAAGTTAGTGAGTAGGGCCTCCCTGACAGTGGCTGTATACGCGTGGCCATGTGAGATCATTTCGAGATGGAGAGCTGACTCTCCCCACCCTCGGTCGTACGAGGGCATTTGGGGGCTAATACAGGAGGAAACAATTGGTTCGTAGAAATAAAGGTATTGAGCAATTTTAATCTCACGGTTCAAGGGCAGACAAAGAGTGTATACACCCGCTCCATTGTGATCCACTCTGAGCCATATCACCCACAGTCTCCAACCATTGGTTACGATAATCACGCTGACCCCAACCAAGTAGTCTGCATCTGCCAACATGACTCGGACTAGAAGTTAGTGACTTCAAGCACTTTTATTTTATTTTATTTAAACACATATATATTGGTACAAAAGGGCACCAGATACATATGCGCCACACAAAATAATGAAAGTAGGAAGAGAAAGGATGAAAAGATAAGGCGGACTAAAATGTACAACCAGAAAACTCAGTTAAGAAAGTTAGAACCACTCTTTATGAAGAAAGTAAAAGAAGGTTGCAGCAGGATCGCCACTGGCTTCTATTCTGAGCCATATCTGATAACGTCTCTAGCCACTGTGTTGCACCATCTCTCGGACCCCAGCCAGGGAGTCGTGAAGGACCAACAGAAGCTAGCCCTTTGCAGCTCTCTTTCATGCCACGACACCATGTCATACACTGACCTCCTCTCTGCTTTTTCCAACCAGTCCCAGGGTCGGCAAATAATGCACGACGTGGAAGTCTCTGGGACGACATTCGTAAAACATGTCCAAGCCACCGAAGTCGGTGTTTCAAGATGGTGACACCAATTAAATTATCGTCTCTGCGCCCGAATACACGATGCCAAACCTCTGCATTACTAACATGGTGTTGCCACTGGATGTCAGCAATCCTTCGGAGACAACGATGATCGAACACAGAGAGTCGTCTAACATCCTCAACTCGGAGAGGTCAGGTTTCACAAGCATAGAGCAAAACTGCTCTCACTGACACGTTGTAGATCCGACCTTTTACAGCCAGACTAACATCACGAAGGCGCCAAAGATGGCCCAGATTGGCATAAGCCGCTCTGGCTTTCATTATACGTGCATCAATCTCATCACTCACGCCACCACCAGCACTTATATAGCTACCTAGATACACGAACTTCTCAACTACTTCAATCTGCTCACCATCCAGGGTGAGTACAGGATGAGAATTCTGCCAGTCTTGTAGGAGTACTTTGCACTTGGAGGGTGCAAAGCACATGCCGTACCTGCGGACACTGATTGCCAACTGATTAAGTGCGGATTGCATGGCTTGAGCATTATCGCACAGTAAGACAATATCATCCGCATACTCAAGGTCGAGAAGTCGTTCTCCAGGCAACATATCCACACCGCCATTACTTACATCCATCAAGCACTGATGCCACGTTTTGGTTTGGCGGCCCCTAACTCTCTTTCAACCATCCCCAATACTAGTCAGCATAGCGCGTCGTGGTACTCGGTGTTCAGGCATACATAACACGTGGCCCAACCATCTCAGTCGATGAAGATTCAAAGCCTCATCAATTGATTCACCATCATTCTCCAATACCCTGCGTCTAACCTCACTATTACTTACCCTGTGATCCCAGCAGATGCGAGCAATATTCCTGAGACATCTGTGATCAGATACTGGTAACTTACGAGTATCGTCTACTCTGCCCTTTTGTACTAATATTTATGTGTTTAAATAAATAAATAAATAAATAAAAATCTCTTAATGGCCACGTTTAGCAGCCGTAAAGTAGAACAGAATGGACCGTCGCACAGTATGCTCGTCCTTTAATTGATGGACAGATACCTCGTCTTCGCCATAAGTGACATATATTGGCAAAAGCCATACGAGTTTTCTGAATCCATGCAAAGATTTCGTCAGACACGAACCTATTAGGGCTGATCAGACTTCCTAAATATTAGAGTTGTCGGCGCGTTCGACTACTTCACTCTCTGTCTTTACTTCCAGTGTTGACGCAGGCCAATTCTGAAGCAACAACTTGCATTTAGAGGGGGAGAAACGCATCTCAAACACCCTGGCATTGTTGCTCGGTGCTACCAAAAGACTGCATTTTATCAGCGTCTTCACCAAACACGACTATGTCAACTGCATATTCTAAATCGATAAATGGACCTCCTGGTAGATGAATTTCTGAAAATTCAAACGACGAGAATGTCATTTCTAACAGTTGGTCTATGATGAAATTAAACAAAAATGGAGATAGTGGACAGCCTTGTCGGACACCACTTGAGCTTTAAAAATCAAATGACAGTTCGTCGTATAATCTAACTCGACCAGTAATGCTTGAGTAAAAAGCCTTCACAAGGTTTATGTGCTTCTCAGGTACACCTTTCAATGACAGACAGTCACAGAATCTGTCGGTCTACAGAGTCAAATACTGCTTTTAGGTCAAGAAAAACTATCATTGTCGGTTGCCAATAAACATGTTTGTGTTCTAAAACCTGACGAATAGTGGATATGTGGCTGATACAGCCACAACCAGGTCTGAAGCCAGCCTGATTTCCTCGTGCTTGCAGTTCATGAGTCTTAGTTAGGCGCCCGATAATTATTGAAGCTAGTATTTTACATGTTATATTAGTCAAACTAATCCCTCTATGATTATCACAGGATGATTTTGACCCTTTATATATTTGGACAGTAACTGGTTGTGACTAGTCAGATGGGATTACTTCCAACTCCCAGATTTTAGCTAACGGTCGTTCCTTAGACTTTTGGTTAACCTAGATTTTATTTGTTTTCATTCTTCATCGTGTTCAGAGCCTGATGGGATGATTTTACAAGAATCCATCAGTGTAATAGACTTAGTAGAAATCCATTGATTTTTCGTAACCCTTTGGTTTAAATCACTAATAGATGTCACTGCTGTTTCCACAGCTGTTCGTATGTCTTTTCAAGCGACATCTGGGTCAGCCTCGTTTTCAGAACGTTCTCAGTGTGACCATAGTTGTTCCTGGAGTCTACTTTTGACTTCCTTGTCACTCAGTTCAATTCTAGTGGGTCTTAGTGTGGTTTTTCTGCATCCAGTGAAACGCAAGCAAATGCATGCTCCTATTAGAGCGTAATCGGAGTCCAAGCAGGTATTCCAATACGAGCGACAATCTTCTACCCAGCCTCTCCAACGATGACTGGTGGCAGTATGGTCTATTTGAGTCTATCGTTGGTTTGGTGCAGGGGATCACCATGTTAGACGATGTCTCTCCTTAAAATTAGTGTTTGCTAAAAATAAACGATTGTCTGAGCACAGTTGCAACAGACGATCACCATTATCTGTTCACTGAGCCGGAATACCAAAATACCTACCTAAATGTTTTTCTGTTTGGTTTAAGCTACCCACTCGGGTATTAAACTCACCTGCTACGAGTACTATGTCTGAGTGTTTAGCTCTATGGAAAAGTTCAGAGAGGTTTCTATAAAAGTTATCTTTCACTTCATCCAGGCTGCAGTCAGTGGGAGCGTAGGCAGAAACGACGAAAAGACAATGTGTACCCCTATCCTTCCGAGTTCTTACGGAGCCGTTTGGCCGAACAGCACATAGGCGACTGTTAATGGGGATCCATTCTCATAGTGCTTGTTGTTCCCTCGTACTTGGTGTTATGCCTACACCTGCCAGTCCACGAGAACTAGCCATTGGGTCACCAGACACATGGAGGGTGTATCTCGTCGGCTCTCCGTTTTAGTGAGGTAAGGTCAAGTGAATGACCACACTACGATCCTGTATGCATGTTTCGGTGACATAGCGTACATCAATGATACGAGATTCTAGGGTTTTAACCAAGGAGGCTTGCTGGCTGATTTGACATAGGGTGTGCACGTTGAAGGCTCCAGTGTGTAGTTTGGAGCGAGGTTTCAGTAGGCTTGGGATAGTATTTCGCGCACTAGAATCGTTGGTTATGGTGACACTTGAGGAGGAAGCCAAGAGAGGAAGTTTAGAGTTGAAAGTCGATGTAGGAAGAATAGTAGAAGTCGAAGAGGGAGATTGATTATGAATACAGTGATCTTGAGTCCTGTTGGAGTTATGAGGGCGGTTATCACTTCCCGGTTGCCCACACCGTGGAAGGGTTCTTCGAGAGGTACCTGGAAAGGACATTGGGTTAGGAGTGGTCTTAGTGACCTGAGGGCGTGACCGCAGTGCCCAAGGGACAACTGCTTGAGGTCGGTCACACACGACGTTTCTTATGAGTAATTTCCGTGTTAGCTCTGTACTTGTTGAGACCTTACCATCGGAGACGGAAATCCGTGGAATAAGGTGATGTGTGTATTTTTAGGGTCGACCTTTTCTAACCCTACCTTCCCTTCTGGGAAGGCAGCATCTCTGTTATGCTGGTTGTCTGAAGGAAACACCTTACTGCCGTTACAACTCTGTACAGTCAGCAGTACGAATTCGCCTTCGGACCTTGGGTTTGCTGCTTTTAGTCTTACCGCTCTTCAGCCGATCAGTCTGGCATGGTAGGACCTTGATGAATGATTGTTCCAGCCAGTATAGCTTAATTGGTTCATTACGATAGGAAAGTCCGACCACCACGTCAAGGTAGCAGCAACGGCCTACCTTAAAGTGCAATGTTGGGTGGAATGGGAGTTTTCTATGAGGCAGGGGTCATCAAAACGCTTAAGGATCCATAGTTTGAAGCTCGAAAAACAGTTTATTCAAAATCAGTCCATAAAGTTATTGCATTCACAACCTAGCTGTGTTGATAAATGCAAACAACCTATTTGGAGTCCACATGATAACCGGGATTGTCGATCTCAGGTGAAATGCTTCGTAACTGTCAACTGTGGCTCAGCTGTATTCCCTCTGAGTTGCGATATTCTCCCATACATATATTCTTTTCCAGTCGTATTCTCAGTGGTTTTTTTCAATATTATTGATACTTTAGTTATTTAAACCTTTTTGCCATTCCTGTTGTAAATTTCATCTCACTGTGCTGATTTGATGTGGCGACTTGGACTGATGCACATTTGTACCGGATTGCATGTTGATGATGACTAACCATGTACTCGAAAGTGCAATGTACATATGCTCCCATCTAGTTTGGATAAGAAACTAGGTATGCAAAGTTAGTGGCTGTAGTAATGTTTATTTGTTAAAAATAACGGGTCATCGTTAACCCATTGGGGTTTAGGAATTACCTAAATGATTGTTTAAATGAGCTGCTCCCCATGGTATTGATACGAGGCTTAATTCTCTTGAGGACGTTGTGAGATTCCTTCGTTCTGGATATCTACTCTGTCTTGTAGTAAATTTACTTTGATATCAAGTTAAGCGGTTCGCTTGAAGTAACTAGTCTATTTCCATCGGAGTTATTCAACGTGCAAATTAACCTTGCAGTCTGTGATTTCAGTAACTCTAGGATTTCCCGGATTGAGTAAAGGCTCTCATGAATTCAATTTTACAACCAGCTCACCATAGAGCAGCGCTACAGAAAAGCTCCACAAACGCGTCCCTACACGTTCTCTTCATGGCTTTCATAGATATATATATCTGGTGCCCCCTTGTATCAATATTTATGTATTTAAATAAGTAAATAAATAAAATAATTTTGGGTCTCTTGACTACTAGAAAGGGATTTAGTAAGGAGTCAATAATTTTGAAGTATTGATGGTTTCCTCAAGGTGATGAGTACTTCCAAGTAGCAAAACATAGTTCTGCTCGGAAAGTTCTTACAGGAAGTAGTGTTTTTCCAAGTTCTTATCTGAAGTGCACAAATCCAGTTATTCATAAATGAATGATGTATTACCTAGTTTATGGCCTCAGAACTGTGGGTCATGACACAAGTGTCTGCTTCCAACTAATTGAATGTCAAGCCCCCTTACTACTAAAACAGTTGACAGAGCTGAATCGGAAATTTTCAGGCAGAAAAATACTACGCAACTCACATTTGAGATCTAAGTCATCACACCAGGGTGGCCAGTATACAACAAGAGCACTATATTTCTCATGAAATCTACGTACGTAGTCCAGGATTGTGTTCTCCGATCTCAACGACGTTTATGTGTGGGAACTTGTGATGTTGATTGGCTGACTAAACCGAACTTGGTAGAGCAAGATTCGAAAATGCGAATCAGTAAATGGAATTTAGGTCCCCTAACGTCCAAAACACTTCCACATCATGCGAACAACATGTGATTGGCGTTTCTGGTGACGTCTCTCCCATTAACAGGTTATAAATAATTGATTTCAAAAGTAATACACTCTCGCAACTTCACAGATCTCGTGCATCTACACCGAAGTTTATGATGTTAAAGCATAGTCTTGGGAAAACGAGAACGAATAACCCCAAAGTTTATGTGCAACCATTCTTAGGTCACAATTCTAATTCACAAAAGGTAAACTTGAGAGAAGCAGGACGGTTTCCGTTCAGGTATCGTATGTGTTGATCACGTCTTCATTTTGGGATCAGTCACACTTATTACAGTCAGCGATCGTTGTGTTCTTCTGAATAATGAACGCTTTCGATTCGCTGGGTAGAACTGTGTTTTGTAATTATTTATCCAGAAAGGTGTGTTGTAAAAGCTCACTAACATTTTCATGGCTGTATTCAGAAATACATCAAACAGAGTCGGAGGATGCAACTACCTATCGTTGTTTCAATCCAAAGGTAGTGCATAATCATCCGATCCCACCGTTTTCCTTCAATTTCCCAACGGTGAATTTCTGAAAACAGATCTGGAGAGAGGATGTGGTAGTGTAGATTTGTTTTCTCTCAGGTAAAACTTTCTGAACCTGAGTGAGTGGAAGTCTATTCATCTTGGTAGCTGTGTGAGTGTTGTTAGTGGTGTAGTAGGTGAGGTCATGTACCCATATATTACTTCAGCAAGATTGAGTTTTGCTAGCACTTTTTTGACCACGAGGTCGTATACGTAAGCTTTATTGCCACATTATTAACAGTACTCAAATTGATTATCGTGTCCTTTTGTTTGAGTAAACACCTATCTTTTACTATCAGTAGTTTTGGGTAAAGCTATTTATTATGCTCAAATAAAATATTCAGCTAAGTTATATTGGATTTCTAAATATATTTAATGACTCAAAGATACTTTGAATAACCATTTTTTATGTTTGCGTATATTTCTTTCAACTATTGAATTGCCATTTGACCGTACTTTAATCAATTGTTTCGCTTCAGATTTACTAACAAATTTTCACAATGAGTGAAGGAAGAACTGCCATTCAAAGATGTGAAGAACTTATTTCTCGATGGAAATCTGAACGAAATTCACCAACATTTGACCCAGTTCCTTTGTTAAATAAGTAAGCAATTATAAAGTTCCATATGTTTATTCTTATTTAATCAGCTTTTCAGAATTACTGGAAGAACAGATCAATTTATTTTTTAGTACTGACCCAGATCCTTTTGATGATCGTCATCCGCTGCGGACGGACTCTAGTTGTGATTTAGGTCAGATATTACGCCTTCTGTCATCTCACGATGCCTTTCTGGAACGTTTAACTTATGTTTATTTGTTGGGTTCTAATGATCCATCAAACGAACTAGTAATTGCGGCATCACGACTACTCTGTGCAATGAGATTGGGTGTGACTTTGTCATTTTCACTGGATGAAGAGGTATGATTAGAGCCCAATTATAACTAAGTATTTTTTGTAGGATGTAATAATTAATACACTCTACAAGTTGGCATTGAGTGAAACTGAGCCAACTAATTGTTATGCTTTGTTTCTCCTGGGTTCTGTTCTTGATAATACAGAATTACTCTACATTACACGACAAAAGAATATACAATTGGTTTGTATTCTGATTGTTTCTGACTAATTATAATATTCTCACCTATTAAATAATAGATTCCGATTGTGTTAAATCGCCTACTCACTTACACGGGTCAATTAAAAAATGAATTATCTTCAAGTGAGTAGCAACACTTTATTATATCCTTTTTTCAATTGCTTTTGACTGTTTAGATACCCAGTCAACTTACGAAGGTGGTATGACAAATTTATTAGGAAGTTTCATTTTAAATCCACTCAAGACGGAAATGAAGATTCGACTTTCAATTGCCTATTTGATCCCACTGGCTGAATATCAGGATGTATGTTTCCTTTTTCGAATTTATATATATATATATAATTGGTGAGACGACATACTTTCGTATATTTTTTAAGACATCAGACATCAGAATAATCCCATACTAGTCAACCACAAAGATTTTCTAAATGTTATTGTTAATTTGGTCGTATACAGGAAAGAATATCGGTTTGCGGATAATTTGATTAGCATGTTGCACTACACATGAATAAGTGCTAAATTCAGTAGGGTGTAATAACTTGGTTTCTACTTAATTATCCCATTACGTTTTTTAAATATGTACTTCATCTACTTGTTTTTTAATTATTCAACGAATTATTCAGAAAATGATTTATCCATTAAAGTTGTGTAGGTTTGGTTAGACATCAAAGCTAAGATAAATGAATGAAGATTTAAAGCAATTAGTCTCTTACACAAATTTCGATAGCGCAACTCCATCACCTCATTGCTCTATCGAAATGGAGATTTGCCATCTACGTGACGACCGGGATCAATGGTTAGAAACCTTAATTGATGGCTTAAAATTGATCGCAGTAGTTTAGATGCATGTATGATCCGTTTTATCCCAGACTCTTAGTTTTGGAGCTGTTTCATACTTTATATTCATCAATTTCATTCCTTTCATTTGAACCATATATCTAATGTTTGATTGTTTCTACTATTATTATCCTACTCCTTTGCTATTCATCTTGTTAATTTTATTTTAGTTACAATAGCAACTAGTGAGTTTCTTAGTTGATCATGAGGTTGTTCTTCGTGTCATTTGAATCTAGGCCTGTGTAAATTCACTTAGTTTCCCCACTATAAACAAAAACCTAATCTGATATTATGAACTTGGCATATTACGACTTATTAGTCCATTAGATCTTATTTCGAAATCGCATAGTTTTCTTTACTAAGTCGTCCTTTTGTGATAATCAGCATTATATTCAATGACCTTTAAAAAACACATTTGGGCTTGGAATAGAATATCATATTTGATATAACGACCAAAAATTTACATAGGGTTACCACGCTTGTTTGGTTAAGTCATTCAGTTGTATCGGTTGGTGTCTAGCCAGAAGGTTCTTCGTTTACTCGAGAGCGTGCACTGTAACGCCATTGCGGGGTCTGGAAATGATAAGAAGAAAAGAAAAGGTGAGTCGACGACCCAGCAGGCTCATACAACCTACCTACATTTAATTTGGAAAGCAATCAACTATAATTAGAACTGACACAAGCCTCAGATTAAGACAATCTCGGAATCAGAACTACAAGCAGATAGTTCGTCTATGATGTGAGCTTCTTATGTGGGAAGGTATAAGTTGTATATAGTAGGAATAGGAAGTGGAATGCTTACCAGCGGCAGATTGAAATAAAACGATCAGAGAGACCGATAGCAATCAGAACAACAGAATTAGAAGAATGATGGAGTATGTAAATGACAACTGAGGGAAGATGTGCGAATGATTTATTTAATGTATGACTTTCATATTTTACAAAGACACTATGTGACCCTGCATAAAACAATAAATTGATCTACCGTGATATGGCTCACAGTCGTTCGTAGTGACAAGGATGCATTCGCTCTTCGTTTTCTCTTATATCTTGAGATTAAAATTATCTCACCTTTTATTTCGCAAAATCATCCTTATCGAATCATTTTGTCTATGTTTATTGTTTTCTACTACTAATGATACTATCCCTATTTCTACCATGGAAATTCCATCTCTTTGTGGTAATGCAATAACGCAAGTTAAACCTCTGGACATATATGACAGACAGGTCTTACGTTGATTATAGCGGACTACCTTATGGTGTGGCAGTGTGTTTGATGCACGTTTCAACTAGGTCCTGCGTTGATTATAAAGGCCTAAAAATTATCTGATTATGAAAATAACGCCATGGTTTGAACTAACGATGATCCTATAAAGTGAAACAGATCAATCTGTATTAATGTAGTCATACATTTGCTTAGTCTTGATAACTATATTTTCTTAGGTTTGCTTAAATTTCACCCTTATATAATCATACTGAAAATCTGTCTCATTGACTTTGATGGATTTATTCTCTATCTAAATCTTGATTTTTATTATTATCTCAAGAGTTTTGTTTTGGTTTCACTCGTTTTTTAAAAATAACTTTCTAAATTTTAGTTTTATACTACGTTTGATATTGTTGCGTTTTTTACTTTCTCTCACCTTACTGGTTTAAAATATCGCAACTTGGCTTAATTCACACTACTCCAGATCTTCAGTTGTTGATGACTGACTGGATAGGTGAAGGTGTAATCTTAATGAAACTAGACCTAGATATTAGTCGGAGTTATATTCTTTACAAATGACAAGTGATGGAATGGTGTGGATATATGTTATTAGTGAAACCACTGCAGGTTAAAATAATGAGTAGTTTGTTATTTTCATCTGCGTAAACTAATTGGACGTGCTTTCAAGTGCTCGGTGTAAAATAGCACTTTCAAGGACGGTTTGTTCTTTGATAAAAAATTTGTCAAGATAATATGAAAGCTATTTTATCTGTGTAACTTATCTAAAGAAAATCACAAAATATTGTCAATTCGCCTTCAAGATATGAATCCAACTAAAAACTGTATGAAGACATTTTTATTAAAGTGTTAACGCTTAATAGTTTAATTTGATTGCGCTACAAGATGATAAAGAGCTTCTATTGAAATAGTTATGAAACCGCACCAATTTTCATTGTCCATTTAGTTTGAATGCACTGTAATAATTGTTGTTTCTGTATGAAATCTTTTTCTTTTTAGCTTATGCCATTCATGTATAACGGGGGTATTTTGGACTTGATCTACACTTATCTTATGCCAGAAGTTGCCTCTCGTGATATTCGTCTTACATTTGAAGCGTTACGTTTATTAGCTAATCTTCTTTGTCATCGGTGTGTTTATTTAGAATTTGTTGAACAAGATGGTTTACAATCTGTGCTTAAAGTGCCAAGGCCATCAGTAGCCGCTACAGCTGTTAGTGTAGTTCTTTATTATACAGCCTACTTTGAAGATGCTATGGAACGTGTAAGTCTTACATTCATCCACATAGCGTTACGTGCATTTTTTAAATAAAAATTTTGAATTGTAGATCTTCTAACCACTAAGTTTAATGCATTTATGTACAATATTTCGGTTGGAAATTTTATCAACATACTTATTGTATTAATATTAAAAGAAAATATTAACTCATTCTCTGTTTAGCCGTTGGAGAAGTGGAAATAACTTAACAAGTGAATAAAAGGCCTTTTTTCTATGAATCATATAGTTGTTTAATTAGTAACACGTTTATCAATTACTTTCTTGGACTTATTAAATGATGTACATTCTGTTATGTTTTGCTACCATACCCACTTGTGGTCATATAGTACGAAAAAAATTGTACTGTCAAATGATTTTCTATTTGTTTCATAGTCTTGTATTTATATTCTCTCTTAACTTCTGAACGAAAGTATGACTTTCAAACTTATTATTGAGTCAACATGGAAATGAGGAACATAAGGATGATTGTAATGATTGCCGGAGTCTAGGTTTTGTATCATTGTCTTTCATGTATATCAAACAATACTTACAAGATATTAAATACATTACATCTTTTAGTTCTGAACAGTGACTGTAATGGCTCAATGAGGGAATTGGAAGCGTCTATCAATATTCAATACTATTGATATGGTTATACCGAGATGTATCTTTAAGAGACATACAATATTGGTCTCCAAATCTTTTTAAAAAATTACTTCATCATTACATTCCAATGAGATAAACAAGAGATGTAATTGGGTTTGTAGGTATCATTACCAAGGTTTGACTTGGTTGTTATAAATAAAAATATTATATTTATAATATCCCAATGAGTAGGAAAATTACATCTTCTGAAGTTTCATGGCTCAGTGTAAGCCGCTTCTTCAGAGAACAAATAACCAAATTAAAATTAACCCAAGTTTAAATAGTACACTGAGTCACGAAACATCAGAAAATCTAATTTTTCTATTCATCGGAATATTACAAATATATTATTTTTATTTGTAGTTGGGATTGTTAATTTCATGTTTTCAACCAGCTATGTGCTCAGAACCATAACTGTAAACCCCATTTCCACTAGTGCCTGTCAATCAGACCTATCGTACACCCGTCTATTCAGAGAATTGAGTATCAAATCATCTAATTCAGAAGTTAATGTTCCTATAATTTAGTTGGCTGATAACAATTATTATAACTTTTCTATTCGTTATTTGTTTTGTTTATTCTTATCTTTTTCTCTCAGGTTTGTCAATTATCCAGTAGTCTACTCGACGATTTAATTAAATATTCTCTTTGGCTAGTTGAATGTTCACATCCTTCAGCTCGTTGTTATTCATTATTCTTTTTACACTTAGTTTTATGCTATGGTATAACATTTCGACGATTTGAACAACAGAATGGTTTAGTATATTTATATAATGCTGTAAGTTAATATGTAAAACATATGGAAACTATTTAAAATTATTTATTTGCTTAAAACAAGAATTGTATATGCAATTTCGATTCATAGTGGTTTGGATTATCCTGTTGTTGATATTTTGACTGAATTTTGACCAGTCGTGTATGTTATATGTGCATCCTGTATGGATTGCCTTTACTCGAACACAAGTTGTGATGCATGTATATCCAAATGACAAGCCCTAAACAGGGCAGAACGTGCGTCCTAGATTCCACTGCTGGTTACATTCCATCCATTCTAGACAAAATTTTATATGCAGTTATTGAATCTTAGATCGTTCATAGCTAATGATGTGTTTAGTAATCAACATCTAACAGATTAATTCAACTATTCTTTCAAGAGTTAATTATTACTTTTATTATCAGATAGTACAATTGTTTGCATTGGATAGATAGTGAATGACTAGTAGCAGATTAGTTCAACGATGATCATCCCTACAGTCTAGCTACAGAAATCACTCCTGTTTATCCAAATTTAACCGTAATCATGTAGAAATATATTATATAACTTAGTAGTTTCTGACATCGTTTTGTCATAAGTTATCATTAAATGGGACTAGTGAAAAATTACCACTCTATTTGAAGTAACTACTTAAACCCTAAGCTCTCATTGGTTCTCACTCACCTATATTTGTTTGTAAATGGATTTTAAAAGCATTTATAAAGCATGTCTGTAGTTGTTTCGAAGATGGAAGCATTAAATATGATTTCAACAATGAATTGACTAAACAGTCAAGAAGTCAGGAAGACGGCTTTCGTCATGATGTAATTTGGCTGTGTTCTTTGTGTATTGTAAAGGCAGTGGTAAAAGCATATAGCATTATGCGCCTCCATCCTTAGGTTACTGGAACATACGCAGACGTACCAGTTCCTTGCTGCCAGCCGTTTTTTTAAAATTCGAATATTGCACAGGACCTTACCGACTGTGATTTTATGACAATGTGATTGGCTTCAATAGTATCGTCGAACGAGTATACGGTGTTACTGATAGGATTTTATTCGAAATTGTCACGTGACGAGATAACATTAGAGGTGTTCGCTATTACTATTTCTTTCTAGTTTTGTTATTTGCATAACGATAAGGAATGACTCTTATTATTCAAGTATTTATCACTCGGATATTAATACCGACTAATATAAGGTATGAAGCTGACTATACCTATTGCTATTCAATCTTTAACGTTTAATCATGTAATATTAAAGTCCAGGGGACTGATCTTAAGTACTTTTCTTGACGATAATTATGTTATTGACAAAGAATCAAACTTGACAATAAAGTTTTAATTGATTGGGGAGTGAGTGACCTACACAACCCATTTCATCTAATGTCTTATAACATCTAATCGTGTTTGTGTTAGTATTTCGTGTAGAAACATGTTCTTTTATTGCGCAAAAAACGTATTATTCTGGTTGGTTATCTTGTATTTGGTCTCAAATCATTCAGGGGCGGGTTACTTCAAAATTCGATCTTGTGGGGAGCTATTACTCTGTCACATTGCGTCATTGCATATTATGATCACTCACTATTGTGTCCATTAACTGGACGATCACCAGATATATTTTCATTAGAAATCATAAAAGGCTAATTCATAACAGATAGCATAATTTGTTAGTTTGATAATCAGTGGTCTGACTCAAATTTAATCAGAGTAGTGCAAAAATATTTTTTGTTTACTCAAACTTAACCAGAGAATCTTATCATTTTAATTCTACATTATTTCCATGAGTTCGTTATTGGTTTGCCACTCTGCTGTTACGAAGTGTTGTACCTGGAAATGCGAACACAATTTTATGTTGCTTCTACTTGCCAATCAATTCAACTGTGTTTCACATCTAACAAACTGTGATATATATATATATATATATATATATATATAACAGTTTACATGTGAATGTTATTTATTAATTGGAAATACTCATTATATCGATGCTGTCTTTGACTATTTGAATTTCTAGATATGTGTCTTACCATTACGTTTGACGGAGGATAATCCGACTACTTTGAAAGATACGACTTCGTGGCATGTTGTCCGCGCAAGTTTATGTGCTATTCGTCGTTTCTTAGAAATCAGTCTTTTATTATGGATTGATACGATAGATCCTAGTTTAGCTAGCTTATTTGATGAATCTCCAAGAGCAGTAGCTGCTGTCGGATGTCGTGTAAGTTGTTTATAAGTTAAGCTGTTTGTGATCTGTTTGATTTTAAGTACATCTTTTCAAACTCTTATTCTATTCTTGTTTAAAAGTAGCTATAATGTCCGATATCAATGTTAATTTGTTGAAATGACCCCACTATAGATAATCATCTCTTGTAAAAAAATCTCAGAAATCTGTGTACTTATATTGTAGGCTTAGTCAGTGTTTGCCAAGATGTCCATCCACTATAATGGCTTTGGTGTGCAATATAATAGTACTCTCTTTTTCGTACATTTAGGTATAATTGTATGAGGCAAAAGCCAGAGAGTTTGTACGCACTTTAAGTATTTAACGAGTCTGTCCTTGCAATGTTATATGGGGACTAGTCCTAGGTTTTCAAATAAGTAATGACAACAAGTTAACGAAGTTAAAAGCTTGTGTTGACTGGAAAGATTTTGGGTATGTCTAACCATGAGCTATTACTTTTATGCTCGATGTGAGACGAAAGAAAGGCAATGTAATCGAAACCTTTAGATAGTAAGTTGGCATTACATAAGAAGTAGGTAAATTTGAGACATAATATAAAAATTTTCGTATAGCTCCAACTGTATTCCTGAGCAACAACAAGAAATACTAAAATTTCCCAGACGCTTCGGACGACTATCATAGACCTGGTGGTTGAGTACTGTGTATTGTTCCGACTTTCCTTTCTTATAAGTTCAAATGTCTGGTATAGTACATTAAGCAGATGCAGTCCCATGATAGCAGGTGGTCAAGAATAGGTTCATACACCATTTTCCCCTTGGTAACATTTAACTCATGTGCACCATTGGTTTGGAACAGGGTTTTCCACCTCCCCTTGATGTATGTACCGTACCAACATAATTTATGGTAAAACCATTATTCAGATTTTTTGAATAAAGCGGGAATACCAATAGAAGCTGAATAACATAAATGCATTATGTTTCATAGATTCTGTTGTTTTACTTGCTTCGATTTTGCAGTAACTAAACAGTTAAAACTGTAAATCTTAATCTATTGTACTACATGTTCGAACTTCATCTCTCCTTTCCTTAAAAATACCGGATAGTATCACTAGCTTTCAAAAACATAAAGCCCTAATCCGGGTTCACTAACCATTACCTAGTTAATGAGTTACATTGTAGCGTTTGTTTATCAAGTGTGATGGATCATTGAACTTAAATTCTTGGTTATTTTATATTTTATTTGTCTAGCCGATAACATATACAGCTGAACAATTCTCTCGGCTCATGTCCTTAATAATTTCTCGTATTCGTCCAGATACTGTTTGGCAACCTACTCAACAGCTTAGAGATTGTGGTGCCATTGATGTATTATATCGTATTATTGCACGGAATGTATATGCTCATAACAACTGGCCATGTCGCAGTGAATGCACCCGTTTGGCTGTTGATATATTCAACCTAATGTCTATAACATATGATTTAGCTGACGAGATTGTTTCTGCTGATGTGTATTCGTTCCCTACCAGTTTAAGCTCAGCAACGTTTCTCGGTCCAACTCCACTACTCTCATCGTTAGCAGCTGGAGGCGATAGTCCGTCTTCAGAGTTTGGTTCGACTGACGTAACTGTTCACTTACCTTCTCCACGAGGAAATAATCCTACACATCGTAGGGGATTAATTAATCAATTGCTCCAGATAGTTGAACAAGTGGGTAATGAAGGAATCGGCGGAGGCGGACGAGAAAGCAGTCGAGAAGATAGGCGACGACCTGGGTTAAGGAGATCTGGAAATCAAAGTAATGGAGCAACATCGAATCCAGTTTTATCAACAGAAAATCCACAAAGACCAAACGTCACACCAACCACCGTCTCGAATTTCGCTAGTGAATCTACATCAAGATCTCAAGAACGAACAAGTGATGGTGAAGAAAATGGAGCAGAAGGTTCTTCCACATTGGACGAACGTATCAATGGTCTTCAGTAAGTGTTTTGGCGATAGGTTTTTATAGATGCCTTTTGTATACAGTTCGCACGTTGTTTTTGTTCGGACGATAGTTTCAGATTTTTATTTGTTTATCTTCGCAAACCCTAGACACTAGGGTTATATATAAGTCGGTGATGATGTAACTAATGTACTAAGGACAAGTTTATGTAGTCTAATTTAAGCTACACTGTCTGTATAAGGTCTAGTAATACTATTTGACTTCTCAAACTAAAGTATTTGGAGTGGGGGTTGAATCTGTGATTAAGATGGTAAAACAAATGATAATTAACCACAAGGAAACACAAGTACATAAAATCCTATGAAAGAAGGTACAGAGTAAGATGATACCTAAGACTTTGAGGAAGCTTAGCCAGTCAGTTGTAACGTAGAACCTGTATGTATGTGCATCGGTTCAAGCTGCTAAACCCATTAGCACAAAGAGATGGAGTTGTCTAGCCAAATCCCAGAATAGTAGATTCAGTAACAGTATCAGTGATAATAGGAAAGGTTGGGGATCAAAGATAAAACTCGAAAAGAAAATATAACTAGGTGAAATAAAAACGAACAGAAGATCATGGGGAATTTAGAAGCCTAGAATTGGGAGGAAGACAAAGAATGGATGCACCTGCGTCAGTGCAAACGATTTTTAACCGCTCCATTGCATTGTTGCTTAAGGTGGTCAGAAGACTGTGTATTTTGTCAGTCTTTACCAAATAAAATGATATCATTTGCGTACTCTTAGTCAGTAAATGAGTCTTCTGGTAAGAGATTAGAGGTGAATGCAACTCCGTCACTGAAACTGATTCAAAGACGTCAATTAAACCCTACGACTACCGATTATATTGTCTCTTGGACTGAAAAACTTAAATCTCTTCACTTGAAACAGACCAACACCGAATTTATTCATGGGTTGTTACCGTGTATGCATTTAGCCACCCATAGCCCTTTTTCAATCTACTATGATACCAGTGTTACATCTAAGTACGAATCAGAGACAAAGTTATGTTAAGTGAAGTTGGTGAACAACACTAACTTAATCATAACCCAATTCATGAGTGAGTTTAGAGTATTCTTTCAATGACATTCGTTACCGCAAAGTCTGTCGGTCGACACTCACACACCAATTTCAGGTAAAGAGATACAATAAAAGTGTCTCTATGTTCCGAAGCATGACGAGTGGTAAATTCCTCTTCTTTTATATTTTATGAACACAACTACTTATAGGCTTTTCTAAAGTGTTGATTTTTGGGATGCGTATGTGGTACTACAACCGATTTTGAATCACGTCACCTAAAATATCTAACTATAAGTCACATTAATCTTACGAATCTTTTCAAGTACTTTGTATCTCAACAGTCAGTAACTTAACCGTCAACTATTGGTAAATTCTAATTTGGTCATCTCCAGCCTTTGTCCAACTTATTCTTATGGTAACCAGCGTTAGGCGTTATTCTCGTGATACTTTCCAACGATTGTCATGTTTGTTTTTAATGTATCCTAATATTCATAACTGTCATTAGTATCAATATGTTCTACCCTAATCTTTAAATACAATATACCTTTTTCAGAATTATGAATGACTCTATGGGTGAATTTTGTAGATTAGAAGTCTATCATGCCTTAAATTTTTTTGTATATTACAGCATGCTATTTAGTATTTCACGTGAAGACGACAACTGGGATGTATCGGTTCATAAAGCCGTCTTAGCATTTATATGCACATTAGTCTATCGTCCAGTTGTAGAGCATGAACATCCAGATCAACCTATTTCAGTAACCGGTTTATTATCGAATTTCACTTCTGCACCGAATTCAAATATGGGAAATCATGCACCCTCATCACCACCGCCTCCTCGAAATTCAACGAATACTACACCGAGTAGTAATTCATTTAAGGTAAATGATTAGTCTTTTTAGTTATTAGTCCCTAACACTTGTTTTTTCATGCTTAACAAACGAAAGTCAGAAGTGTTTTACTAGTTTTATCAAGTACGTTTATTAAGTCATGATAGCTCCCATATGTATAAACACTTTGATTACCCAAGATAACGTATGGCTGACAGATTCATTTATTTTTTTGACAGTGATGGTGACGACTTAAAATGAGACAAAGTTATCGGATCTAGATTAACAGCTGTCTATTCTTCCCATTCAATGTTTCACAAGATCAGATTAACTAACCTGTAATTTTGATGTGAAATTTATACATTTAATTGTGATCAGTTGAGACAAAGCCCCTAGACCTACGTTTCGTACCAATTGTCGCTCATCAGCAGAGAGACTCTGGAATCGTGAGGATACTGTCATCCCCTGTGTAATTCGAGTCCTTGTTAATGAGTGTCACATTCACAGAAATGCTACCCTTAAGCCTTTCGGACCAAAACTGACCTCTTGTAGAATTGAGATGTTCTCATTGCCTGATTATTGAGTAATAACCAATTTTCTGTTTGTCCATTCCTTAGTGCTGAATAAATTCCATTGACCTATTTATGATATGCCCATTAGTCTAAATGATTCGACACTGAGTGTAATGTGTGGTGGTTCGAGCCAACCATTAAAAAGACCCAAACCTAGATTTCGTGATGTCTGATGCGTGTATTGCATTCCTGCCGTAGTCAAGTTAGATTTATCATGGGATAAATTATTTAAAATTCAAAGATAATAATTTAGGTTAGAAGTTGACAAATGTATGCAATACAATTATTGAATTACACGTGAATCATAAAGTATACCTACCGCATTGATAGATGCTCGAAAACTCATCCCACCTGGTTCTGAACATAACGAAGAGCGGAGTCAGCTTAAGCGCAGGCTAATAAGAAACCTACGCAATAATCGTGAACAGTAGTGGGTAGCGAAAGCAAGAGAGATGGAAAAGGCATCGGCAATAGGTAACAGCATACAACTATTCAGACTTGTTAAAGAAACCGGTATCAGGAACCCAACTATCAGCGAAACTATTTCAGATAAAGATGGACATATCATTCATTCTCAATCCAGAAGATTGGATCGATGGGCAGAACACTTTAGGGATCAGTTCAACTGGCCTCAGCCACACTTCAGTTACTCACGATCCCCAGTCGTCCTGAATGGCAAATTGAGGTAAGTCCTCCAACTCTCTACGAGGTTGAAAAAGCTATAAGAAATCTGAAACGAGGGAGAGCAGCGGGCTTTAACAGGTTCACTCCTGAGATTTTTAAGAATGGTGGTCCAGTACTAGCAACGAGATTGACTGAGGTCTTAGGTAGAATCTGGGAACTAGACGTAATTCCATCTGACTGGGATGCGATATATATATATATATATATATATATATATATATATATGTATATATATATATATATATTGAGCGAAAACACAAGTGGTGACAATCGAATGCATTTGAACACGAAATTACAGAACATCTTAGTAAAATCTGAGAAATATACAGCGAATACTTCATTTGCGAAATATCAGTCAATCTTCTCAGACTGCATTGTTCTTTCGTTTACACACCAATCATTCTCCGTTCTCGTTCTTTTTTCTCCGATCTTCTTAAACTTCTGCCTCCAGGCATTTCACTTTCCATTGATGATATCAGTAGCACACACCACAATACTATCTACTAAGTAATAATTAACATAGAACCTGGTCCAGGTATGCATTAGCCTGAATAAACATGATGAGTAGCAAAGGAATCGTAATAATTTGGTGGGAATGACAATGGAATAGACTAAGGGTTGAGATTATAGTTCGAAATAACGGAATAAAAAGTATTTATGTGGGAATACATGGATTCAAGATCTGCAAAAAATGGATCCATAATTGTAATAAATTTCAAGCTGACACCCAAATTTTACAACTTTTGAACGTGGTTATCGCGGAAGTCGCAACTAGGTAGTCTGGATCTACTTACATAGTCTAGACCAACGGTTCGTAACTTCACAGACAGATTCCTTTTTCGATGGAATTATTCTGTATTTTGTTGATGAATATGAATTTTTCTTTAGAATAGCTTGTCCATTTTTTTTGTGCTATAGTTTATTTAATTGAGGCTTTCTGTCTTTTTAATGTAAGAAGAGCTGTGTACTTGTATGTTGAATTTCACCTATTTTTGTCTCGCACTACAATTCCTGTGGACATTCCATTTTCTCTTTTGCTTTCTGTGTGTAGTTATATCAAGGTAGTAATGATTTCGGCACAATTTCAGTTGTTCAACTAGGTTATCGGTTTTGATATTCTTTTACTCCCACATCCCGATATACAAAGTTGATCTAAACCGATTATTTTACATGATCCGCTTGTTAATTGACAAGTTTTTTGTAGAAATGGATTTTCTTTATAAGACATAAATTTCACTTTTATTTCCGTCCCCCTAATTTATAGACTCCGCAGCGTACAAATGGTGCACGCGGTTCAGTTAACCGAAAACGTCGTTATGATGAAACCGTAGCACTATCTTCCCCATCTTCCATCTCATCAAACGTGTGTTCTCGACTTAATCAACCATCGACTCCATATCAACAAACAGGAACACATTTAGTTCAATTTTCTGAATCTTACATGCCATCTCCATTCGGACGTCAAAAATCAACTCAACTTCTTTATCGTCAAGCAAAATTGTGGAATATTGTCCGACGGCAGCATGGTATAATGGTATTACTTTATCATTTAGAAACTAAACAACCAATATCTGAAGCTGATAGTGTACGAACTTTAGCTTGTAGAGGGTTAGTAGGACTTGCACGATCTGAAGAAGTTCGTAGTATGTTGGCCAAACTTCCACTGTTTACTAAAGCTCTTTTACAATGTGAGTTGTTTTTGTTATCTCAACTAGTAATGAATATTTGTTATGGTGAAATAAATATTTACTTGGAAGCCATTTTTTAAAGTAATCATATTATAAATAAATACAATAATCAGTTTTGACTTATATTATGTTGAAACTGTTGAATCACTTCATCCACTTCAGTCTTATGACCAATAAAATTGACTTATCGAAAATATTATCAACGTTTCATTTTTGCTTAACACTGAATGTAGAACATTTTGTTTATTTATAAAATAAAAAGTGTTTAGTACGTAAGATCACCAAGGCATATATCGTAAAAAACAAATTGCCATATACGGTGTTTGATAACATTTCGAACCATTGAGTTATGCAATATCCAAGAGTTTGTTCAAGGAGTTGTAAATCAACATAGTTATCCTCCATTTCATAACATCGTTTTACAATGTCGGTGTTGCGATGTGAGTATCAATCTGTGCCCGTTTGAAAGACTCCTTCATACCACTGAAGTCAGGGTTTCAAGATAGTGTTATTAATTGAATTCTTATCTTTATGGATTTAGTCCATGTCATATTTAGTTTGAAAATGATAATGTTGAACAGTTTTATTGTATGTCAGTGAACTTCAAATGCATATTATTTCCTTTGGTCAGTCAGTTTATTACATTTTCTTTTGACTTAATCATCTCATTAGTATACTAATAATTTATTAATGGGGCATAGGTTTAGTAATTTTTTAAAAATAATATGTACTCTAAATTTAGCTTTACATCAACTCCTTGGTTTTCGCATAATGTTGTGAGGTGTATTATTTACTTGTTAGTAATAAAGATTTCATTCTATTGTTTTCGTTCAATTTATATCTATTTACTACATATATTTACATAGTACTTATGAAAGAGCCTGTCCTACCAGATCGATTAACTGAACATGCAGAATTTTGTCGTTATGCTACAATGCTTATACGTTTAGTTGTTGGAACTTTATCTGATGGTGTTTTATCGGGTGATATGTCATTGGAACGTGTTCGTCGAGCAGAAATAGTCGCAAAAACCCGAATACAATGGGATCAAGAAGAATTATTAGAATTAATTTACCGACATTTACAAAGCAAAGGTAATTAGCAATATAAGATTATACACGTTTTATTGTTTATACTTTTCTTTTTGTTACATTTAGCTTGTATTTAATTAAGTTTTTAAACGATTAAAATATGAGATATACCAGATTCTCATCAATTTGTAAAAATCTCATGATAATTAATTGATACTGTACCAATAATTAGCCTTACGAAGTAGCATTATAATACTTGAAGCAACTTGTTTTTGAGTTTTTCTTCCAAAAATATACAGATATATTCTCATTTGATTATTACTATTATTACTATTGTAGTGAACAAAACATTAGTTGGGGACAATCGAATGTATTTAGCCACAAATTACAGACTATCTCACTAAATTCTGTTAACCATACGGTCAACAGTTAATTTGCAAAATAACCATCAATTGTCTCAATCTTAACTATTCCTTCTGCAAATATCAGTCCGTCTTCTCTGATTTCATTGTTCATGCATTTTCGTACCGATTGCGCTTCATTTCTGTTCTTTCTTTATCGATCTTCTGCCAAAATACATTGTGTCTGACCATTACCATATACTACTTATATGGATATAAGTAGACCACACCACACTATTATTACTATTACTAAATAGTATTTTTAATCCATGTTCTTTAGTTAGTTTATTCAATCAAGTTTAAATTATTCTCGGTACTATTAGTATTTGATAGAAATTAAAAAAACCCTTGTTTATTGATGTTATTTGTTCATCAGAAAATGCATTCTTTATTCTGTCTCCAAACATTTATAGTTCAATATTGTAAGTATCTAAAGAGGCTTCAGTTCACATTATCTCTCATGTTGGACAAAGATATTTCCAATCGTTTAAATAGCATAAATTTCTATTTGGTTTCCAATCAGATGTATATATATCATATTAACCAAGTAAATATTTGTATTATCAGTTTTCAGCAATATATTTTGTGCTTTAACTAACGAAATTACTTAACTGCTTACACTGAATAAACTGAATCACGATTTGGACCTGTAATCCAATGATCGGAATTTGAATATTTCAAGTGTATTTGGCCCAATAGAGAAGCAGCTGCCAGATAAGTTGGATGGTCGAATTCCAGCTATCAGTTCACAAATGTACACTATGCTTTGTAATTGAGCGGAGAACTAAAATAGTTTTACTGACCAAGATTATAGTTTGTTTTATAGACTTGTGCATGGTTGATGGCCTGGCTGATATATCGCAACAAAATGTCTCATGTATTTTTTCCAGTTCCACCTGTTATAAAATACAAATCGATCCACAATAGCGTGTCACGATGTGTAGTTTAATCAGTGGATAAAAAAATATGATTTTACAGGATATGGACGTTTGTGTTCTTGACATTGAATCAGACTTTATAAACTCTAGTGATACTATATGTGACTGCCCAAACAAGCAGTCGATTAGTGGTCAAAGGGTTGAATTTTTAGCCATTAAGTCCAAGGTTCTACACTCACACCACCTACTTCAGTTTGGATAATCGGGTAATATCGTTGGTCCTGACACTTGGAGTCACTCATACTTAAGTACCTGATAAATAAGTTTGCAAATAAGGCCCAGACCGATGTAGGTTGAATAAAGGTTTAAACTTGTAATCAAGTACTTTAATATTTAAGCCACCGCCTCCTCTAATCGATCAGTTTTAACTAAAATCATAAATTAGTTTTAGTTACTTACTTAATTTTTTCCAATCTATTTGAACTCATTTTTCTTAGCTTCGTTTAGATAGGTTTTTAAACCTTATGCTGAGAGCTTGAAAATTTTCTCTTTTTCTTTTTTATCCCCCGTAGGTAACAGGATAAAATTGTCATGTCACATAAAGTTTGCGGTTTAAAGTCCTCGATTATACAAACCTTAAAGGAGTGATAGAATCATTCCTATTCTAGTCATTCAATTAATTAGCACTAGAATATTTTTTTCGATTATTTGTTTCAAAAATTGTTCCAATGGAAAAATGTCATTATTCATGTGTAGTAATAGATGAGAAATAAGTTTAACTCAAAATTAAAGATACTATAAAAATCATTAGATGATAAACGATTAAGATCGTTTATGTCACGCACTGAAGTTTATCGATAAAGAGAAATGCATTGTATTCATCAAAACTGTTTTTATCTTGTATTACATTTTCAGTAGTAATCTACAAGAAATCAGTTGACTGGTTGCATGTGGATGCTTTTTCTATTTTGAAAATGGGAGCATTGAACAACAGGTGTTTGGTCTAAGTATTGGATTGTTTAGTAATAGTATATACCTAGTAGCTTTACTATAAAAAAAATAATGAAACCTGGAAATTTTAGGTATTACAACAAATGTGTTGTGTTTAACTATCTAATGCAACCTGGTTTTCAGTGGTTTGCCAGTCAAACTTAGCTTGTGACGAGAACGTTCAAGAAAGGGAAATTGACAACTGTATGTTTTTACTTTTTGCCTTTTAATCTGATATATGGGAAAGTCTTCTGTTGGATTGGAACTTTATTCAACCGAGCTTTTCGTTGTCACTTCATGTTTGTTTATATTGATATGTAATTTACAGGCTTGCATGAATCTGCTACAGCACTTCAACAGGAGGCTCGTTTAAAAATTGTCCCTGCTGCACCTAGTCAATTGCCGCTTTATGATGATTTTAGCCGACCACCTGGTGAAACACCTCCATATCAACCGTCATCTGGAGTTGTGCACGTTTCTGACTATTTAAACACAAGCGTTGATTCGTATAATAGCTCTTCGAAACGAGATTTCGATACTAATGAATCAACTTCAATGGTTTCTAATTGTGAGAATATTGGTCCAAATAGCGATAATAATACTACTAATACTTGTGGTGAACTTCCTCCAACTCCAAATCTGAGATTAACTAAAATTCGTCATAATGCAACTCCTAGTCAAACTCCAAAAGTAAGCAATTTTCTTGTATGATTTCAATATTGCTATTTATTTAACCTTTTGGTTTTTCAGTATTCTTAGATCTTTAAATTTCGAAAAATGTAAAGAGTTTTCAGTCGTACGTCTTTACTTTGGAATGAATCAGTCAGCACTGTATGACTAGACAACATTAAATTGATTTACTATCAATTGATGTGATTAATGTGATTATGTAACTGTTCATCCTTATTTTAAGACCAATGAACGACATAGACTAATGACTTGCAATCTTATTCAGAAGCTTTAAGTCCCATACTAGTTTGTATGTTACAAACAAATTTTATTGCTTAATATTTCTAGCCTCAATCTTGTAATGAGTCCTTTGTGTTATCTCACAGTTTAATATACTTTGTCACAATAGTCGTGCTCTTTATTTTCCATAGCTGCAATGTTTCATTGGTGTTATAACAAAACAAAACTTAGTTTGGTCAAACTAAGCCCTAAAGAGACTTCATAAGATAGAATGGCTGATCATTTGAGTGAATACATTAAAGAGTTAAATCTATCATGCATATATAAACTATTCAATCAGGATAATGTGGCTGAATTATTTATTGAGTAATAAGTGGTGCATCTTTGTAGCTCAGAAACATAATTTTGTTGAAATTACGTTTTCTGAACAGGATTGTTTAGTCCCGAGATTTTGAACTGTTAGATCGAGGCAACACAAAAAATTTTTAGAAGCTTATTACTCAAGTCAGTTAGTAATCAATATCCATATTGAAATAAAGCCATTTTGTCAACCGCATACAATACCATAAACAGCTACAAGGCCAGAAATAAGGTCAAGGAAGAAGATAATAAAAAAACGTTCATACGGCCAAATGACAACTATCAACAACAACCAGTTGAATTCAAGATCGACATTACAGGCTACTATTCTATGATTAAATTCTCATAACTCAATGACGTTGTCTGGAGAGACAATTGAAACTTCACGATTAAACCACCCAATTCAGAGAACTCAATTGCAACAAAATCGGATAACGAGTGACTAGCTATTGTTAGAAGTAGAAGCCACCATGTCACCCATTACCGTTTTCTTATAATCGTCGGAAAAATTGGGACAAATAATTAGCTGTACAGGCTTAAGCATATCATACTGATAACATTAATTCTTGTATTGTCATTATAGCTCGTTTAAGATTATAACTTATTGCTTTAAACACTTAGCTTTCATCCGTGATCTTTTCATTTATCAGACTTTTAGGTTGGGGGGGTGAGGGTGTATCGCATATTGAGTCATTATACTATACATTTATCGCTGTACTGCTGTCATTTTGATAAGATGAAAACCGTATGAAAGATCCCTTATATATTGGTGACCTAGTGACTACAGTGAACAATAAAAAAATAATCATTTCTAAGTTTATGAAGCTTTATAATAATAATACTAACTTAAAGCCTATATGGTTATACGTTGATTGATTTGATTTGTATAACTGTTGTACATATAGTCAACTGGATGTGTCTTTATACATTTCTCACAAAGTAATATAAACAATAATTGTTTTTTCTCTTTGCTTTTAAATTGAAAACGAATTGATTCATTAATTGACTAAGGTTGAAATGATAACGATCTTTAGGAAATTTTTACTTTTATTGTCTTATTATAACTTTAGTTAGTACTCGATCACATTTGTTTTGTTAACCAATACTAATTTAAAATTCTTTTTCTTATTATTTCTTTTCAGCCTTGTCGTGATCGTTTTGAAAGACCTGGCCTACCAAATCTCTACCTCAAACCAATATCTACTCAACCTGTCTCTGAAATGACTTTATCTAAAGTAGTGGAATCATTTCTGTTGCATCAACATTCACAGTGTCCTCATCCTGTTTCTGTTTGTCCGAAGTTTTCGTTGTATTATCCACATCGTTGTCCAGAACCTCGACTTAATAAACAAACTAATTGCTGTCAACGTTTACTTTTACGTGAAGATCTTTGCGGTTCATTAAGACTTAAACCATCAACAAAAGAACTTCGACATTTTTTACATCGAAGATTTCAACCAACTGCAGTTATCCGAGAGGCTGATGATGATATGTTAACAGCATGTTGTTTTTCTGTAAGTTCAGTGTTTTTTCAATGTGTATTTTCAGTAATATAATAATAATACTTTTCTTGTCGTTATTACTATTGTCTTTACTCAAACAGAACAGTTGTTTAGGAGTTAAAGTACTTAGCTTTCAATCAGTATGTCACCTAATCAGAATTAGATTGTCGAATGATATTATTAGCCTTCTCATATAAAGTGCATAAATTTACCTGTACTTCGTAAATAATTCTCATTAAGTTGGGAGATTAAAACATAAGTCTACACTTGTTATGTTGATTTATCAGTTAAGATATGCAATTAGTTGTTTTTTAAGAGTAAACAGATATATTTCATCATTAGTTTGAATTTACAGTTCTATACATTCAATGAATTTCATTTCATTATAACGGGAACGTTGGTGTCAATAGTAAGACAGATTTACAAAATAAGATCTTAATAAAGGAAAGCAATTAAATAATTAAATACATATTTCGTTTTGTTCATCGTAAATCATTTCAATAATCATGTATGCAGCCTTAAAAACTGATGTAACTGTGTTAAAGGTCGTAATGAAAACCGAGTGAAGTTGGTAGATATGGATTAACCGATCTTCAATCAGTGGATAAGGAGTGGTATTATTGCTCTTTGTGATGTGGGTTTCATGTATTCTGTGTACATATTACTAGACATTTTGTAGAATAACGTCTAAGTGGTTAATGAGTTCAACTTTCACCTACTTAATCGTAATTTCAAACCGCCACCTACTTCAGTTTGGGCATCCGTGTACTATAACTAGCCCTCACAACTAAAATACGGTTCTAAGCGAAGTTTACAAATCTGTACTCATTAGTGGCTAATAATCAAAATGAAGAGTTTGAAACTTGGATGAAACAGGTGTGTAGAGTAGCTTTCGGTTTACAGTGATTTTCAAAATGGCTTACGCAGATTAAATTCAACGATAGACCAATAAATCTATTCGGTTATTGTTTTATCTGTCTGTTCCATGTAGCAGTAAAATGAGGGAGTTTAATTCCACGATTAAACCTTCATGATCATAGTCTTGTAACTAACTACTTTTGTCTGTTTTAGTTACAATAACTTGGTGTCCTGTGTTTGTTTTTTTGTAAATCGTTCATCAAAGTGGATATGTCAAATCACTTTACACACACTTCATATCTCCTCATTTTGATATCTCTTACAATGTTTGGTAGTAACACTGAGTTTTATTGACTGAAATAAATGTATTTAAATACATTTTTGATGTACATTTGGTTATTAGCTATCATGGGACTGCATCTCCTTACGTTGCTCCACTGCCTTGTGGATCAGACCATCAGGTCGAAAGCCCCGGGTGTGGCCCCTTAAGAAAACCGCCTGCTCCAGTTTGAACACCCGGACAGTATCATAGCCCACAGACAAATCAAGTGACTTGTTTGGTAAATATATATTTGTTGCCTCTTTGTACCAGTACTTAAATGTTCAAATAAATAACTATTTAAATACATAATGCGATTCCTTTTGCTTCCTTTCTTTAGAGAACAGATGATGGTCTGTTTTTAGGTTCGAATTCAGGAGCTATTGCGTGGGTTAATGTTGAAGAAGATGGTTTACCCATAGAATTATTTCATATACAATCTTCATCTATTCGACGTTTGGCGCATACACGTGATGGTGAACGCTTATTAGTTTGTTCTGAATGGAATGAACCTGCTACAGTTGTTGCTAGACTTAGACCATCCACAAATGCAAGCTCGAATTCAAACAGTCCTTGGGAGACTGTTTCCGATGATTTTGTGTATGTCAAATATAATCATACTACTGTATTTATGGTGGAATGCTAATGTTAATATTATTGGTTATATTAAATATCCATTTAGCATGTTAATAACTATCTAAAGTCACTAAATCAGTGGATAACGCGTTGGAGGTCTTAAACAAAAGACATTACGTTCGAGTCTCAGTGTGAAAATTAGCAATGGTATACAGGTACTTTCAAATACTGAGTCCTAAAGAGGATGGAATACTCGTCATGGCTCCACTGTTAACCGTATACCAAATATACTATTATTAGTCCTAACGTTTACGAATTTTATGTTTCGTAGTGATTAGATCAATTGATTTTAAAACGACATCATTGCATGACGGTGTCAGACGACTGAATTCTAAAAATCTGTTTAGTACACATTATTCTTTTAAGAGTTCAGGGTTATTAACAATCTATATATTGATGAGTGTCAACAATGTTATTATTCATTAGGTAACTACATATCTATAAATCGTTATATCAAGACTCATTGATATAAGTAGAATGGACAATGTCTAATCTCTGTTAAGCTCATTCAACCTAATAGTGATAATTTCCTGAAGTCATGTATACTAATTTTTAACATTGAAATTTTGATTCATCCAGATAAAAAAATGTACTTTTGACGATTCGTGTTTACTGAATACAGAGTTTGATATCTTGAGTATTAAAGAAAAAAATGGCTTAACGACAGATTTTTTTATCATTTTAAATTGCTTTTCGTTAAGATGTTGTTGAGTCGTTTTATTTTTAAGCTTTGTAGTATTGTACTCTATAAGCTGTGATTGATTTAGTTGTGAATCTCTCATTGGTGTTTTAAACAACCTCCCGTTACACATCATTATCACTATAATCATCATTTCAAAATCTTACTGTGGGAAAATAGGACTACTCTCTTATGCTTTAATAATAATAATAATAATGTATATTATAGATGTATAGTTTCCATTCATTCAAGTGACTTTAGAAGAAAAACACTAGACAGTAATTTTTTCCATTTCTTTCAGCTTCTTAGTGAACTTATACTCTACTAAAGAATCAATCAGATTTAAGATAGTATCTATTGAATTATTACACACTAATTCAAGGTGTGATCACGGATGACTTGTATCTTATCAAGATAGAATCTATCAATATTTAATCAACTGAGATATTTAAAATTGATCAACATGGAGAAATGGACTTGTTCAATTTTTAAACTGACAATAATGAATGGATTAGTGTTTCATAAGAAAATATAATTAAACTGTGTATAGTATTTTTGATGTATGAAATTAACTGCTAAACAAGCACTGGTATTCATCAATATGTCTATGAAGCATTCATTTTATTATTTACTATTATTATTCACTCCTAATTTCTAATCGAAACATATAAATCTAAATTTTTTTTAGTGGAGAGGGAGTTATTTTGTAGTGAACGAGAACACAAGTGGGGACGATCGAACACAAAATAACAGAACATCTTAGTAAAATCTGAAAACTATACAGTAAATACTTGATTTGCAAAATATCAATCAAACTTGACTGTTTCTTTTGCAAATGTCACTCAATCGTCTCAGACTTTATTTTCTTTGTTCTCAATCTTCTTAACTTTCTGCCTCCAGACATTTCACTTTCGATTGATAATACATACTACTTATATCTGTCGATATCAGTAGCATACACCACAGTGTAATAAATCATTCATTTATGTTCATTGCATTCTAATTAGCTAGAAATTTATTCTACTTTCTTAAAGTCATTGAAAATGATCGATATTGTGCGCTTTTTCTAATCTCATTTATACACAAAATTTGGTATAACTATTAATGCTTAATTTATGTCTTGGATTTATAACTCTGATATTTATTTTGTTTTCTTTTAAATTGAAGATTTCGTGTATCAGAAGCTCGTCACGCAGAATTCAGTAATACAGGTCATCAAGATCGTCTGGTAGCAACCTATGGAAAAATGGCTAAGGTGTTTATATTTGATTGTAATAAATAATTGTCTTTTATTATTATTTCATTATAACCATATTTAGCCATTTCTTTAAAATATTTGTCTACCTCTTTTTTATTTTAACCCAATATGATAGTCATTTTTGCAGTTAACATTAGGAATCGATCTGTGTTATATAACTACTATAAATTAAGGAAGGATTCGCAAGTTAACCTATACTAGGATAAAACATCTATCTAGTGTTCCGTACTTTTTAACGGTCACCTAATGTAAGTCATTTCGTGTTGTAAACTATGAAATTCAACAACTTTTATAAACCCATTACACACCAATCATTTTTAGCTAAGCTATAATTATTATCGAATCTTGTGGATTACTGTGATTTGCTTAGTTAAAAATTGACAATATATCAATGTTTTCTAAGCATGAACAAATTTCAATGTATGATAATAGTTGTCATTTTCAATCCTTAACAAATCGTTGCGAATATGTAGAACATAATTAAGTAATAGGACTGTCTCAGTCATTTTATCTCTTTACAGCCCATTTAGAGAGAGTTTAAAAGAATGATTCAGTAGTAGTACAATAAAAGTGTCAAATAGTACCTAGTACATGAGGTGATATGTCAATTCTCTATCAGTATAATTTTATAGTAGTATTTAGTATGTGTTGAGATACAGTGTGTTTGTTCTGTCAAAGCAGTACTATATGTTTTGACATCTCTTATGAATTACGCTAATCATGTTAAATTATTTCAAAATCTTGAAAATAACTTCTTAATATTTCCAGGTATTTGATCTTACTACTAGAACTCGTGTTGCAGATTTATTCTCTGCTGTGAAACAAAGTGGCTACATTTTGAATAAAGCAACATTCTCACCATCAGATTATTTAGTATTAAACGATGGTGTTGTATGGGATCTAAGATGTACTGGATTACTTTCAACTAGTTTCTCTAGTTCACTACAATATCCTGGTACATCTTCTCGACCTATACATAAATTTGATAAATTTCAAGATATTGTATCAGGTGTTTTTCATCCAAATGGGCTTGAAATCATTATCGGTTCAGCTGTGTGGGATTTAAGAACATGGAGATTATTGCATACTATCCAACCACTTGATCGACTTGAAGTACAATTCAACGCTTCATATGATGTAATATATGCCGGTAGGTTTCTGTAAATGTTTCTATTTTTCCAAACAGTGATTTCTACCCCATATATATATATATATAATTTAACGTTCATTTTGTGTACTATTTTAGGAATATTTGGTTTAGACGATGAAGAGTATGCTGAATTAGGCAGTAATCGTTTAGCTATGCAAAATATGTTTCGTACAGTCGATGCTATAGACTACAGCCTAATTGCTTCAGTTGATGTTCGTCATCGAATTGAACAATTAGCTTTGGATACTGCAGGACAGTCGTTGGCACTAGTTGAGAAAATAGGAGAAAATAACAGTAGTGAGCCTATTACTCAGTGTAGAATTTACATGATTGGTCGTAAACGCGTAAGTTCCTGATTATTATTATTATTATTATTATTATTAATGTTCAATTACACGTTTTTCATTTGAAATAAAGTGATATTCACGAAAGTGGGTGTTAAACTAAAAACTTGACTACTGTTTTAAGGAATATCAGATGTAACTGATATGGATATGTGAAGTATTTCGTGTCCAGCACTTAGTCTGTCCCAGATGTCATGTCAAGCAATGTTTCTTCATGTATTTAAAGTTGGCACTTTACAGATGCAAACGACTGTCTTTTCGCTAGGTTGCAATATTAAAAGCTTTATCCAGGAATCTTACTTCTTGGCCAAAACTACTTACTTGGGTGTTTAAGTTACTCGCTGTAATCCTGTTTTGAGAATAATGTAATTTATTGATTAGGTTTATGTATATTTACCCGGCTGTGGAGTCCAATTCTGTCCTGAGATTTGCTAGTTGATAAAAGCCAATTGACTGAACCACTTAGCTACCTCTCCACCATTTAGAATCATGTAATCATACCCTTTGAGAGGTTGGTTCATCATTATGCTTGTTTTTCAGGAGAACTACCCACCATTTAAACTCTTTACAATTCTTATAGCATGGTTTCATGATGCACAATCGTAGATGTATTACGAACTATGATGGATAAGTTTGACTAAAAAGCTGAGTAATCATAGATTATTAAATAATTTATTGTTTCATGATATCACCGCACTTCAATCCAAACACTTCCTTGGATTAATGACATTTTCTACCATTCAGAAATTATTACTTCGAATATTTGAATCTTTATTTTTCAGGGGGAGCGTGAACCTGACAACGATGATGAAGAGGGTCGTGAAGATGAAGAGGATGATGAAGATGATGATGATGATGACGACGACGATGATGATGATGATTTATTGAATGGCGATGCTTCTGACGAACTTGCCCAAATACTTGATGAATCTTCAGATGATATAAGTACCAGTGATTCAAGTGATTGGAGCCCATCTTCAAATGAACAACAGCGTGTTAGAAGACGACGTAGACGCCGTCGACGCACAGAGGCGAATGCGAACATCACAGAGTCCAATACTGTTAATGAAGTCGCGAACAATAATGATATAAATCCTATTCTAAATGCTGAAAACGCTCTCATAGATTCTCAAGCAGAGTCCAATGAAGTCATGGATCGAGCAAACGATGGTGATGATGATTCATCATGGGAAACACTTGAAGAAGAAGAAGTCACAGAAGGCATGGAAACATCATCTGAAGATTGATTAAAAATTGTACTAGTGATAGTAACAAACAGTTTCGCGATTTTGTTTATTTGAAGATGCTGTAATTCATATTTAACATACTGTATATTATATGCATACTTATACTGGGTTTTTTCAATGAATATTGCCTCTCTGTATAAAAGATCATTCTTTTCTCTCTCTCTCTCGTGTTTCCCATCACTTTCATCATTTTGTTTATATATATATGCTGTGTTCAAAAGTTTCCTGTTTCAATTTATCTCCTGTTTTTGATACATTTATAAGATTTTTTTAGATAGTATGATAAATTGAATGTATACGTTGGAAAAAAAAATACACCTGAGTTTTCCTTTTGTGGTTTGTTTATGTCAAGTTCGTTTAAAAAAAACTAGCCTATTCCTCTATCCATTTTAATCATTTAGCGAGATCAACGTGGTACCCGGTTATGATAACTGTGAAAACCATTCATTAACATGTACTATGTCAATCGTAAAATGACTGTTAAATGTCTCTGGTATACATCATAAAGGCCAAATTTTAATCATCCCTACATCCTCTAATTTTCATTAATCAGGTTAAACTGAAAGGTAAATAGTGTTTAATTACTAATTCTTTATTAGACAGATTGTTTCTTTACAAATCACATTAGCAATAACTATTTTTTTCAGTGTCCAAAATGCAGCTAAGACAGAGGTAGGCAAATGACAATCTTCGAGATTTCTTAAAAATATAAAGTGAATTGAAAATTTTAAAGTGATGTTTTAGTGAGTGTACTTTACCCAAAAGTCAATACGTTCAAAATTAAAGTTAATAGTGCTATTTTGGGAGTTTAAGAAACTCAACTACGTTTGTTTCTCAACATCAAAACATAAAAGTAGTCTTCCTGGTATTTCAGGAATATAACTACCAAATTCTAAAACGCAAGTAGGTTCTTCACAACGTTTTGAGGATTTTTAGGTATTAGGATTAAAGTTTGACTACCTGAGTGCTCCATGACTTCTTAGGATGAAGGTAGCTAAACATGATATACAGATGGGTTTATTAGACCGTCAAAGTCACAACGGCTTCGTAGAATGCTTGAAGCATGCGATGTTGACGGAGAACAAGCTTCAGAATCGAAGAGATTCTGCACGTAAACTCATCACATAAGTAGAGTAACATCGTTAACGATTGCGCGAGTAAACGTTGCATCAGACAATGACTGTTTGTCTGAGTTATGTAGGTAGGTGTAGACTACCTGGTTGGGGTTTGCGTGTTTAGTGTAACCAATGGTTAACAGACTATGGGCGACTTGGCTCTAAATCGTTTGGATTGGCGCAGGAACGTTCACACTATGTCTTCCCTTAGATCCTGAGCTTCTGAATCACTTTATAATCTTTGATTCCGCTAATCTGTATTTCTTCGATGTCTAATCGTTTATATTACTACTAGTACTGTTGCCAGCTCTACTACTCTGAAATATGCCCCAGCGGTTTCATCTCGCTACGCTAATGAGGTGTGATAATCACACTGTATCACTGAAAACTATTTGGTTAATAATATTTGCTTTCGGCTTTTATAAACGATATTTGTCAGTATTACGATTAAAATCCTGCGTATGTGGGCCACTGAACGTAGTATCTATGTCCGTAAAGTCTTTTAAAAAGGTTTACCCAGGCTAAGGGAACATCTCAATAATTTCAATCAATTCATATTGCTCGACCATCTATTGTCTGCAGTGGATAACGATCCCACACCCGACATAACCAAACCTCCCTGATCTCGGCTTCTTACTAAAACTCTAGGTATTACGTTTTGACGCTAGTCACCACTGAGGAAATAAGTATAGTGTTTTGTAGAGATTATAGAATTTTCAAGGTTTTAAATCATTAATTGATCTTGGCTAGACCACTATTAAAAACTGGGAAGCACCGGACAGCTTCATCAAAAAAACAACTGCGTACTGATTGTTAAGATATTCACAAGAATATCCCAAAAATTCTAAACAATTGTCTACACAAGGAACTCGATGTCTGTTAGCCTACCGTGGAAGAGAATGTTAGGATATTCACAAGAATATCCCAAAAATTATATTGAGCCTAACTCTATCTCGAACGTAAAGTGGTATGTTTTCAGACCTTTCACATGTTATTTCCTATTGGTCAATATTTACAGTTGTCCCAACTATAACCTTTACGTGTCGTTTTCCTATTCTTCATTATTGACAGTTGTCCCAACTATAACCTTTACGTGTTGTTTTCCTATTGGTAAATATTCACGGTCATCCTAACTGTATAAATATGCATTGTCTGTAAATTATTTTCGTTCTGCCTCTGACCCCATAAACAATTCTCATTTGACGGTTGTGTTCTGATTTATTGGAGTTTGGGGAACAGTATTGGGGTCGTACTGGGATATCTGAAGTTGGTCAATCGGTAGAAATTCGACTAGTCCTATCGTAATACGTAATATTTGGCGACGGAGATTTAGCAAACGAGTTGCTGACTAGCTACGGATCCAGCCAAATTAGAAGAATTGTTCAAACAACAGCTGAAGCTGATGGAGATGCTTACTCAGGCGCACATCTCTTCGCGAGTCTCATGTACACCGACAATCCCTCAATCAGTCGACGGTATTACCAGTGGTATTTCAGAGTTTCTTTATGATCCTGATGCCAATATTACATTTGATACCTGGTTCAGACATTATGAAGATCTTTTTAAAGTTGACCTTGCCGACAGAGACGATTCGTGGAAGGTGCGTCTTCTACTTCGAAAACTTGGTCCATCAGAGCTTGATAAGTATTGCAACTTCATTCTACTGCAGAACCCACGAAACCGTTCCTTCGATACCACTGTTCAAACCCCCAGCCAACTTTTTGGTGACCATCATTCACTCTTCAATACTCGCTATCGCTGCCTAAAACTGGTCATGAATGAGTCCGATGACTTCCTAACCCATGTTGGCATTGTCAACCGTGAGTGCGAACGGTTCAAGCTCAAATCCCTTACCGACGACCAATTCAAATCCCTCGTATTCATATGCAGTCTTCAGTCACCCGAATTCTCCGACATCAGAACTTGATTGCCTAACCGCCTTGAACAAGACCCAACACTGACACTTAATGCGATCACCGACGAGTATCAACGCATTATCAACCTGTATCGTGACACTACTTTGGTTCAATCTGGGGGCCAGGGTGGTTCCGAAGTTCACGCTGTTCAACGTCAGGACAAATCTCCGAGATCGACAACCTGTGGTCCTTCGAAAGCCAGTGCTGTTTCTTTCTCTAACCAATCCAGACCGGCTCAGAAGAAGCCCCCCTCGCCATGTTGGCACTGTGGAGCTTGGCATTATGTGACATTTTGTCCATTCAAACAGCAGGTGTGCGATCGCTGTCAAAAAGTTGGTCACAAAAGCGGATTTTGCCAATCCAATCGACCCATTGGTCGTCGAAATGCACAAACGCAGCGTCGTTTTCCTAAAAAGCAGCTTACCTCATCAAGGAGTTTAGCAGCAGTCTTCCACACCCATACCGCCACGCGACGCAAATTTCTAACCCTCTCAATCAATGGTCAGCCAGTTCGATTGCAGTTGGATACTGCATCAGATATCACTATTCTGTCGAAAGAGACTTGGCGAACCTTGGGTCAACCACCCATCAAACCATTTTCGCAGACAGCCGTCAGTGCATGTGGAGGTCATCTTCGTCTTCATGGTGAACTTAATTGCTGTATTTCGTTCAGAAGTACAACCTTCAATGGTACGTGCTACATCACCAAATCCCCTCTCAACCTTCTGGGTTTAGATTGGTTCGAAGAGCTTGGTCTTGCCAATCTTCCTATCAGCACTATCTGTAATCAAGTTCAAACTCCTGCTACTACACAACGGCATGCTGCAGACCTCCAAAAACGATTCATTGGACTCTTTCAGCCTGGTCTCGGACTTTGTTCCACAACAGAAGCTGTTTTGAAACTTCAGCCAGAAGCTACCCCAGTTTTTCGTCCGAAACGTCCAGTTCCATACTCATCTTTACCTCTGGTTGACGCTGAACTTCAACGTTTGGAAACTGAAGGTGTCCTTGTACCTGTTTCTTATTCATCATGGGCTTCACCAATTGTGGTTGTAAAATAGTCTAATGGTTCCATACACATCTGTGCAGACTTCTCCACGGGACTCAATGCGGCACTACAACAGCATCATTATCTGCTGCTGATCCCAGATGATTCATCTACTATTTTAAATGGTGGAACCTACTTTGCTAAGCTAGATCTCGCGGATGCTTACCTTCAAATTCCTGTCGCTCCTGAATCGAGAGAGTTGTTGACAATCAACACTCACCGAGGACTTTTCCAGTATACCCGGTTACCCTTTGGTATCAAGACTGCTCCAGCGATCTCCCAGCAGATCATGGATACTATTCTAGCAGATGTTCCTGGTGTTGCTACATACCTTGACGACGTCCTCATTGTCGGCTCAACAGCTGATGAACTGCATTCCAGAACATATTCAGTTCTACAACACCTCCAGGATAATGGTTTTCGACTCCGTCCAGAGAAATGTCAGTTCTTCTTACGCTCCGTTAAATACCTGGGGTTTATCTTTGATGCTTCCGGACGACATCCTGATCCTCAAAATACTCATGCAATCCAACAAATGCCTGCTCCCACTGATGTCTCATCACTGCGATCATTTTTGAGAATGGTCAGCTACTATTCAGCATTTCTTTCATCACTGCATGATGTACGATATCCATTAAATCATCTGCTAGAAAAGAATGCTACTTGGAATTGGTCCACGCAATGTGAGTCAGCTTTTTCAAAACTTAAAGCCATGTTAAGCTCCAAGCTACTGCTAACCCACTACAATCCGAAACTACCCATCGTGGTTGCTGCTGACGCTTCAACACATGGACTGGGTGCCGTGCTCCTGCATGTCTTTCCCGACGGTTCAGAGAAAGCGGTGATGCATGCTTCGAGAACGCCAACGCCCAACGTGAAGACGATTAGCAGAATGAACAGGAATGCCTTTCTTTGATCCAAAGATTGATAACCACGGCTTATGGTCTGTGAGCAAAGTGAAACGGCGCCCATAAATAAAGCCGTTGTTATCAATCTTTGGATCAAAGAAAGGCATTCCTGTTCATTCTGCTAATCGTCTTCAACGTTGGGCGTTGGCGTTCTCGAAGCATGCATCACCGCTTTCTCTGAACCGTCGGGAAAGACATGCAGGAGCACGGCACCCAGTCCATGTGTTGAAGCGTCAGCAGCAACCACGATGGGTAGTTTCGGATTGTAGTGGGTTAGCAGTAGCTTGGAGCTTAACATGGCTTTAAGTTTTGAAAAAGCTGACTCACATTGCGTGGACCAATTCCAAGTAGCATTCTTTTCTAGCAGATGATTTAATGGATATCGTACATCATGCAGTGATGAAAGAAATGCTGAATAGTAGCTGACCATTCTCAAAAATGATCGCAGTGATGAGACATCAGTGGGAGCAGGCATTTGTTGGATTGCATGAGTATTTTGAGGATCAGGATGTCGTCCGGAAGCATCAAAGATAAACCCCAGGTATTTAACAGAGCGTAAGAAGAACTGACATTTCTCTGGACGGAGTCGAAAACCATTATCCTGGAGGTGTTGTAGAACTGAATATGTTCTGGAATGCAGTTCATCAGCTGTTGAGTCGACAATGAGGACGTCGTCAAGGTATGTAGCAACACCAGGAACATCTGCTAGAATAGTATCCATGATCTGCTGGGAGATCGCTGGAGCAGTCTTGATACCAAAGGGTAACCGGGTATACTGGAAAAGTCCTCGGTGAGTGTTGATTGTCAACAACTCTCTCGATTCAGGAGCGACAGGAATTTGAAGGTAAGCATCCGCGAGATCTAGCTTAGCAAAGTAGGTTCCACCATTTAAAATAGTAGATGAATCATCTGGGATCAGCAGCAGATAATGATGCTGTTGTAGTGCCGCATTGAGTCCCGTGGAGAAGTCTGCACAGATGTGTATGGAACCATTAGACTATTTTACAACCACAATTGGTGAAGCCCATGATGAATAAGAAACAGGTACAAGGACACCTTCAGTTTCCAAACGTTGAAGTTCAGCGTCAACCAGAGGTAAAGATGAGTATGGAACTGGACGTTTCGGACGAAAAACTGGGGTAGCTTCTGGCTGAAGTTTCAAAACAGCTTCTGTTGTGGAACAAAGTCCGAGACCAGGCTGAAAGAGTCCAATGAATCGTTTTTGGAGGTCTGCAGCATGCCGTTGTGTAGTAGCAGGAGTTTGAACTTGATTACAGATAGTGCTGATAGGAAGATTGGCAAGACCAAGCTCTTCGAACCAATCTAAACCCAGAAGGTTGAGAGGGGATTTGGTGATGTAGCACGTACCATTGAAGGTTGTACTTCTGAACGAAATACAGCAATTAAGTTCACCATGAAGACGAAGATGACCTCCACATGCACTGACGGCTGTCTGCGAAAATGGTTTGATGGGTGGTTGACCCAAGGTTCGCCAAGTCTCTTTCGACAGAATAGTGATATCTGATGCAGTATCCAACTGCAATCGAACTGGCTGACCATTGATTGAGAGGGTTAGAAATTTGCGTCGCGTGGCGGTATGGGTGTGGAAGACTGCTGCTAAACTCCTTGATGAGGTAAGCTGCTTTTTAGGAAAACGACGCTGCGTTTGTGCATTTCGACGACCAATGGGTCGATTGGATTGGCAAAATCCGCTTTTGTGACCAACTTTTTGACAGCGATCGCACACCTGCTGTTTGAATGGACAAAATGTCACATAATGCCAAGCTCCACAGTGCCAACATGGCGAGGGGGGCTTCTTCTGAGCCGGTCTGGATTGGTTAGAGAAAGAAACAGCACTGGCTTTCGAAGGACCACAGGTTGTCGATCTCGGAGATTTGTCCTGACGTTGAACAGCGTGAACTTCGGAACCACCCTGGCCCCCAGATTGAACCAAAGTAGTGTCACGATACAGGTTGATAATGCGTTGATACTCGTCGGTGATCGCATTAAGTGTCAGTGTTGGGTCTTGTTCAAGGCGGTTAGGCAATCAAGTTCTGATGTCGGAGAATTCGGGTGACTGAAGACTGCATATGAATACGAGGGATTTGAATTGGTCGTCGGTAAGGGATTTGAGCTTGAACCGTTCGCACTCACGGTTGACAATGCCAACATGGGTTAGGAAGTCATCGGACTCATTCATGACCAGTTTTAGGCAGCGATAGCGAGTATTGAAGAGTGAATGATGGTCACCAAAAAGTTGGCTGGGGGTTTGAACAGTGGTATCGAAGGAACGGTTTCGTGGGTTCTGCAGTAGAATGAAGTTGCAATACTTATCAAGCTCTGATGGACCAAGTTTTCGAAGTAGAAGACGCACCTTCCACGAATCGTCTCTGTCGGCAAGGTCAACTTTAAAAAGATCTTCATAATGTCTGAACCAGGTATCAAATGTAATATTGGCATCAGGATCATAAAGAAACTCTGAAATACCACTGGTAATACCGTCGACTGATTGAGGGATTGTCGGTGTACATGAGACTCGCGAAGAGATGTGCGCCTGAGTAAGCATCTCCATCAGCTTCAGCTGTTGTTTGAACAATTCTTCTAATTTGGCTGGATCCGTAGCTAGTCAGCAACTCGTTTGCTAAATCTCCGTCGCCAAATATTACGTATTACGATAGGACTAGTCGAATTTCTACCGATTGACCAACTTCAGATATCCCAGTACGACCCCAATACTGTTCCCCAAACTCCAATAAATCAGAACACAACCGTCAAATGAGAATTGTTTATGGGGTCAGAGGCAGAACGAAAATAATTTACAGACAATGCATATTTATACAGTTAGGATGACCGTGAATATTTACCAATAGGAAAACAACACGTAAAGGTTATAGTTGGGACAACTGTCAATAATGAAGAATAGGAAAACGACACGTAAAGGTTATAGTTGGGACAACTGTAAATATTGACCAATAGGAAATAACATGTGAAAGGTCTGAAAACATACCACTTTACGTTCGAGATAGAGTTAGGCTCAATATAATTTTTGGGATATTCTTGTGAATATCCTAACATTCTCTTCCACGGTAGGCTAACAGACATCGAGTTCCTTGTGTAGACAATTGTTTAGAATAACTTGTAAGTTGTTGATGGTTGTTCTCCGAGTTTCGGCTCCGCACAACAGAACTGTCATGACGTTTGCATTAAATATTCTGATTTTGATGTTGGTTGACAGTTGTTTTTGGTTCCATATGTTCCTCAATTGTAAAATGCTTCATAATACCATGCTAATAACTTCTCCAAACACATTTAACCGGTTACCAGCTAGTATACCATACTATCAGGTATATATCTCCCCATAAACAAAAGATAGTGTTGGATACCAAGACCTAGTATAAGAGTAATATCATGTGAAGTTACTGTTAACATTCACTTCGTTACGTGACCTCCATCAAAATCGCACTTCGTACCAATAAAATAACAATATATTTGTAGTCTCTTGACGTAGTGTGAGCCATTTCTTCAAAGTACATAAATACGTCAGAAATCCAAATTTCCATCAGTTACGATATTACAAATATAATATTTCGTTACTAACTTTACACCCAATGCTCAAATCACTTGAAATTTTTGAAGTTAAACCTTGGTATCGACACATATAATACTTAATGCTGTAAAATGGTTAGATTAGAAAGTCGAACTTTTAAATCACGGAGTTTTGCTAGATTGATTTATTTGTGCATATTACGATGACTTTTTATTCCTTCTTTATATGCACGATAAGACATTAAAGTCATATCTGGGAGAGTAGTAATGACAGCAAAAAATTGCCACCACTAAACATATTAGCCCAAGCAATATTCAAATATAGGTCGTTTATCCTGCTTTAACGATTCGACATTTTCATGGAATATATTCGAGATCTCAGATGGTTTCCAATAACAAAATTTATGTTTTCGATTTTACTTGAACATGGATATTTAAAATAAATGTATTAAACTAATCATAAGAGTAATTCTGAAGATTAAGTAGAAATTTTGATCGGAATTCAACAGTGCACCATTTACAGCGTCGATTAATTCATTGTTGATTTATGGCAAACTTCGAGGCGTGAGATCAATCAAATTTAAAATATCGAAGAATATTCAATAATAAAATCAGATTGTGATTATGTTGCCGTAATTTTGGATACAAATTTCTCTATGGGCTAAGATTGACTAAAGAGCCATTGATAACAGGTTGGGGCAATAAATATCAATCTTGTCTAAAAGTGAAACTATTCACGAATACGACTCCACATGAAATTCAAAACAAGTTCTCCCTTTCTTGTAGCAAGGTAGGAACGATCCTAGATACTTGGTCTGTATTAGAAATTGACATTGTTAGCCACAGTCACTCTACATCGCTAACTGATTGATTTCGGAAGTGCGAACAATATATATATTGAATGGTGAATTCTAAATCTACATATACTAGCAAATACAAAGTTTAATTACAACCAGTTATTTATTTGACGCAATATGCATCATTACATTATGTACATGATATAATTTGTGATTTAAATTATATTTGAAATATACATATACACATTTACATTAATAATTTCGTAGTTTCCAACCAGTTTATTTTTCGTATATCTTTATATTATTCAATTTTTTTCTTTTTGTTTTTTTTCTTAGAAAGCACTTTATTATTTTTTGACATCTTTTTACTATTGCTATCATCAGTGTTGCTATGAGTTAACTTGACTGGGTGTTTTTCCTTCATCTTTTCCTTCTTCATTGCTTTTTTTTCTCGTTTGTCCTTTTTCTTCGGATCAGTATTGAATATTTTATTATTTCTATCATGACGATGATGATGAAATTTAGTCTGTTGATAGCCTTCTTTATTTTTAATTTTCTTCACTTTATACTCCATAATTCTTATTTGTCTCTCACGTATACTCAGTGTATTCGATGAACGTATAGCTAATGGTATAATCGATGGATCGTTGTATGCTACATAACCGAATCCACGTACAGCACCAGTTTGAGAATCACGTATTAGACGAACACTTTTAATTGAGCCTAATGTAGACAAAGTACTGTAAATCTATGAAATAAAAATGTAGAACACATCAAAGGGAGAAAGATGATAGTTTATATGGATTTACATGTTAAAGTAGAAATGTTTCTACAAAATCAGCTCTAATATTGGCTATTTCATGTTACCTGATTGAGTTGTGGTCATGTACATTGGGTTTCGCACAATACTCTTCTTAAAAATCTACTCATTTTAAGATTTGAGATCTGCTTACTTTAATCAATACTATATGTTTAGTTATAGTATATAATTCTCAATACAAAATGTGCATTATCTTAAAAATTCCTATCTTATTCTCATTTAAAATATGAACATATACAATGATTAGCTGCATTGTATTTACATCGATATGATTGTTTGACATATTTCTAGCATATTATATGATGTATGAATTCTAGGGCGAAGGTCTCTGAGTTTCCAAATGATGAACAAGGAAAAAAATATACCAACCAGAATGGTGCTTATGATGGAAGCTTTCAGTATTAAGCATTGGTAAAGATTGAGGGTTTTTTATTAAAGCACTGAACTACATTATAGGGTTATTAAACATACTTGTTACTTCAAGTAAATTTGAAACAGAGACATTTACTACGATATTTGCAGTTGGAAAAAAGGTCGTCCGGATTTTTGAACGGGTAGAAAACAAATAGTATTGTAGTGAATGAGAACACAGGTGAGGACAACCAACTATTTTTCTTGATAAAATCGAAAAACCATACTCTGATACCTCATTTGCGAAATGTTCATTAATTGTCTCAGGCTTCAGAGTTCCTGGATTTCCACACTATTGCTTTCTGTTTCTGTTCTTCCCTACTCAGTTTTCTCAATCTTCTGCTGCCAGATATTTTATTCCTGACTCACGATATATACTACTTATGTCGATATAAGTAGCCCACACCACAATATTATGTCTTTCAAGGCTTTTAGTTAGTGAATGATCACAATTAACCAACCTCATCAATTTTTAAATCATTCCGCTTAGTTTTTCACCAAATCTTTGGTCGGTTATTCCACGATAGAAATTATTTTACACATCAAGTTAGAAAACTTAACAAACTAGAATAATGATGCTTTACGATTAGTCGAATTGCGATTGGACCGTTTAAACACATGAGGATACTCAATCATGAGTGTAAAAACTCCATTTTTCAATTCATTTTAGACAAATGTGACAAGTCGCAGAAAACAAATCAGAAGTCTCAAGAAAATAAACAAAAATCAAACAAATTTACTACATAAATAATTCATACATTAAAGAGAACCGTAAACTAACCTCTTCTTCAGTACAATCGAATGGCAGATTGCCCACAAAAACACAATTATCTAGTTTACAATGTGTTTTATCATTATCAGTTGCTTTGTCAACTCGAATATGATATACGTCATTAGTATTATTATTACTACTACTATTATTAATAGATTCAGTTTTATCATCAATTACATTTATTGATTCTTCCGGATTCACAATAAAACCATTCGAATTTAAACAGCATCCATTTAACGAAAGTACAATTGGGATACCGATCTTTGTTGTTAGAACAACATAACCCATACGAAATTTGGAAACACCTGATTTTTATCAATATACGTGAGAAAAAAATTACTTTGATTATTAAGATCACTAAGATAATATAATTTTCTTAAATGAACAATAACAAGTATACACTTCATTTAACTCACTATATGATTGTTTTATTTATTTATTTATTTAAACACATAAATATTGGTATAAGGAAGAACCAGATATATATGCGCCGCACAAATCTCATTCGATTTGTGTGAGGGCTGTGATACTGCCCAGGTGCCCAGACTGAAGCAGGTGGTTTTCTTAGGGGGCCACACCCGGAGCCTTTGACCTAAAGGTCTGATCCACAGGGCAGTGGAGCATCGTGAGGAGATGCAGTCTTATGGTAGCCTGTGACCAACGATTGATTCATACGCCATTTGTTCCCTTAGGATACTGGAGCCCATGTGCACCATTGGTTTGGAATGAGGGTTTTCCAACTCCCCTAGGTGAACTTGCCGTGTATTTACCCTTGGAATAAAGAAATTTTTAAAGTCTAAGAGTTATCCAATATACTGAATTTAGTGTTTTTTCTTGATATCGTTTATATCAGCTCTCTAAAGTATTTTATTATCCCGCATACTAGTTGTTAATTACAAGCGACTCACGTTAAATATATAGCATTCAAGATTATTTCCAGATTATCATCAGTGATTTTTGGGATAATCTAATTATTTGTGATTGATAAATCGGTCAAAGTTTTCAATTGTTATTTTAAAAGTTATAACCTCTTTGACTCAAGTGATTCAAAATCCTAGAGAAACTGAATATTTTTTAAACTGTGACAAGAGAGAACGTTATTAGATAATAAACTTAACATCGTTGTTTAGAGGATAAATATCTCTTCACAACTGATTGATCACTGGGTAGTGATTAATGTTACGTATGTCAGGTCCTCCTTAGTGCAGATCGAATTCTATCGATCAACTTGAAATGTACTCACAAGTCTAAGTGACTCGATATTGCGTGATGAGATAGTGATCCAGGGATTTCTGTAGATTACCTCCAACCGCAGTCTTATCACAAAATCTCTTTTCTAGAGTATGAATTGTACTCGTCTAATTGGGAATTTAATCAAAGTATTTTTAATTACTAAAATTTATGGAGTTTAACTGCTGAGATCTGAAACAATGATTCACATGGCGGAGTTGTTTTTATCAGAACGGTTACTCAGAGTCTGCAATTTTATGTTGTCATATATAAAGGAGCTTTTACAGCTATTAAAACAACAAAGAGCATGTTGCTTATTTTAATGACAATTAGTAAATATTAACTGGTTTACACAGTTAGGGAGGATAAGAAACGAATTTATCTAATTCGCATTGTTGCTGTAAACATTTATGCTCGTCTAGTATGATTTAAAAAGTTTTAGTTAGTTTTTGCAGCTGATATATATATATATATATATCCCACTTACTCTTTGAAAATCCTGATGGTAATATCAGAATACTGTGTGAACAGAGGTACATAAGAGTCGAGAACACGTTGTTAGACCACCTCCAAGTAACTAGACGGCTTTATTGGAATAGTTGGACCTTGATGACCGAACATTCCGTCTAATCTTATCCCAGCTAAATCAACACAACAGACAAACTCAACTACTAGAATATTGTACGGCCCATGACCAGGTCTGTAAACATTATGACAAGTCCGAAAATTAACTAAATGTAGTGGGACTCATATGCCAAGTAGTTTGTTTTACGTAGTCAGATTTGAGCTAAATGAAGTCTAGTAATACTACTTGGCTACCTTTAAATTGATTTTTGAAAGTTGATACCTTTAACTGCTTGGCCACCATAAAAAAATTCATAAACCTAGAAAAATTATGTGTTAGGAACATATACCTGAAAATTCACCCGTGATAGCAGCACGTTTTCGTGCTAATCTACTAGTACCGCCAGTAACTGGAATTACACCACGAAATCTGACAGATTCTACACAGCAATCTGAAGATGAAATTTTATTATTTTTGAGCACATTATTAAATAGAGCTTCTATTCTTTTTTTGGTAATATTTAATGGTAAATTGCCAACGAATATAGTTCTTGATAAACGTTCATTAGACAGTCGTCTATGTTGACGTTGGAGACTTTAGAAAGACAAAAAGAAAAATAAATAAATTTTTTAAAAAAGCAGTGTGTTCTTTCCTAGTGTTTCATTTAAAATCACTCAAACTATGATTACAATTGACATAAATGCACTTCAAACCGTGAGGGATAAAACCTTTTGCTCTGCACCATGACTGAAAAAACCTATGCTCCATGTCCTTGGTTTTTTAATTTGGACATTAGCTCTTATGTTAAATCCATTGGCTATTCATGGCGTTTACTAAGCGAGAGTTTCACTCTGTACATAAAACACAGAGGTATATATGTATTTTCGAAAAGTTTCAGCACACAAATCTAACTGGAATTCTTAATAATCTTATTAAAAGCAACTGAATTATTGGTAAAATATTTCAAACAATAGACATGTAACATTGCAGAATAACTAACCTTCGACTTTGTGAGTTGTCTACTTCAATAGAACTTTCATCACTCGTGAAATATTCTTCGTCATTAGAAAGTTGAAATTCGTGATACCACTTTCCGTTTTCAATCTTGCGCGGAGCATTCTGTTTGCACTTTTTGGATTTCGATGAGTTACACGATACTTTTATATCATCTGGTAACTTACTTTCATTAGATGTATTAGATACTGTTTGGTCAGAAGAAATACCTTGACTTTGAATTCCTAACGAGGAAACGTTCTCTTTTATTTTCCTTCCTTTTGACTTATTTACAGATTTATTTTTTCTGACTTTGACTTCCTTAGATCTCTCTGGTGCTTTCTGGTCATCAGAGGTGCTCTTAGGATGAACATCCAACACAGAACAAAGGTTCTGTATTTTATCTTCCAAAGAAGTTTCTTTGTTATTTGTTTTGAGCCGAAGCGTTTCAACTCCATGACAAGCAATTTTGTTATTTAAATCACATTCGTTCCGACCATTAGACGTAGAATTATGTTTCTTTTTTTTAAACGGTGATTCTGATGCACTTTCCTTTCTCATTTCAGACTTGAGCACAGTACTATCAAGAATAGTATTATCACTCCGAGCATCAGAGGGACTGTGCTTCCGTTTAAGCTTTTTATCTTTTTTAGACCCTTTTACAATAACTGCTTCATTTTTTTGTTCGATTTTATTAGATGACAGAGATGCGTTGTGGTCATTGTGATTGATAGGTTTGACTTTATTATGGTGCTTATGTGCACCTATTTTCAGTGTTTTAGGTGATTTTCCTGTTTCAAATGTGAAGTCATTAGGATTATCTTTAAGACTTGTGTCTTCAATTTTTTTGGCTTTTTGTTTACCCATCTTTAGAGTTGTTTGCAGGATCGTCGTAATAGCTTTGACTGTCTAAAACCACAAGTGGAAAATAAATGACTCACTTATTTTGATCAGAGCTGTAAAAAACGAATCACTGACCAGTTACATTGCTAGTACCGAATACTAAGTAAATAGGGACGGAAAACTTACTAACTTGCTTTGAATAAAAGTTTAAATTAAAACCAAAAATCAAATATATTAGAAAACACCAGCGCTAAGAACCTACTTATGAACTCCTAAAGCAGGTGAATGGAAAAGTTAGTGTGACTTTTCGAAGGAATTTCTGGTAGTAACGTAGGTAAGGAATTGGTGTGAATGACCTCACTTTGAAGCTGCCATAAATATGCAGCAGAACGACATCCATCTTTCTAATAATAGTTGCTTGATAGTAACAGTTAGGATGACTAGATTCTTGGACTAGTGTATTTTTATCGGTGATTAACTGCTCCTGACTATTACGAACAGATTTTTTGCTGACAATTACACTAAATCAACTTACATGAACCCAGTTTTGGGTTAAAAAACATTTGTATATTTGTGCAGCTTTGGAATGGCAATCAGAGTGTACTTAATACAGAAAGTTATCAATGGAAACTTAATTTAAGCTGGTATTAAGAAACTAAGCATCCTCAGATATTTTGTGCTAACCATATTCCCATAGAAGTAAAGTGACACTTGAATTATTGGATTGAGATATTATGCCAACATCTACTGATAAGAGGGACACTAAGCTAAAAATCCACTACATGAACTTTTGTAACCATCCAACAAAGATATATGGATAAAATTAGAATCTAAAACGGAGTTATCATTTTTAGTGAATACTAATTGGTAGTTGTAACTATTGGAGTAGCCTGTTTAGTATGTTTAAACACGACTTTGTACCTCGGGACTATTTATATTATTGGGAATGAGTGTGATCTCATTTGCCAAGCCACTAGTAACATTCACAAAGGCTCCCAGGCAAACGGTCCTCTTGACTATTTTTACTGGTCAACCATAGCAAGAGTCCAGAGTTCAGTGTATAATGAACTCGGAGAACCATGTACCTATTTATATTCGATAATTTTAATGTTTGATTATAATTCCTTGAAAAAGCTTGGACCAGATTGCCAGGCGAAACGTTGGATTTACTACAAATTCATTCGCTGAGATTTTACAAATATATTATTCCTATTTAATGTCTTACATCAACTCGGCGCTCAAATACTGTGAAACTATTCGTTCTAATTTAGACGAGAGTTCTTATAGAGTCCAGACAAGTTCCCACTATTCTTTATAAGTACTTTGAATGGACGTTGATTACCAGTTAATGGTGATTTGGGTAAGCCTACATACCACCGAATAGTAGAACTTGTAGTGGATTATCTTTGACACAATTCTTAAGGCTTTATATATCAATTTTCCCGATAACCGTTCTTGAATAAATCGCGACGGTGTACAAGTTACAATAGACAATACGAAGCGTCAACTACAATTTGTCATTGAACAGAGAATATCACCAAGCCACAAGCACACAAAGCGGTTCTGAGCAGAAATGCTAGCGCTAGCGAGCAAGTAAATACAAAAGTGAATTAGGAGTCGAATGAATTAATAAGGTTCAGGTGCATATATATAGGAAGACGAATGATTCATCGAGAGATTTAAGCAACTGATATTTTAGCTAGCAAGAGCGATGTGAGTAGGCTGTAACATGTGGTTAAGCATACAGATATAGTAATAAAACAAACATATACAAATTGTAACTGTTTGGATGACACTGTTCGTTAAAAAAGTTAGTTTGAAGGGCTTGACGAAATTAGATGTAAACATACGCAAGTGTAGATTTTCTGTCTGGGTGATGCATCTAGCACAACGCAATCAATGCGGAGTACTGTTTCTAGGTCCTATTTAGGAAGCTAATAAGTTACACATTGCTTTAAAACGAAATATATGAAGTAAATAAGTGCAAAGGCAAACACTTTTGTTCTACCACTTTATGGGATGAAATCGAAGAACGAACACCATGAACAGCAGTGTCTCAGATTTTTTAAAAAGCAAAGTATTTTGAGAGTCTACATCCGAAGAGAAGAGATTGCTTTGTCATACAAAGATTCGTTTCTGATTTTATAGACGAGCCTTGGATCGCTTGGCTCGAGTTATGAGGGATTAGAGAACTTGTTTTTAACGAGTTACCAGTAAAGTATATAACAGGAAATTAGATTTAACTAGTCGGACTTTATTTAGACAACCCATATATTTCACAAATTTTGATAGTACTTATATCAAAAAGGTTTTGAAAATTGTAAGCACCATAAAATACTAAAAAAGGGCACTAGATGACGAACCGGATCTTTACATCCCAGTTCATTAACCCACTGTAAAGTCGACTTCTGATCTCCAGGCCTTTACAACTAGTTTAGCCAGAGAAACTTTAACGATACTTTTGTTGTGGCAAAAACTTCTTATTCTATTACGTGTAGGTCTTTTATAGTGACCATGGGCTTCCCGAAATGTATATATAAATACGGTTACGTATAAATTCATTTACGCGGTAATCACAATGAAGGGCGAGACTAAAGAACATGGACGAGCCAATCAGAAGCTTTCGCGGGTTTTCAAAGTAACGGCGGTAATTTCGCAACATGATGCTTACATACGATCGCTTTACAGCGGATTTTAGAGAAGACGTGATAATTGAGCGACTACAAGAAAAGGGATTATTAAGAAGCTCCTATACTTGTGACTGCGGTAGTCAAATGACCATTGTACGGTGTGCAGACTATCGCGATGATATTATCTTTCGATGTCCTTCATGTTGGAAGAAGAAATCAGCTCGAACAGGGACTTTTTTCGCTCGGTCAAAATTAAGGTTGGGACAAATTATGCTCCTTGTTGAGAATTGGATAATAAAAGCACCGGTAACACTAGCTGCCACCTTTGCCGATGTAAGCGAAGTTTCGGCAGTTCAATGGTATGAGTTTTGCCGAGATATTTGTGCAACAAAACTGACGAGCGTACAGCAATTGTATGGAGGAGTGGGGAACATTGTTGAAATAGACAAAACGGTTGTAAGGAAACGCAAATACAACCGTGGCCGTTGTATTAAAGAAGATTGGGTAAGTACCTCTTCCATAAATATACCTCACAGGTCCTTGGAATATATGATAGATCATTACAAAAGGGACATTTCCAAAGAGTCAGGAACCGGTAGGCACCAACAATCATACCGATTATACAGCAATATGTGCTGCCGGGCACTACTGTTTATACAGATGATTGGAGAGCGTACAGGTGTCTAGGTAGACTGGGATATGTGCATGAAGTCGTTATACACAAGCGCCATTTCGTTGACCCTACTACTGGGGTGCACACTTACAATATAGAAGCTATGTGGTCAAGACTAAAAGAGTTTTTGAGACCCTATCATGGCTCCAGAGGCAGACTACTATGGAGCAATTTGGATGAATTCATGTACCGCATGCAATATGATTTTAGAACTTCCGAACCTATATCCAACCTTGATAGGTTTTTAACTCATGTAAAAGAACATATCCACTATAATTCTTTGGTTTTGTATAATAAATTTTTACTGTACACTAACTGTCTTCTGATTGGCTAATATTTCTCAAGGTCATTTAGGATTCGTTCAAAGGTCGTCCATGTTCTTTGGTCTCGCCCAATGAAGTAGCATAAAGAAACCTCACCCTATAAAGTATACAAAAGAATTAACCCCCGTCCCACTTAAGCCTCGGAAACTGCCTGTGTCCGTGACACTCGTGTGGAGTTGACTGAGCATTTGAAGGTCAAAGGGCTGTGTGACCAATGTTGCGTTGGTAATGACAACATATAAACTTCAGTGCTGTAAACCCACTACAAAGTATCCGTTATCTTATTGTTTTAATCTCAAGTTTGTGTTACTGCTAATTGTTGTCAAGTATTTTCGTTTTCGAACTCAAATGCATCTTAAGTGTTTGCAAAGTCATCTGCTCACTTTTTCTCCTGTCCAACTTCTAAACTTTGCTAGAGAGTATCAAATCTGCGAAATACTAGTTCGTGTATTATGTCTGACACTACTTATTATACTTTTCCTTGAGGTTTGAGCAACAGTAGTAGTGAAATTTCTTGAAAACCGAGATGAAGCAGTAAAGTGGCTGATAATGAGAAATCTGAGGAAGGACTAACACGTCCACTAATCTTCTCCAGTACTAACAGGACTTTCTAATATACTGTTCTACGTAGATGTTGTAGCTGCAAATAAATCCCCAAAATCAATAGCTCTGTAAGTGTTCGATATTGGATGCTGACCACATTAGCTTTAGTGGACTTATTTAGCTCTACCGGCCAAAGTGAAGTGGTTAAAACTCATTCAGTGATACGTTGTTATAATAAAAATATTATAACTAGAAGGTAATTATGTACTTTATTATTTCACCTAGACATTGCGTTTCCAATTTACCTCTACTGAGTGGTGAAGGGTTTCTGTTTAAAAAAGACATGGCGCGAGCCTCATGTGCTTACTGTGTTGTGTAATAAACTGTACGACTGTAGTGGCATTGGGCTGTAACCACACATTCCTCAAAGCTGTACACAAGACAACCGGGGAAACAGATATTCAGCATTTAGCGCGAAGAAAATCCCAACGATGAAGAAGGCGGAAAGAATGAATTCAATTAACTGAAGTACATGGAATGGCATAGCTCGGCCTTGCAGGCGTGGTTACTCTTGTGTGTTGTCTTATCTCTTTTATCCATATCAAATATATTGTTCTATTTCCAGTCTGAATGTGTTCTCCACCATATATTGGGCATTGTTACTATACGATGCGCCATTGTAGACAATGATGTGACTTCCACGTAGGATCTTATGGATTAAACAGTTACATCATGACATATCTACAATTTTAGGATTATGTTTATTTTAAGAGCAGTACTAATAACGAATTAGGCCATAATTTCACACGACCACAATCTTAGATTGTCCTGATTTCATCACTCAACGAGAAGTGAATAAAAGTTTGCCAACTGTTGGGTTCTTGCTCAGCATGAAAATTGTTTATATGCCCAATAACAGACCAGCCTCCTCACAATTTACCGTGAGCTATTTCTTCTGATATAGGAATAAAAATTTTTACTTTATATTCTTAACGCTGTATTTGTTTTTCCTGTTTTTAGTTGGTTAAGATATTTGCTATCAATTGATCGAATGGAATTCATCACTATACCTCCTTTAAGAGAAAACCTGAAGTATTCTTGAGAACTAAGGATAAAATCTTACTATGAGTTACCAATTTCTTTTTCCTCTTCTGTCGGACAATATACCTAGGTTCCTGACTGGAGGTATTGGTGATCCACTGCTACTAAACACGGAAGCCCATTAAGCGAAAGCTTCTATTCTGTCCACAACCACTTAAATCTTTTGAACTTCCTTGACTAGCGTAGCAGCAGCCTCTGCATCAGTAGACCTCAACATACACAGAGGAAAAAGCAACATCCTCAAATACAACAAAGAGAACACCACCCAAATCACAATTGATGGGGGAACTCTGGAAGGTGTGAAATCTTTCACGTATCTGGGAAGCATCATCGATGAACAAGGAAGAACGGATGCAGACGTAAAGGTGAGGATTGGCAAAGCCAGGACAGCATTCCTACAATTGAAGAACATATGGAACCCAAAACAACTGTCAACCAACATCAAAATCAGAATCTTCAATGCGAACGTCAAGACAGTTCTGTTGTGTGAAGCCGAAACTGGGAGAACTACCACAGCCATCATCAACAACTTACAAGTAATTCTAATTGTCTACACAAGGAACTCGATGTCTGTTGGCCTACCGTGGAAGAGAACAAACCAGTTGAAGAGGGATTTAGAAAAGACGCAGGAGGTGGATAGAACATACATTGCAGAAATCACCAAACAGCATTACGAGGCAAGGGTAACTTGGAATCCTGACAGGAAACGGAGAGGTGGATGACCAAAGAACTCATTGTGTCAAGAATTAGAGGGAGATATCGAAACAATGGACAGTAGGTACGGTCTTGGTTACGAAATACTGACACCCAGAAATGATTGTGATGATTCTGAGTTGTGACCCACTCAACTGGAGGGCTATCTCCGCGACGCGCAATACGAAATCTGAGAGATTTCGATGCCGGGACCTTCTAACCGAGTGCTCTCATGTGGTTGGATAGGGAAGTCTGAGGACTGATCTAGAGTTCCTCTTCTCACAACCGTAATCCTTCATAAGATATGAGGTAATGAACAGTCAAACAATTCAAAAACTTATTGAAGGGGGGAGAGAAGTTGATAGGCCAGCATTACAGTTCTTACATCATCCTCAAGTCCTGGCCAGCGACAACACAGTCAGTCAAGAAATCCAGGCTCTCGTTATTAACTCTAAACACTTTAAATTTGCAGGACCTAAACACGTCATTATGTCATACAGTACATGATGCAAATAAAATTATGAAGAGAACTGTGAATTATGAACGAACTGCTAGGGACGAACTACATGCAAAGTGACTAGCCATCAAGAAACCTAGTCATAATAGGCATAAAGGTCTGGCAGATACCGTTCCCAAAATTCAAGCAAATCGTTGAAAACGGGGCGGCTCATCACAGTTAAAAGGTTTATAATCTTTGAGGACGATCTACTCAGCCTTATCGATGCAATTAGAAGTCTGGTTTCTAATCAACTGTACGCAGTCCACCGTGAGACTGACTTAAACAGGCACCCAGTAGTTGGAGTGTCCATTAATCTATCCTCAGATGTCCTCGTCAACATAATTTAATAAATAAATATCAGCTATCTATTAGGGTTGATAAGGTTAATAGCGATGTAATGCATCATGATCATAACCTCTGATCATCTTACAGAATATATTTAAAGCTTCTAGACTAGGCGAGTAAAATGCTTAATGAATATGAATACTTATCCGGGTGTTCTTCTTTAAAAACGCACCAGTAGAAGGATATCCTTCTCAAGATAAGAGTAAATAATTTCCGATCTTAAGTAACTCTCACTAACTGGAGTATTCTGACAGTGAGCGGCAGTCCTATTATTAAACAATGTGATACCCAAGTAATTTTCTTGGACAGCGAGCCTGATACTGGAATTATCTAAAAACTAAGAACTGGATACAGCACCACTGTTCACTGTCAGAATTCTGCATTTAGTGGTGGTCAGGAGCAGAATATTATATTGATTCGGTAGTCCGTCTTATACAAATATTCATAAAAAGCCAAGGCATCTCTTCAAATATTAGGAGGTTGTGTTGATGGAAAAGTTTCAGAGCTTAGATAATCGGTATATCGTCAATCAACAATAACAAAAGCTGTCTATGTAGCGAGATCTTTTTCATATGTGCGTCTTTGACAGGAAATTTTATGTTCATCGTTTTTTCTGCTTGATTGCAGTTATTGTATGATCGGATTGTTTGGACACTGTGAAACTAATCAAGGCATCAAATGCATGTTGATTTAATGGCCGTTTTGCCTATATTTTAATCAGCCTTCTTTTTCGATGGCCATCAGGTTGCATTGCTGTTCGTTAATCGATTCTGTGGTAAATGATTGCTTATATTCAATCTCATTAAGAAAGTAACATGTTCCCTGCTTGTCGAAAGCGTTTATCGTCTCGACTGGAAGTAATTAGGTGCGTGCTATTGAAAAAGGACGACGGTATTTTTCCTACTTGAGTTAATTTTATGCTTCTGATCATCTATTACGCATCAAAACTTCTGTTTTCACTCTAGTGAAATCTACTTCGGTTACAGTAATCGGCAAGTTTATCGTTTATTTCGAAAGTAACTTAGCAGCTGTGCTTTTTTAAAACTTCCGTTTTTTAACTTGTTACACTTTTATTTGCAATAGTTTACGGTTTCTCTTTCTCAGTCTTTATATGATTTCCGCGTCCGGTTCATTTGTAAACCTCTGACTGGTAACTGGACATCACACAAAACAATTGCCAACGCCTGGGCTGTAAATGCCTTATGGAAAATGGCACTCAGTATGATTAGTACAGAGTATGGTACCAAAACATTTACATGAATCTAACACCTGCGGCTTCTAAATGGCTTAGCAAAAATAATTGAGTGTGGTTATGTCAGCAGTGCAGCTCGAAGACAAACAGTATGCTATCCGTAGCCACTGGACTAGTGAGCGCTTCAAAAAGTGGTATGAGCAGGCGTTGTGGAGAAGTACTAAATGGAACTGACTCTTTCAGAAAATAGATCAACGAGATGTTGTTCTAAATAAGCTCATAATCGGTTGACGTACTGTGGTATTTGTTTTAACTGACGATTTCTTCGATTGCCCGTTTGTTACGAATTCTAAATATATAATACGTTCATTTGTACGCATTTAGTTTTACCTGCCTTAAATTGCACTATTTATGGAATTTTTAGTTAACACATTGTTTCGAGTACTTTTATTTACCATACTAACATGGGTCAAATATAGAAGGTCTGATTTCAAGGCCGTTACTAGCAGTGAATTCTCAAGAACTAAGATTTCCTTTGTCTGAAACCAGGATCGCACTCAGCAAGTGATTAAGGTCGTACGTGAACACTCACAGAAACGTGAATGACGCGGTCTTTAGACAGTACGGAGGTTTATTTTGATAGTTTTGCACTAGCAAGAGGCGACAGAAGCATAAAGCAGGAGCGAAATCTCTATTCATTAGAAATACTACCCCACTTACTGTTATCGATAACACATTCCATGAAAGTGAAACGTGAGAGTTAATTAGTTGCCGCTCGAAATGCTAAGGAAAAGAGCTGCTAATTGACTTGGCTTATCACAGTCTGAACTGTGGAGTGAATGGGGTCATGCTAGACAGTCTCAACACTTGGTCATCAAGTGGTCGATGTTCAATCTTGAGATATTGGAATGTCAGAAAATTTATTCGAACAGAAACTAGTTGGTGCGGTCATCATATGTGCCCCCGTGCAACACGTGAAAGAAGCAACTAGGTACGATCCGGACTTAGAACCATCCTTACTAGATTTTATATTGGTCCATTATGAGGATAATGTCACAAACCTCTATCATATACCACCCTTAGGTGAAATTGATCAAGCACATTTTCTCTTTGATCTCTATATGGTTGTCAATGATGGCATGTATGTTTAATTGCAACCTCTTAATATTAGTAACAGTTAATTATAATTTCTACGTTCATGGATAATGAGTTTAACTGAGACGGTTCCCATTCAAAACCTAGTTCTTTTTCCAGTCGTTGACGGCGATTGTGCTTATAAACACGGCTTCTTGCCGTCACCAATACTGTTGCAGTAACTTTCCTTGACATGTATTGAAGAGTTCAACTCCGTAGACAGCTGGAAAATTTAGGCTTGCAAATATTCTCGTAATAGTAACGCGATATCCCAAAATCTCGTTTGTACCGCTTTAAGAATCCTAAGGCTCACCCTGTCGTTGGATCAGGAGGTTTCATAAAATTAACAGAACCAATCCACTACATCGAAGCTACGTACTCTCAGTGACTAAGGTTTGAAAAAATCTGACACGGTCAGGTAGTTATCATGTCACAACAATATATTCTGAAATCAAGTTTGTTCATACGAATATTACATTTAAGGGGAAAGATCGGAAAGGCGTAACGTACACTAGTTACGGCAAAGGTGTCTCACGTACCGAGCATACGCGTCAGTCAAATGGGTATCTTCAGCCAACACTGAATCTAACGGGTTGATTTGTAGAGACCAGTTTTCCAGGGTTCGAATATGTTAAGCTTGACAGAACTGCTTCGGTTTTGGCACCCGAGCAGTATCCCAAACCACACACAAATGAATGATAACTACTACCGGAAACATCACTATTGCTTCAACGATCATTCTAGCAAGTCATGTTCATAGTCTTTTGATAAAGTTTGCTTTCATATTTTCATATTGCGTCACTTATGTTCTCCCCTCTGTTATCACTCTACATATTTTTATCTTCATCATACACAGCGGCTCGTCTGTGGTGGAGACCCTGTCCTGCCTTAAAGATCACATCTAACTGATATGATCGGAAGTTGAATGCTACAACGGCTATGAATATTGAAACAGTCTTTCTGAAGACACGTGTGCCACTCAAACTGGCCTCCTTCAACTTTCGCACACTAATGCAGATTGGGTAACGGATAGAATTGGTTGTGTTTTTAGGAAAACTTCATTGCTTGTTGTTTATCAGAGACCCGAATTCAAGACTGTTGAAGTATTACAAATTCACTCTCCATCTTTTGCTTCGCAAAGATTATTTTAAGTGAGTTTGTCCGGGGACCATGGGGGATCTTCGTCTAGTTTGATGGCGCTGGTGTCGGACTAGGCACTAGAGCCCAGGCAATACTGATCGGATGGATCTTCATTAACAGTCGGTTATGTACGGTTAGACTGGAAAGTTCTTTCGTGCCTATAGGTAACCCTCGTGCTATTGATAGAAGAAACCAGAGAAGTAGTGAATAGGTCTTTATTTCGATCTTCGCGCAGTCACAGTGGAGCGTGGGATTATCTGTTCAGACAAACAAAGGCTCTCAACATTCCATATAAGATAGTAGGGAATATAACGCTTACAAAAGGTAAGGAAGTGAATGAATACTTGAACAATACTGTTTTAGCATATGCTTGGTTGTTTGGGGTCAACTCTTAACCAACCAACCTGAGCTGTTACAGTTCCATCAAAGTAAGGGAAATAGATGTGAGAAACGATGTCTTTTCGTCATCTTCGCTTATGCTCCGATAGATTGCAGCCCGGATTCGACGAAGGATGAGTTTTTCCACCAGTTAACAGCTTCTCTGCAGAAAGTACGTTCTACAGCTATTGTAGTACTAGCCGGAGACGTGTAACGTCCCGCTTACAAGTTCTGGGTTTCTTCAGGCTTCCTAACACTCATTGAAGTCCATCGGTCCACCCTAAGTGACCGTGAGTTCAACCACAAACGAAGGCTGTTACGTAATGAAATTGGACAAATTCTGCGGAACGACCGAGAAGCCTGGTTAATGGAGCATGTCTATGAGTTGTGAGCAGCAGCTGCTCTTTCATTTCATCGGAGTCACTGGCAGAAAGAAGTATGACGTGTGTGAAACAATCGGTGAAGATGATAAAATGCCAATTATTGACATCTACCGATCTCGCAAACGCTGGGCAGAGTCCTTCGAAACAGCCCAACTAGTCTGCTGTCCTGGCGACATCAATCAGATTATTTTACTCTCCATGGCCGGTGGCAATTGACCTACCTAACGAACTCCAGGTCCAGATGACTTGTCCCTGAGTCTGGTAATTAGAGTGTTCCAACATCGTGGAATGAATTGATAATTGTCTACATTTTTAAAAAGGGTTCACATCGCTTCCACAACAGCTATCGGGGGGTAAGTCTACTTCCGATTTAGTCCAAACTATTGGCTTCTGTCATACTTCGTAGGTTGTTCGAAACCCGAGAATGATTGACTCGCGAGGAACAGGCTGGTTTCCATTCTAGTCGAGGGTGTATTGATATCTTCAACCTCCGCCAAGTGTAAGAACACTGTCATACATATCACATGCCAGCAATCGTAGTATTTCTTGATATCAGGGCTGCCTTCAATTCGTTGAACAGGACTGTTCTCTGGTATTGTCTATTGAAGAAGGGTGTGCCAGAGGAGTTTATTAACATTCTTAAAAGCCCTATATACAAACACCTTAGATAGAGTGAGGGCATGCAACCACCTTTCTCCATTGTTCCATTCAAGAAGTGGGGTCAGACTGGGTTGCCCAACCTAACCATTCCTCTACATTTTCGAAGTGCAAAGTACTTTACAGGACCCTGCATTCATCCTGGGTAGTTGGCAGATAGTAGTTGAGAAATTCATGTATCTGGGTAGCAGCGCAAATGCTGGTTGTGACGCGAGTGATGAGATCGATCTACGTATAGTGAAAGCTATACCAGCTTACGCCGATCTGGGCCATCTTTTGCGGACCTACAACGCGTCGGTGAGAGCAGTTTTGCTCAATGCTTGTGAACCTCGGCCTCTCCGAGTTGAGAATGTTAGACGACTCTCTGTGTTTGATCATTGGTGTCTCCGAAGGGTAGCTGATATCCAATGGCATCCCCATGTTAGTAATGAGGAGGTTCGGCAACACGTGTTCGGACATAGAGACGACAATCCAACTAGTGTCACCGTTTCGAAACACAAACTTCGGTGGCTCGGACATGATTCACGGATGTCGTCCCAGAGAATTCCACGTCGTGCATTATTTATCGATACTGGTTGGAGAAAGAGGAGAAGTGGTCAGTGCATGTCATGCTGTCTTGATACGAAACAATGCTGCACATAACTGGCTTCCGTTGGACCTTCATGACTCCCTGGTTGGGGTCCTAGAGATAGTGCAATACAGTGGGTAGAGACGTCCTCAAAAACGGCTCAGGATAAAAGCCAACAGCGGACCCTCCGTAACTTTTACTCCTTTGATACAATGGAACGTAACTTCTGTAACTGAAAGAACTCTTTCTGGTTATATTTTTCGTAACAGAACTCTTCCTCATATTATTATTTCACTCTAATACACTAATTTATGTTTCTTGTTGCTCTTCCTTTTATTATACGCACTTTATATTCTCTATCTCTTCACAGCCTCATTGTTATTGTGTGACGCATATGTATTTGATGCCCCCGTTTATCAATGCTTATGTCTTTAAATAAATAAACTACTCTTGAGTGTTTTTCTTTGAATAAGATGTCCCTCGAAACGCACACCAATCTCCGGAAACCTTGAAACTCCCTAACGTTGCTAATACACTTCCGAAATAGTTAACATTATCTCATGTCACGTAGAAAGCTCCAAGTCGAAAACTGATCACTCATTTACAAGGAATCGGAAGAGCGTTGAAACCAAACTACAAGCCACACACATTGTAAGACTCCTTCCAGCTGAAGGAAATTCCACAATTTCAAGGACGATGGGGCCTTATTATGAACGACACAGCTGATAAGTCAAGCATTTATTAGTGACTAAGTGGCGGTGGAATATACGAAATTAACGGATTGCAGGAATGACAAAAGCAATTTAGCATTATCAAGTCACGTTTCTTTAATTTTTTGAACTAGGTCTTTTGAAAGAAATGGTCAACCCAGAAGGGGAATTTAACCTCGGTCCAACTACAAACTTACTGTGTACTGCTTAAAGACCCAAACACTGGTAAGTCCCTTATTATCAGACAGTATGAAACTAAGAGTCCAAATACGAATGTTCACAGGAAAGCTTTATGAACACAAGAGCAAGCAAACACAAAAAGCAATAGCGCCGCATCCAAGCCAAACGTGATGTACATTACCTAAGAATTCAGTCAAATGTTCAGTGGTATGAGGAATCAGGCTACTAAGATACGGAAGACCAGAAACAGTTTGCATAACTCATCAAAAGCGGCATATAAAATGGTACCCAAAATTTTAAGATCAGTCTTTGCTATGCACAGGCAATTTAGTATGGGGATCATAACTTCAGACTATGAAAAAGTAGTTCAAAATGTTCGCAACACAATACCTAGCAAAAGATATCACTAAAAGGGACTCAGCATGTAAAACATACTTTGTACAAGACTTTTGTTCTGGAAAGCAACTGAAACCGCAAATATGAATTATACAAAAAACCTATAGATCTTTTACTTGGAGTTCATGCTGAAAGGCACAAAAGCAATAGCAAAACAAACGGGTTGTTCAAAATATTGTCGCAGATAAAACCATGAGCCAACCGGAGTATGGTATAGCTCTTATCTAGACCAAATTAAGTAATGATTAAACACAGATCCCAAAACTTCCATTCATTAGTTGTAACACAACTAAGTAGTCTGAATGCCCCTGGAAAAATTAATGCAAGGAGAAAGTACTAGATGCAGAAGAACAATACAAGATTTGACATTCGTATTTACTGAAAGATAATTGGGAAGCTTTGCTTGACACACAAAATGTGACAAGATCGCTTAAAGACAGAATCAGCTGTTGTATCACCATCAAACTCCATGTTTTGTTTTAACAGATACTAAGAAATCTAAATACAAAGGTAGATCCGTATGGTCTCAATTTAAATGTCTTGTAGTATCAACAAATACCACCAGCCTCTTCGTGAATGTGGATACTATCAGATATGAACATAATCATCAAAATATCAGTGTTTCGCTGGGATACTAGCATTCATTCTCCAAAAGTCTGATTTCCAATTCTTAATCAGTCAATAAGAGTGAACATACATTATTACGTATGTCATGTTAGCCAAGTTTACAGGAGCTAACAACACTACAGAGATCCTGATATATTATCAATAGGAACCACATGGAACGAAAAGTCCAAGCATATAGACGATAAGAAAACCATAAATTCTGGGCCCTGTTTCGTCCAGAATCCTATTTGAATTAAAATTAACTTACATCTAGTCAAATTATTCTTATTCTATTTGTCCCGAATTCTCGTCTTCAATATTACCCTTAGAGAAACGAATTATATATGAAGCAATGAATTAAACCACAACAAACGACTTTTTCTTGATTATTTAGCTTCATTTTTGTTGCGTAAATAATCAGTAGCTTTATTTAAAAGTTGAGATATATTTACAACACGTTTCATAACTTTTATTTTTACAGACTCTGATTTAAAACGTGTTCCAAAACGTCCAGAAAATTTATCAGGATGCCAATCAACTTGTAATTGACGTAATGACTGACTAGAATATTGAACGAATTCCAAAATACTCTCAATGTGCGTTGATTCTGATGAATTTATTTGGGTAACTGTACAGAAGGGAGGCCACAGTATATCATTATAATTTAGAAGAGTACTTTGATCTGAGTTTAAGAACTGTTTCCACTTCTCTAGGTAAGTTTCATAAGAGTTTTCGACAAGATGCTGCCTTGAGTTCTGTTTTAACAATCTCGCAGCTGATAATTTTTCAGCCGCTTCAAATGTTCCATAGAATTCGGTGTATTTACTTTCTTTGTTTTGCGGTTGTTGGTATTTTGGTGGTTTATGAGGTACACTGGTAGTTCGCTTACGATGTTCAAATTCCTCTCTGATACTATCCAAATGGGATATGTATGGTTCATCAGAAAAACCTAAAATGGAGTTTGAAATGAACAAAAAAGGTTACGAAAGAAAAAGTCAGAGAAGGAAAAAAACGAGATTAATAGCAGAAGCTCTTGTGATTAAGTCTAGAGATTTTTAGCTAGTGATTTCGGTCAAATTAAATGTTATTTAAAATGAGTCTCCTCAATACTAAGTCTTTGATACCGATATGACTAAATATTAAATTGCCCTATAATTTTCTTCATAAGGTTGCAACACGTGTCTAACAAAATGGTTGGTATCTTAGTATAACATTGAACCCTTAGTTGAATAAATGTTGTCAATTTTAAAGACTAAATAACAAGAACAAAAACTTTGAAACAAATAAAACCGTTTATCACTTGATCATGTAGGTAAAACAAAATCTATGTTACTTGAATATCGTAAGTGGGTGAAAGAGTCATCGAATTATAGATCAATCGTTGGTAAGTTAGATTTTTAAAAAAGTAGATAGTAGGTCAATATACAGCATCTGTGTTTCATCATCTTAGCTTATATTTGCATCAAGAGAATGGTTAGTGTTTCAGGATATTTGGCTCATCGAACATTTATTATACATTTAAGCAATATTTCATTTCAGATGAAAATGTAGGGTGAACTGATAAATATATATATATATTAGTAATCATTTTTTTAATGATCAACTACTAATAATCAAGCTCAATAGAACTCGTTATTTGCTCTACTCAAACAAAAGAGTCTTAATCTTTCAATGTGTTAAAAATACGTTTGTTGAGGTATTTTATTACCTGAAAAATAATCTTCCCATTCATTTGATGAATTGTTTGCCTCATCTGAATCTGATAAGAATGAACTCATTTCATCATTATAATCTGTTTTTTTGAATAGGCGTGATGATGAGGAGGACGACGACGAAGCTGGATGATTATTATTGTGGATATTCGGAGTATTACTGTTGCTGTTATCACCGGATAAAATACATTTTAAAATCTAATTGAAAGAAAAATAAACAAAACTCAATAAAATTCATTTATAGGCAAGTTGTTCTAGCTGAAGTTATCCGTAACTTTTTCACTGTGTATGTGCTAATCAGAACTTTCGATCATTTTCTTATGTGGTTTAGTGAGTAAGTATTGAATATTATAAAGTATAATTTTCACTTGAACTCAGTTTAAGCCCTAACTTTCACTACATTTGTGTTTCACACATGCCGCGTCAGCCTATGCTACAGTGAGATATTTACAACAGACATTTGTGGATCATTACAACCTCTTGAAATGGAATCTTCTATGGAAATGACACTTTAACTTGCCCAATAAATAGTAACATGACTGAAGGTGATGGTTACGACACCCTTAGTGAACATATAAAAACATTCTGGATAATGTCAAAGACTACAAGAGTTCAGAAGTCAGCTAGGAAGTCCTAGAGGTTTAATGAGAAAACCGTAACCTATTAGGTCAACTGGGTTGGCAGTTGAACAGTAACTCATAATGATGTTAGATAAGAATTGCATCATGTTCCACAATCAGATAATTTATCACGAAAAAGATAACATTAATGTAACTCAAAGAATTGAACAAGTTATATCTCGGTTATAAGCGAAGTGTATCGTAAGTGATATTACGGCAGAGTATGTAATGTATCGTATATATGATATGAAGTATGCATTTTATACCATAGAACGTGAAAAACAATTGATACCATGAAACTAAATAAAACTATGTTTTATTCTACGTCGAAAATATAAATGAATTGTGAATTCAAGAGGCGATCTAACTCAGACCACCATTGAAGACCTGGAAACACTGGATGGCCGATTCATCTCAGTATGGGACTCCTCGGCCGTACACACCCACGACCCCATATACAGAACTGAAACCCAGAACTTCCGGCCTTGCGCGCGAGCGCTTAAACTCTAGACCACTGAACTGATGTCCGGTGGTGTTGATGTCTAATTTCAATCGATCGATGACCTTGCGCAACCCTTCATCCATTGTATGAGATGGATAACTGTCTCATACCCGACACGGATCGGACTACATTGGTCACAGCTTCTCATTAGAACTCCAGGAAATCTACGTTTTCAACGGTGGTCTAGCTTAGATCAATTTGTGAATTTAATTGTGAAAATACTACAATCTACACAAATCCCCATAATGAAAATTATGAATTATTTATGTAATAATGTCTTAACCGAAACACTGTATAACTCCGAATTACAGTATAATCAGGGTAAATATTCATACATTATTGACAATATTTATAACCCACTTCAGCGATATAAACATAATGAATAGGTAGTGTCAGGTATAGTCTGACTTAATTTTGATTATGATAGAAAATGAATATATGACTGCTTTGAAAATATTGAGAAATAACTATGACTAATAATATCGATATTTCTTCTATATAATCGTTGTCACTAGTAACTCTATATTAAAAAGGTCATTTGGTGGGGGGGGAGTAATTAAAAAGTAAGGAATTCATTTGACCATTACACTTAGAAGCTTCACATTTCTACAAAGTTCAAAGAAAAAAACAAGTTGTGTTTCAAATTTGCATCTCAGTATGAGTTCTTTTATGATAAATTCTTCAGTAAAAACATTGATCTATCACTGAGCATTAACCAGCCTGTGTTGTGTATTTCAAATTGTTGATATAGATATAATCCTATCCATCAAGTTGTAATATGATGAGAATTTATTTAAGTAATTTTTCATCACCAGCACCGTGGGTACCAAATGGCTGCTCAAGAACATGAACATGTATCACTGAACCTAAGCTTCGTATTCATCGGCTTTCATTAGAAAGGCATATCTCCAGTCATAAGGGGTCCTAAATCTCGTCGAACAGCAAGGTTTGATTAGCACTAAGATCTAGAAAAACACACCATTATTTACTTATCAGTAATCTTTCAGTCTGAATATTTTGTTTCTACAGAATGTCAGTGGCGACCCAAACAGCTCAATAAGTCATATCTGCAACACGGAGTGGTGCACGGTTTGGATCTCATGAGTATCAATTAATTCTATCAAAACTGCATGTCTCCCTTGGTGATGACTACTGACTAGGATGATATATAGGTCCAGAGTTTCTTTTAAATTGTCTCCAACAGCTTAAACACTGTGTATAATTATTCACTGACACATTTATGATGATGGTAAGAGCGGTGCCTAGAGATTTACTTAAAAGTGTTTATCATAATCAAAATTGTTAGCATAATGATAAACAGCTTACGTTATCACCGATTTCTCGTTCCATTTTTGATGAATAATTCCATAATTCCTGCAATAAATCGATCACTTTTAGTCCTTTTTTATTTGATATAGTGAGAAGATTCGAGTGTTTGTGTAAAACAATTTTTAATAATTCACAACCTGTAAGAAGAAATGAGATCATTAGAACAGTTATTAGAAGGCAGTATCAAAAGTTTTATTATTATTATCTGAGTGGTGTAAAGAGGGGACAAAGTTGGCTGGAAAACTCCGATATCGCTATGCAACCCATGATAAACTATCCGATTACAGATGCTGATGTTATGATATTTCATATAAATAAAAGATAAAGGGTCAACTAAATAAATACTATATCGAAGGTCTTCAGTTTGATTCCCGGTGGGATGGTGGATGTTCACTGATGAGGAGCCACATACTAAGGCGAAACAGATGTCCAGTGCCTCCTGGTCTTTGCTGGTTGTTTAACGAAGATCAGTGTGCAATATATATTACGAAAATGCTAGAAAGTTTACGAGAGAGACTATAAGCATAGAAATAATAGAATGTTTTGATAGTACTGTTAATATCAAAATTGAATTAATGATTACATGGACACGTTCAAGGTGAGAACAATTTGTTGACTAAAAAATAAAAAAACCCAAGTTTTTTAGTGGCCAGGACCCCTATAAAATTAATAACGAACATTTGGTATAGTAGTTTTAAAAAAGCAGTCGAAATCAGTCAACGCTGAAAAATGCTATGGAGTACACCTTGTTATTACTGAGAGCACTAAAACTAGCCCTTTATACAAACTTCAATATTTTATAAATATCATACCCTACACCAACATGTGGCATCAGGTCTATTGATGAACGCTTTTTCACTGTAAAACATACAGTAAGGATTAACACAGGTCAACAGACCTGCTGTCCTTTCTACTGAAGACTGAAGTAACTGGTACGGAGTGCGACAGTTAAAAACATAATCGATTGATGTTGTGCTTCACCGACTGTAAAATTATACTAGCCTAAACGTATTACGTTAAATAAATCCATTGCGGACGGTAAGAATATGTTGCAGAATATCTTGTTGAGAGCAACTTGACAAACTCATCAAATAGATGTATTTCTCCTTACCTCACTTAGTGATTTGTATCAAAAGAGGGCGAGATTTGAAAGGTGTTATTCATAAATATCTACTAGCTGTCGTATACTGCAATTACAATTCATAGATATCCATACAAAAAGATCTTTGCAGGAGCACGAACCAGGTGGTACGCCTCTTGCCTTCATTTACATATCAAACAACTATGAACAATGGGATTTTACAAACCAATATTAGTTTAACTGATTTTATTGTGTTTATCATCTAGAAATTTCGATCCTACCTCATAAACCAAAATAAATATCAATTGAAACGGGTTCGGTAGGAGTAAATTCATTGATGGATTGTTGTATCAAGATTTAGTGCTTATACAGACGTAAAATAATAAGAACGATATTCCGTTCCAGAACGAACATGGAGAGACCATTTTAGCCTCTTGTTTTTGAGTTCGATTAAGCACATACACAACCAGCAAATCAATGTGTCACCAAATTTCAAATACTTCCTACAAAATAATCTCCCATCGATCCCATTCGGTGATAATGACAAAGGGCGATGCAATCATTCTACGTGACCAAACTTCGTATATTCAAAGTCGAATGGGATTGAGGCCAGTCAGTTATGATGAACACAGGATCAAGGCACCAATATACATCAATCCAACAAAACTTATTACAAATAATGTGGTGATCGTTGTCTGTTCTCAGTCAAATGGTTATGGAAAGGAAATTCTAGACAATGACTATCACTTCATCATTTGGCATGAAATTCTGAAAACAAACTTCTAAATTACCTAGTCATTTGATTCAATCTCCTTTAAATTACAAATTAAAGTTAACTGTTAATATAACTTCATGTGAATATAGGTATATTAAAGATTAACCTACTCTAAAATGTTCACTAAATTATTTTCTAAAAATTGAACAACTACAATTCCAGGAAATTAGCAAATAAGTGTAATAATGGAAACTGCGAATAGAAACAAAGCTTAGGAAAAAAACTCGATAACTCAATGGAAATTTATCTTTGACCTACAATCAATATAATTCTTTATGGTACATTTGGAATTCCTTCGTCGTTTCTTTCTATAATTTGCTTTAATTGATTTAAGAGCATGGATTAGTAGAATATGTCCAGGATTATTTCCAGATTGATCAACTTTTGTAACTGGTAATCGTAACTTGTGAACAAGATACCTAGATGGTGAAAAAAGGAGAAAGATAAGGAGAATGATAACTAGGAGAACCGTACGGAAGGGATTGGAGGAAACAACATTTATTTTTAGTCTAAAAAATCTGCGAAAATGGAGAATGGTGGTTAGTAGTAAAATGTAATATAAGTTAGAATTTGAATTTATTGAAACCACTAACCTACCATTATGAAAATTTGAAAGTAGACAGGGAATTTTAAAGTGGATACCCTCTTCATCCCCGCCCACATTAACATCAATTAACAGTCAAGCGCCATGGTATATCTTCGCTTATATCAATGCATGTGAACAACTGTAGACACACATTCGACTGAAAAATGTTGAAATCTTAGATAGAGGGAAGACTAAGAACACTAGGAAATCTTTGGAAGCTTAGCACTCAGGTAAGTCAGCATTCAACGCACATATTGAAATCGAAACAACCAGAAAATTCATGGACAAATATAAGGCCAAGGATCAGATAAAAGGGTGATACAAACAGAATAAGGAGGTAGATAATGACAAGTTAGAAGTAAAAAAAATAGACAATCAAGATCAAGGTCGAAAGGATAAACTGTGAAATCTGAATACTTCACTTCTAGTTGGAGTTTGTGATGATGATGTTGTTCAGAAGAACAATGAAAGCTCCACGACCAAACCATACAGCTGAGAGAAAGAGACTCCAATAAAAACTTCAATGTTCACTTTGTAAAATTCCCAGCTCCAATGATTCATAATAGTTGTAGCAATAGTTAATTCAAATCTCATATTAACACGTTTTTAGCACGATTATCATCGAAATTAATGGATTTTACGCAGTATTATTACAAAATACATGTAAATTAGTCAAAAATATTAACTCGTAAGGTATCTGTGGCGAACAACGTGGTTGTATCTATCGAAGAAAAAAAAGCTTCCCGCAATAATTACATAAAATTTAATTACAACATACAATACTGTTAACGAAAGCTGTATCTTGTGTCAACACTGACTATCAACAATTGAACGGAAACTGAAGGCACAAACACAGAATCTGTTTTGTTTAATCAAAGATTTTAAAAAATGTGCAAAAAAACCGTGAGTAACTGTTAGAAAAGTCAGTGAAATATAATTACAATAATAAACCAAGTGAATGGGATTAGTCTATGAAAATACTCAAAAGAAATACGCAAACTGACGTTACAGCATGCTCAGACATTATTGGAACTAGCACTGGTTACTTAATATTAACAAGTAGTATAAAGAAATACACTGAAATGAGAAAGGAACAAAAGAAGAATTGCAAACAAGCAAAAATTTTAAATTTTTGTGTACACAAAGACAATTTACTGAAACGAATGAGAAAAGATTTTATTTCAATCCAATAGCAATTTTCATAACTGATACCAGTAGGTGAACGACTGAAAACCAAGCATTTCCAAAGAGTTATTTCGTTTTCTTTTTATTCATCATTTTATATCTATAACTTCACTATGGGAAGAACCCAAAACTTTAGGCCCTTTCAGTGAAGATCATGACCTTATAAACCACTGAAATGCAACTCAATGCTCCACATACTTAAATTCAATCGATTTATAATGTACAGAATGACATTTATTCAAAGTCATCAATTATTTACTTTCTAAATCTCAACTGGATTACCTTAAGAGTGTACGGATTCCCATTCAGTCAGTCATAATTAATGCAAAGCCTAGCACATATATGCGTTGGCTCGAATTACCATACCACGTCAGCACAACGAGATGAAATAAACAAAATGAATCGTAAGGAGGTCGAAACAATCTAATAGGAATGGTAACGAAAACGATTGCACATTTGCAATATGGTCAGAAAAGACAGAATGAAAAGGTATGCATAAAGAAATAAGGTATAGAGTAGACGAATCTGAGCTATGCAACTCAACGTCTCCATTTACTTATTGGCACTATCATTTGAAACCTAATCAAGTAGTATGTTTATATCAACATACATAAGTTCAACAGTTAATGACGTAATGGACTGATTCTGAAGGAAAAGAAAAAACAATCAGAAATGCGAATGAAACTTACTCAATCATTTCTTTATGCCCATATTTACAAGCAATATGCAATAAATTACGCTGTTTATTATCTTTAATCTCCGCAAGTTTACTTGAACACCATTGGTTCATACAAGAAGAGTCACTTGCATTGACTAATTGAAATAATATTTTTAATTTGGAAATATCACCAGAACGAACTAGTTTGATAATAATCGATTTTAGTTCTTCTTCATTTTGAAATAAAGTTTCCAGATTTGAACAATTATACATGTTTCTGTGATCTGTAAAACAAAAACGGGAAACCAACTAATCATAATGGTCACTAACAGTGAAGAAAAAACTTCAATCAGAAAGATATTGTTGGTTATGCTTACTAGGGATTAACTTTGAGAGCCGATTCCTGGAGTCCTATAAAATAGTAATAACCATTGAAATTCAATTATATTGAGTATGAGACAAATATCACCAGTGGCAATGGATAGTAATCTCAGAATTTCGCCAATTGACTGGAGTTAGAGACGTAAACTAATGGATTCCAACCCCATCGTTTGAAGGTTTAATGTCTCGCCACGAGACCTGAAATTCCTGAGGTCGATCCCTGGTAGAACTATGGATGTGCACTACTAAGGAGTCCTATGCTGGGGTGAAACAACTATCCAGCACCTCTTATTTTCAATTGTTATCAAACTAAATTCAGTCCGTAATGTAAAGCTATAAATCTAAAAAAACAATCGTTTTTGAACAGATCCCAGTTTGCTTAGTAGTTAAACAGGTGAATTATAGATAGTTTTATATGATAGAGTAATCAGTGTATTGAACATATTTCATACGGAGTAACTAACAGGCATACTACTTGGGTTAAATGCTTTGTACAGATACATAATAGTTTTGATTCCTTAACATATATAACCACAGACTTTTTAAGTCATCTAGTACTTCTGTCTTCTAAAATCTATTTGCTCGATATTTTACGATAAATATCATCAGTAAAATTCGACCTTGTCAATCATAGCCAATATTTTATCAGATTAACTGAATCGACATGGCAGTTCTCAGTAGTCAGTTTTAACATTATTAACCCCAACCGATAATACGGTGATAACAGTGAACAATTGTTGTAGATATGTGATATAATAGGTCGGAGGGGTGCAGAAATAACTTTCCTTTGTCTACCCTCAGATGAAAACTTGACATTATTTCATAGAATCATATTCTCTAATTTTAATCTTTTTGTATTATCGCTTATACTACTACTACTACTACCACCACAACTTTAGTAGTCATTTTATCAATTACATATCGCTGCGCTGCTGTTGTGGCAACTTGGAAAAATGAGCATTTGTGCCAGGTCCTAAGTTGTTCATGATTGTTAGGGTGTAGCTAATGTCTTGACTGATTTTTATTACTAGTTAAATTTTTTTGAAAGAGTTAACAGTATGACTAATATACTAAACAAATTAATATTTACGGAGCAGCACTTTATTTTTGAGTTGAGAATTTTAAAAAACGATCGATATGAAACAGTTAATCTAGGTATCCTAAATATTGATAGTAATGATACAAACAAAAAGGAGAATCGAGACAGTATCACTTGATCAAGGTACATTTCATGAAGTTTGTACAAATTAGTAAGATAGTACAAATATCCCAACCAGTATGAATACAAGTGGCTTATTATGAACTAGTTTATGAAAATTATGTATTCAATGTAGGTTACTTCAGTTGTTAGTAGTGCCAATAATAGATATCTTTCTAACGTAGCCGATTAATTTAATGTGGATCAAAAAATGAAGTTAGGCTCACGTAATAAACATGAATGATGACATATAGGTTAAACACAACAGGACTATTTATTTAGGCCTCAGACAATTAATTTCGATAAAAAACGAAGATATAGTACGGGTGATAAGAAGAGAGAAGTTAGAGTAACAAATATGCATTTGAAAACGAACAAAAAGATATTATCGAACCAGTCCAGTTCTGAAAATTCCACGTATTCAGTCAACTTCACTTCTAAGTAATTGCTCACAGTTGATATCATAAAAAAAGCACCCGGAAAATATCACAGCCCTTACACAAATCAAATGACGAACTGTGGAGCATATATATTTGAAGCCTACATGTACCAATGTTTATGTGTTTAAATAAATAAATCGGATGACCAGTCAGTCATAATTAACATAGAGCCTGGCATGGATGGAAATCGCCACACCATATTACCACAATGGAATCACGTTATGAAGGCGAATATCAAAGTAGTTGCAGTATAAGTGATAGTCCAAAAGGATTAGAACTAGAGAACATAACTTGAAAAAGAATTGGTTTGTGGAATAAAACGTATAACATAATCTCAGAATCTGAGAGAATACCAAGAGTGAATATGTATGCGTCACCAAACATCTGAAGCTAATGTTGGCGATAACTGCATGAACCCTAATCACATAGATCCCATCTAGCAGCATAGCTCAACCCAAAAGTCAGTGACTTCATGAACTATACAATATAATGGATTAGGAGCCCTTAACTTTCTTCCAACTTACTCCTAGATCATTAAATATCATACGTAGGGGTAGGCAGTGGTTGGGTATAAGCAACATAAATTTCAACCACCTCTGTCGAAAAAGATTCATAACATTACTAACTAATTTACCATTTTTGGCTAGTAAGTTGCGTCCAACACCAACAGTGGTCATCCGAACTTATGCGAATACTATTTCAAAGACATCTGTAACCGAATTCGTAGATGTAAACAAATTTTCACGGGGCTAGTTACAGACTATATATCTGAGCATTAATGATCCTCCCTAATTACTTTCCTTTTCAGATCATTTATTATTTATTCAAACACATAAACACTGGTACAAGTAGGTACCAAACAGATGTACGACACATAAATCATTCGATTTCTGTGAGGGCTGAGATACTGTCCGGGTGCCCAGACTGAAACAGGTGATTTTGGGGGAGGGGCACACCCCGAGCCTTTGACCTAAAGGTATAATCCACAAGGCAGTGGAGCAACGTAAGAAGATGCAGTCCTATGGTAGCTGATTACCGACAATAGGTTCATACGCCATTTGTTTCCTTAGGATCTTGGAGTCCATGTACACCATTGGTTTAGAATAAGGGTTTTCAAACTCCTCTAGGCAGATCTTTCATATCCACCGACCCGATAAAGCGCCGGACATTCGGTTTTTATGCACTCAATTTTGTAAACAACACCTCGCCTCAAGAAGGCAGTGAGTAGGACTTCCCTGGCAGTGGTTGTATGCACGAGGCCATAAAGCTGTAAATTATGCTAAACGAGATTTTTACATTTTCCATTCATGGACTATGTGAAATTCTTCAGCCATAGCCTCAAACCAAATATCTCGATCATGACCAACGGATGCTCTAATCATGAAAAATATATGATGAGCAGAAGTTAAAAAAAATGTCACTGGTTAACTAATGTTGCTCATTTCTACTCTTAAGTAATCGCTTTTCGATGCAATAAATCGTAATATATTGGTTGAATAGTTTTGGTAGTGGTTAGTAGCGAAATCCATGTCACGGGTTTCGTTCCAAGTGGGATTCGTCAGTTAGATGTATCTACACCCTTGCTGATAACTGAACTCGGACCCTGTACCTTTTTTCCCCGAAAATTCGACTTGTTCTTTACTTAGCTACAGAGTTCAGATAATCACCGGATTGAAATTGTTGATTATATAGTTTGCATAACTAAGAATTTCAATTAATGAGCGTATATTCAATCAATTGATTACTGGCGCAAATAAAACCCCCACAAAAACTTACTAACTTAGTCATACCAAATGTTTCAGTAATTTTATTGATGGATTCTATTGGAAGTATGATCACTTACACAAACAAACACATGCATAAAACCATGTACATATCAGGGAATTCGATACTTTCCTCAAGAAATCAAAGCGATGAATTTATTCACAAAATTCATTTTATTTCTTTGTTTTTCTTCAATCATTTATAATAATAATACTAATAGTAGTGATAGTTGTGGTAACAGTAAAAAGAAATATTGAATAACGCAAACAAGCAACATTGATATGAGGTTGAACAGGAGAAGAGAATGTAGTAACCACCGCGAAAAAGGGAAGAAAACACGGAAAAAAGTTACAGTGTGAAAGATAAGATGAAGAGTACACTTGCCGACCTCAGATTATCTTAACATGAGTATGACAACCACCATCGCCATTACAAAAGTCGAATTCTTTTTGAAAAATAAATAGATAAGTGATTAACGTGTATAGCTGCCTGAACAAAAATATACATATTTTAAAGATGAGAGAAATATATGACAAGAAAGATTAAGTAGGAGAAATAACACAAAAGAGGCGTGGCCTCTTCATTCCCATATTAACGCCACTTTAACCTAATAAACAATGAGGGAGAAAGTATAAGTACACAAAGGTGGGTTGAAGGAGGAGGTAAGAGCAATTGAACTACTGAAGAAACAATACAATCAAGGTTCAATGGATTTATAAGAATGGGGAATATAAAAAAAAAGAAAGAAACAATAGAATTATTTGTTTCATACGACTAGTCCTTTAGGTGTTAATTCTAATTGTAGTGTTTGTCAACATTTCAGTTACGTACTAATTAAACAAAAGTTGAAATATTTCACTGAGTACAATAAACAGTTTTCCATAATTTTCTTTACTACATGACCTTTTACTCTCATGTCGTGAGGTGAACAAAGTGAAGAAAAGAACGGTGTGTGTGTGTGTGAAATGGAGGGAAAGATAAATAGTTGGATAAACAAAATATTGACAAGATTTGAATTTCTATTCTTCTCACCTATTGTTATTACTACCAGAAGCTTATTACATAATACCGAAAAAAATTCCGAGGTAGACTTGATTACTCCTGAGTGTGAACATGAATGAACACATGTAATTATATATATATATTCCTTATTAGCCTGTCTCAAAAAATGCACCCAAGATATACACGCACAAACAAGGAAAATAATTTATACACAAAACTACGCAATATATATACACATAGCGCACACTGTGTAAAGGCATGTAAAAAAAAGCGAAATTTCTTAAACATACACACAAATAGAAGAGAAGACATTGGGATAAAGAGGAGAAAAGTCCTATCTGGATTGATTAACTGACTAAATACAGTGTATAAATAAAAGAAATTGAGCGATGATCTGTCTACAGAAAAGACTGATGATAGTTGATGCTAGCCCGAGAATGAGCATTTCTTGGTAACTTTCTATAACTAATATATATAAAAAGGAGTACAGCTAGAAAATATCTACACAATAACGGTATCATTACATCAGAATACATAAATATTCGAGGTAGATTAACGGAAGAAAAGTAGAAGTGACGTGAGATTGACAGCCGGTAAGAAAGTGATAAAGGCAACAGACCATAGACATACAATTATTATATTCATCTATTTAGAAATTAATTGTAGACAGATCAAAAGAAAATAAAGATGAAATACCTCTGTACATAATCAAAATAGTATAATCGAAAAAACTACTAATGAAATTCTTCTCAAATAACATTATTCACTGTATCCTATAAGTTCATTTATTTCTTTAATCGACTACAGACAAGATAACACTTGACAAAAGTATCATGAAAATGTTTGGTTTTCTCGATGAATAAAACAAAAATCCTGATGGTTGGTAATGATTGTCTTGTACAGTTTTTCGAAAAGAAGAATGAAGAAAGAGGAAAACAATACGAAGACGAAAATATAGAGTTGGGGGGGGGAACTGAAGCGATATCTTTTTTGTCCCAGTGAGACAACAACAACAACAATGGTGGTGATGATGACGACAAAAAATGGATGCCAAAATATATATATTAGATCAATATCGACACATGTACATACATATACACTATTAACACTTGCATGAATATAAACACAACATACGATATATTAGACGAAAATTAGAAGATGAAATGAAATGAGAGTAACACAAAATTAGGGAGAAAATCACGTACACACGCATAATTTGATTTTAAATGCAACAATGACGGTGACAGGAACAATAATACCCTGTCCATATATATGGAAAATGTTCTCATTTCATTGGCATTGTTGTTTACTGTAATTTATTCTACAAAAAAAGTAACAACAAAAAAAATAAATAGACCTGAGCTCAGTTGTAAAAAGGTTTAAAATAGTAAGAGTAGTTTGGAAGACAGAGAGAGGAGGAGAAAAAGGAGAGGAAAAATACACAAAATATATTCCTGTTGAAATGCATCCATACACTGATGTACATTTATTTGTATTGAATTAGAAAATACTAGGTCTGACAGCAACTGCATGTATGTGCGTAATGTGGTGAGATGAGCAGATATTTGCCTGCTAGAGAATATATGTATATATAAGTGAAATACACACTGTTTATCTTTAAGTCGAAGAAATATTTTACAGTGAAGGGGATGAAGGATCCAAGTTGACTCTTCCTTTGCAGATGGGAATATGAGGTAGATTAGTATTTTTGATTGTATTTATTTCTGTATGTCTGTGCGATAGTGGTAAAGTAATTAAATGTACCGCTTCCTACGTGTATAGTCGTAAATACCAAATAATAATTCTATTATCGGGGAAAAATGTGTAAAATGTTTAATTCACAGCCTAGTACATATACAATATAAACACGACTAGTTACAGAAAGTAATATAACAACAAAGAAAGCAACAATAATGCAGTGATATTTTGAGTTTTCAATTTCAATCTCACTTGTCATAATCATAATTATCACCATCATGAAATTCAAATTTCTTCAAGTTTTCATTTTCTTTGTTCACCTATACACAGAGTATACACCAACAGATACATGTTAAAGAGAAACCATAAATCTATTTCTGTTCAGTTTAGAAACACTGAGAGTAGAATTCTTCAAACATGAGTTGTGTAAGTGAAGTTAATATGATACCAGATTGAAAGATGACAATAGTTCTTCTTGCCTTACTTGTAGTTCTCTTTCTCTTCCCCAAAAGACACGAATATAAGATTACAAGTAAAGCAAAAAATAGATGAGCAGGGAGAAGTAGAAAAAGAGAATAAATGCTTTTCATGATAATATTGAGGTATGATTTACGAGTGTTGTTGTTGTTGTCGCCGGCATTGTTGTCACTGTTGACAAGGACTCGTGTAGTTGTTCATTAAATCTGTTAATATTATTTGCAGTAATAACATGATCATCATTGTTAATAAAACAATGATTATAAACCAGTTGATTTGTATTCGTTGGAGTATATAACGGAGAATTAGTATAAGAATTAAGAAATGCTGTACAAGACAATTGTGAATCAATGTTTTTCAATAATGATGCATCATTATTACTACAATTGTTATTTCTATTGTTCAAATGAGGAATAGAAGTAGGCAAATGAAGAGAAGTAAGTGAGAAAGTTGAAGGAATAGGAGAAGTAAATGGTGTAGTAGATAAACTTCCTGTAGTATTTATCATCATTGTAGTACCACTATTCGGATTATTTGTACATAATGAAGAAGCTTGATTAGTATGTTTTATAACTTCATCACTTAATCGACAATCAGCATCCGTAGATAATGATGATGTGGGAATAACTTTTGAATTAACATTGGTATATGCAAATTGACATGTTGGTATTACATAAGATGATGTTGTTGATGGTGGTGATTTCATTGATGATGTCATTGGATTACAATAAGACGGTTGCACAGGAAGTGATACTCGACTACGTTTTGTTAACAACATTTCACTTAATAAACTTTCATTTGGTATTTTACCAAGTCTATATCGTATGAGTAAAAAATTTTCTAACTGGAAAGCAAGAAATTTAATTTCTGCTAATTCTAACAAAATCTGACCATATCTATCTGGTACAAGAATAGTATTCAATTCATTTGGTGATCTATGATCAAGTTTTTGAGATTCACTGGATTCATTTATTAAACGCAGAAATCGTCGTGAACGTTTCAATAAGAAATGACAAAATTTTCCCTGAATTTTCAAGGCATAACTTAAGTTTGATGTGAGAAAGGTATCTGAAAAAAATAATAAGAGAGGTAACATGATTTCTATGTGTTTATCACAAATATAAAAACAGTATTGAATAACAATAGTAATCTCAATATTATCTTCCAAGCATTCAATAATTGTACCTAGTCGATTAAGTTTACAGTAGGATTGGAAATAAAACTCATAATTTCATTTCCTTGATAGTTCTTTGAATTTAGGACTAGATGGTTCTTTAAAAAGATTGATATACAGAAAGCTAAACTGGAAAGGACAGTTTAACAAGCTTCCATAATCGGGTATCATTGAGGGCTAGACGAATATCCACAGAGGACACAACTGAAGAGTTAAATATAATTGGACGAATACTCATAGAAAATGTTTTTCTTTGATACATTTTTTTGAAACTGAAAAGCTGAACAGATAGTGCTCATAGAGTACGGAAGACTTTATTTATTAACAGTGAGTCCCAAGACGATATAAGAGTAGAAATCCTGAAGAAAAATCGACTAATTTAAAAATTTGAGAAAGTCCTTTTATTTGGTGAAGTGTTGAATGGATTTTTTTCAGAGAAAAAATGTATCAATAAATAAATCAACTGTATGCTACCTCAGTGTGCATCCATCGGTCTAATCGCAGTAGGTTTAAGTGTATCTTAAGAACTAATTCATTTAATACTGTGAGCTAATTTTTCCAAACACTACTCATATGAGAGTGGGATGAGTGTGTCGGTCTAACCTTTTTTCAGTTTTCTTAAGTTGGATAAGTTTTATTGAAAAATAAAACAAAACTATAATTGTTCGACTTGAATAACACTGACAACAACAAAAGAAAAATAAACAGCCACAATCGTATTGTACTCTAATTTTCAAAAAAAAAAGTAACAAGATAGTAAATAATCACAATCATAGCAAATTACTTTAGCCCTATTCTCAACTATTTTAAGGTCAACTTGCTAAACTATCGGTAATATATTCCTAAGGTCGTTTGTTTTTACTTTATTCGACAGTGCACACATATATACACACAGTATTATTATTATTATCGCGTGAATATTAAAGCTTATGTTAATGAAAAAAAGTAATTTCAAATCAGACTAAATATTCTACATATATTTACCAAATATTTATATAATAAGGATATTAGACTGCTAGAAAATGATGGGGCTTTGAAGGGAAGAATAACCTTATATAGGGTACGGTCTATCCATGAGCTGATTAGACGAACATAATACAAAAACCGTGAACTAGTTTTAAGTATTACTAACATGTTCTTGTTAAGAATACTAGAAGATTTAACATTTGCTCAAATTTAAGATAATAAAGGTGATTCAAAAGAAATACAATAAGTGAGTTTAGTAATTTTACAGGAGAAATATATGAAGTTGTATGTTTAAAGTTGATGAATAGTCTGAGTATTTAAACAATAGGTCAGTACAAGTAACATAAATCCAAGAACAGAAACTGAAGTTTCTGCCCAAAACTCAAGATGATATCAAGTAGTCAATCTAATAAAGGCTATAGGAGACCGCATAATACAATAAACTGGGAAACAGATAAATAGACCACCTGTGATTTCACGTCAAATCGGAATAGGCATATAATGGTTCTGAACTGAGCTATCGGTTTAAGACACGAGAAATAGGTGTGTTAAACATTGTAATGTACATGTATTAGAGAAGCTTCGGGTAGTTTTAGCCATTTTTTAAAATAACAAAATATACCAATTAAGTGAATCTAATTAAGCAGTCAACTAACCCACATCAGAACTTCTCACCGAAACCATTAATAAAATCACTCACTTTCTAGAAAAATACGGTAATAATAGTGATTATATGTATTGGGAACATCCGTGAAGTCAGATACCACTACCGAAAGTTATTTTTCAATTATTACTCATTAGAAATACTCGGATAAAATGTTTTATGATATCGACAAACTATTTCAAGTATTATAAAGTCACACCGTTAACTTAACAGTTGCAAGATTATCATTATTCTAGATACACTGAACATTTATTAAACTGTAACGAAATTGATTATGAGCTACTTCACTCATTTAGTAGTGAATAATTAATATGTTATTCTAACTATATTCGTTAAAATATCAGTTTTTAACTTTCTAGGTAATGTTTATTTAATTGAACGAATTGTAGCTGCTTTCTGTCAATCAGCTTGAAACTTATCAAGTTTCAATGATCACTATGATTATAAATAAAATGACGTTGACAGTCATGAAACAAAAATCAATCAAGACTATAATTTAAAATAACACAAGATAGTGAGCTTTGGAGATTATGGAAAACAACGAACTATACAATCGATACTACTTAACTAATCAACTTGAGTTAGTAGAGTTGGTCATGAGCAGATGGTTCATTATCAAACAAGAGAGGATAAATAGATGAATAATCAGTAAAAAATCTTGGAATAAAAACACGCTTACCATGTTTCAAAGGATTAAACAAAACAATAAATTTCAAACAAGTAAATTCTTTATTATCCAACTGAAGTTTTTGAAATATTGTCAATAAATCATTTAATTTATGTTTTAAGTCTGACTGACCGCCACCACAGTTATCGACACCACCTAGAAGATTATTTAATAGATTTTCAATAAGATTACATATTTCCATAGATACAGAAGAATGGGATAGTAACGAAGATGATGTTGTCGTTGTGTTATTAGTAGTAGTGGTAGCAGCTAATGGGTTATTTTCATTACAATTAATAGGATTTGCATTCATTGGAAATAACGATGAGCAAACATTCAATGGATCCATGGCATTTTTACAACGTCTTTTAGAATCCGTTAATATCTGATGAAGGGAGCGTTAAAGAAAAACTAAATTAATCATCGTAGCGGAAACAAATATTAATTTGGAAAAAAAAGTGCTTATGACAGTTAAATTGTAATGAAGACTTGGTTAGGGTAAACCAATTTGTTATATTATGCAAAACCACACTGCATTTGTAAAATACAAAATCAATACATTGAATACACCGTTTGCACATCTTCCCTAAATTGTCTCTTACAAACCCCATCGTCCTTCCAATCCAGTTGCCACTCAGGCTGCTTTTGTTGTGGTTCAGCAAAGATACTGGCGACCGTCTGTTGCAGTTACGCCCACATAACCGTCTATTACTGGCAAACACCAACTTGAAATATAAGGAGAAACATCGCCGGAGGTGAAAACCTCTACAATCAACTGATCGATGGACTCAAATAGACCACATTGCCATAAGCCAACGTCGGAGGGGCTCGATTAAAGACTGTCGCTCATTCTGGAGCACATATTTGGACTCGGACCATGATTTAGCTCGAGTATGTATTTGTCTGTACCTTACCGGACGTAGAAAAGCCACAGCAATAAAAACACTTCAAGTTCAACTTAATGATCAAAAATTTAAGAATGTATATTAGAGACAACTGGAGGAGTTAGCCAATTGTGAAAATGATGTCTACTCTGAGGTAACTTGATATGATATAGAAACAGCAGTGATATCTACTACTAAATTAAATCAAAAGGTTAGGAAAAACCAGTGGATTTCAGTGATGTCTACAGAATTGATAGATGCTCGGAAACTCATCCCGTCTGGTTCTAAACACGATTAAAAGCGGAGGTAGCTTAAACGTAGGCTGATGAAAGCCTCCGTAATGATTGTGAGCAGTGGCGGTAACGAAGGTAGAAGCGATGGGAAAGACAGCAGATATTCGTAGGTTACTCATGTTCCATCATAAGCGTCTACGAAGCATTGCTCGTGCATTTTAGAACCGCGGAGTAAGCAATGCCTGATTTAGGAACAGAGCACTAGGTAAAAATGGGAAATCGATTGGTGAGGTAATAAATTTTCATCCACTGAGGTGGTTGGGATATGCATAACGTAGGCCCAATCACCGCCTACTTCGACGGGAGATGTTTTCTGGTGTAGTCGATTGGAAGAAAGTTAAGGGTGGCCAAACCGAAACGTCTCATCAGTCTATGACGTCATTGACAATTGGACTTTGCCACGTTAATAGGTGTAGACTACCTAGTTAGCGTCCGCGTGATTATCATAACCAATAGTTAAGGACTTCAAATAAAGTGGCTCAAAATCGTTTGCACTGACGCAGGTGCATCAATTCTTTGTCTTCCTCCAAATTATAGGATTATAAATTCCCCATAATCTTCTGTTCGTTTTTATTTCACCTAATTATATATTCTTTTCGAGTTTTATTTTTGATCCCTATTTTTTCTTATTACCATTGACATGGTTACTGAATCTACTATTCTGGGATTTGGCCTGACATCTTCATCCCTCTGTGTTAATAGAGGTTGGTAACTCGAGCCGATGTATATGCGCACAGGTTTTACATTGTGTCTAACTGACACATTATGCTTACATCTGTCCACATCAGCAGCACACATTACAAAATAATTGTAATAATGGCAACAAATGATAATCGGAGATTTGGAAACAATTGAGAATCAAACGGATAAAATTGAAAAGATTCAAGCCAAAAGAACACGGCGAGACTATAATTTATGGACGACCTTTGAACGAATCTTAAGTGACGTTGAGAAATATTGGCCAATCAGTGAACAGTCAATATAGAGTTAAAATATATTTTACAAAACCAAAGAATTAAAGTGGATACACTTCTTCTATATGGTCCAAAAACTCGTCAAGGTTAGAAAGAGGTTTAAAGGTTCTAAAATCGTAATGCATAAGGTAGAGGAATTCATCCATATGGCTCCATAATAGTCGATCTCTGGAGCCATGATAAGGACACAAAAACCCTCTCAACCTCGACCACATAGCTTCAGTATTATTTGTGTGTACTCCTGTTGCGTAAGTTTATCATTTTTATTATGGATATGTCCCCACAATATTTATACCACTGAATAGCTGAAGTTTGAGTAACATCTGCGATTATTGCAGCCAATGTTACTGGTGCTTTTATTACACAGTTCGCAGCAATTATTATAATATGCCTTAGTCTCAATCTGGGTCGAGCGAAAAAAGTTCCTATTCCAGCAAACGTCTTCCTTCAAAATATGTTACATCAAAGAACAACATCACGGTACTGTGCATAAGGTCTACAAGTCATTTGATTACTGCAATTACAAATAAAGGAACTTCTTAGTAGTCCCATTTATTGTAGCCGCTTGATTGTCACGTCTCTAAAATCCTCTGTGAACCGATCGTATATGAGCACAAGGTACTGAAATTGGCGCCGTGACCTTGAAATCCCTTAAACGCTTCTGATTGGCTCGTCTATAAATTACAATCTCGCCAAGAACACCTATCGAAGTTAAGTATAGTCACCTGTTGTGTTAATCTGTTCAATTTTACAATTGATTGATCAATGATTAGTGACTAATGTCATTTAAGTCTTGTTCTTAAATGATCACTGAATTCCATTAATTAAGTTGTGAGTCACCACCCAGTCCACATGCTTAGATATCACATATATACTATTTTGAAATTTTGGCGATCGAGGATAGTCGGCACGAAACCATGGGTCTAGGTTTCGTGCTATTTGACATAAGTACCACGGTAAGCATCGGTTCACTCAAGGTTGAAGGGACAGCAAACTGATTAATCCCAACTGGTATGAAACGTAGGACACGTACATCTTTGCAACGAACTCCAAACCACTTAAAATGTTCACTCTTGTTGATTTGTATTGTCGAAGAGGGTTTACAATAGGATGATTTGGTCGTCAAAATCTTGATTCAACTTATTTTTTTATCCTATATATTATTTTTTTATTATTATTGTGAAAAGAAATGTACAATGAAATTACAATAAAAAAACTTCGATAACTCTTACTATTAATCAATTAATTGATTAATTCCTAACTACTAGATCCTTAGTAACGCCGACAAGATACAACTGAACATTTAACTAAACCAAATTAAAAGTTTGAGGACCCCTAAAGAGTACCCAAAAAATAAGGAATATTTTGGTGATCAATCGGTCTCAGTAACCTCATCTTCAAACTTCATAGTCAAAAAATGGTAAAAACCAAATGGATATATTTGTAATAAGGGAAATATTATCCGAGCGATGTTGATGAGAAATTCATATGAATTGAAAAATAAACGAGCAAATTAAAGATGTGGACAGGGCACAGAGAAACATGAAAGAGGATTAATGTGTAAAAGTATATAATATGTCGCTCATGCATGGGATAACCTAAAAGTGGGTTATGAGGATGAATGTCCCTCTTTCAGAAACATGAATCCAGCTTTCTGGTGTTGATCCAAGAGGCTTAAAATATATAGAGAAGAACATTAACCTCCTCACTTTAGGTAGATTGCTCGGGACTGGATACAAGGTCGAGAAGGCTTTGTCTAATTTAATGTAGCACTCATTCAACTATTTCATATAAGCTCAAACAATTATTTAAATATACAATAAACAGCACATAACTTATTTGTTTAAAAGAACACATTTCGATTATCAATATGCCTATGCAAAGAAAAACATAAAGGGAACTAATAATCCTATTTCGTATTTCTTTAACAAAACCAATTGAATTCTCAGCAGTCTAAAAGAACGGAAAGTTTATGTCAGAGTAAAGGCGATCGCACAAATTAATCTGTCTTTTGATAACATGATTATAAAAAAGAAATAAATTTAAAGAAAAAGTAGAGAGAAATAATACAAAACAAAATTGCTTACTGTATTTGTCCGTTTAGCATTATTTAAATGTGTTACATAGAAATGAATAAACTCTAGTAGGATAATTTCACTCCAGCTACTATTCAACAATTGCATTTTATCTTCAACCTAAAAGTAGGGAAGTAAAAAGACAATTGTCATTTGATAAAATAATATTAAAATGATATGAATCACTCAATTATGAAGTAAAGCTTTGTGGATAACACTCAGATTTGAATCAGATATTTTTTAGAGGGTAATTATTAATACTTCCGACTACTCAAATTAAAAGAGATGAACTGGTATTTGCACCTACGATCTTGATAGTTTTGATTTGAATGTCTAAACAACTACTAGCCCATTACCAAAAAAATAATGGGGCTAGAAAGTAAAGAGCTCACTGTGACACTTGTAATTCTTCGAATTCAAACTCACATACGATCACGACTGAGTAATTCTCTGGGAAGCCCTAAATAGAATGAGAAAGAGGATTCTAGTACATAATGAGTCGCAGTAGCTCTAAAGCTAAGATCAATTTATGATAGAAATCAACTTTCAAAATAGTCCTACTGAGACCAAAAGCAGTGACATATTTTGGGAAGCATTGTTGATGGAAAAAACTTTATACTTAGAGGTTAAAATAAATAAACTTGACTCATTATTAGGTACGCTGAACTACGGTTAACAAACAATCAGTTTCTTCCATCTTAAGTATACAGTACATCTGTTCGAGGCAATCCGAACAGAATGTACATATGCAGTCCTAAAAATCAGTGGAAAGTGTCAAACAACCAATATAAAATTAATCTGTTCACATGGTTTTGTTTTATAATCATGATACACGATCTATACGAATAGAAATAGTCAAGGAAGTACATCACTTACACTGTCAAATAGATGATTGGATAGTATGTAAATAGTGCTTATCCACTCCACAGTACAATCCCAATGGAAAGGAAAGGATTGAATCAGCACACCCCATGTCATCATGATTGATAAACACATTATCAGTGTCTCATCAATGACTTAAACATCAAATAGGTCACATCTCACCGTACTTACATATATATAGAGAAATTATAGTGACAAGCAATTCACAGTAGTTAAATATGTATTCAAACAGTTGCAAAAACAACTAAACTCAAACTTACATCAACAACAACTAAAGTCCTTCTTATCTGTTTTCAAAAGGATCATAGGATAGTTCTGATAATGTATTTGTAACAACAAATAGAATTTAGACATCAATTTACTGCCTTATTGGTGTATTTCTAATTAACCAATTCATATAAAACTCGTGCAACCTTTGACAAACCACGAGAAAACCTAGTGACCTATGAGAGTATGTAATACTAAAGTTATTTTTCTTCAAACAATGAACATACTAATCAAGTCTCACGTTGGGCTACACATATAATCCAACATTTCAGTGTATCTGATACAGATGTATTGAATTCTTTGCCCAGATAATGCGATTTTACAAGTCAGTACCAGCTTGTCAATTTAACTTATTCATATGACATGAATAGCAACAAAGTCGTTTATTAAAAAACAACTGTACTCAAGGTCATCAACGCAAACTTTCATATGATGCTACTCATGAACTCTAGTCTGAAAGTTCAATTCTTGTTAAAAACCAATTCTGATAATGTCTAGAATGACAAGTGTAGGTTTTACAATTACTTCATTTAATAAGGTTAATTAGATATGGTATACAATCTATTTTTCTTGAACACTGAAGTATTTGATAATAAGTAAAAAAATGAAAGGATCATTTTAAATAATAGTGAAATAATCAAAGAAACTTGGAGATGGGACAATGATGAAGAAAGTACTTCCATATTATTTAAAACAAAAGATTATATATAACAATATGTAAGATAATATTTGATGCTACTATCACATAAAAAGATCTTTAGCAATAAACAAAGATAGTAACCTGCAAATATAAAGGGAAGTAAGGGCCGGGATAATTTGCTAAATTAAGCTCTCTCCTATCAATAAATGCATTGGAAAAAATTAATAATGCTGTTATATCTCGAACTTAGATTTTTAGTATGTCGCGTATAACTTGAGCACTCGAACGCTAGAACCTTACCAAGTCGCAAAATGAAAAGACAGAAGACAAGCGGAAGGAATGTTGTTCCCAAACAGTGTCAATTATGGTACAAAACTGTCAGGTATTCATAGTTTTTATTAAAAACGAAATCATCATTATAGTTACCCAATCCGCACACAGGGCGTTTTTAGCATTTGCCCAATAGGGAAGCCATATGTAGTGATTCTGGAATATTCTTCCCAAAGCTGATTGGATGAAAAATGTTCGGCTCCTTCTGAACTTCTTAGAGTTTCCTCAGGTTCACCTGTGGACCGTCCTCACAAATGCACTGTTCGTTTATCACTAAGAAATGTTAGACAATCTATACTGTTAAGTTTGTTGTATCCCAAATAATTATACTTGTGAGCTTGATTTGAAAACAAATTAATGCTAACGTCTACTTTACTTATATTTTAACCACCACCACCACCCATTGCTACTATGTGGATAGTTGTAATTGATAGATAGTTAAGAAAATATATTGGAAGGACAAAGCAGACTTGAAACTCAAATGATAGATAATGGTGCTTTCTCTGGGCTAGAAGATTCGATGGTGTAACTTTCACTGTTTTCGCTCTATTTGAAGTAGGACAGCAGATGAGGTTAGCCAGAATAACAATGAGATTTCCATATAATCAAACCCCATGAAGTGCACAGAAAGCATATAGGGATATAGGTTTGAAGATTAATATTCTTTTAAAAGTACTGAATCAATGTATTTTCTTCTAGATTGTATTTATCTCATTCTTTATGCTTATTTAATCGCCTTTTCTTCATTTAATCCTTTATTATTATTATTATTATTATTATTATTATTATTAGTAACCGTTACTTTCATTTTTTTAATTTTTGCTTTATCCCACTGGATTTATTTCCACTCATATATACCTTTTTAAAGCGATTAATATATTTAAGTTTAGAAAATTCCCAAATATGGAGGAAATTCAATGGGACCACTGATTGCATCATAGTTGATAACAACAATACGTTATTGATTGGGTTGTCTATTACTGTTGTCAGATAATAATAGCAATTTTGATTATTATCATTGCATACATAACAATACATTGCCCACAGTGCTTGAAAAGCAAGTCGTCTTTGTTATTGTTGCATTATTTTGTTCTTTTTTAAAGAAAGAGATAAATAAAGTGTGGAGGAGAGATACTTTCCATCATGCAAAATAAGAAGCACTGAAGTAGTCATGACAAAATGACAACTTAAACAACAAGAGGAACAATAATTATGGTTATAATAGTGTAAATGGTGGGAGGTGATGGTGAGAAAATGAATTTGTAATTGTATGAGATGATGATAATAATAATATTAATAAAGAAAAACTGAATTATTTAAATGGAAGAATGTACATGAATGAAGCAATTCAATAAGATAATTATAGTAATAATAATAATAATAACAATAATAGTTTATCAGTAGACATTTCTCCCAACACACAAATGCAAGATGGAAAAAGGCCATAGTGAAAATCAATATAAACGTACATTTGTTAAATGACGATTGAGAAAATTCCATGCAAAAATACAAATGCGAATAAGCACTGCTTTTTCTATGATAAAAATCTTATTGAATCAATCAAGGTAGTGAGCAATGCTATTGATTAGATGTAAAGGTGTCAGATAATGATGACAGACTGATTAATAAGGCTATGGATTTTAATTTACTAAAATGGCTGGGATGTGTAATACGTGTGACCCCAACAATTGTCTACTTTGAAGTGTAATGTGGGCTGGAGTATGATGAAAGTTGTGAGTAGTTAATCCAAAACGTAGCACGTGTTCGAGAAAGCAAAGGCCGTTCGACTGATTCATCCTGAAAAAAGTAGACTTCCTGGTTGAGATTCATATGATAATCGTGAACGATTGTCATAGACCTCAGGTGGCATAGCTAAACATAAGTTACAGTGGCGCAGATGTGTTCATTCTTCATTGCTGTCAAAACCTTGAGTTGCGATATTATTTAGTCCTATCAATACTTGTAGTTAATTCATTCACTTCAAACTACATATTATATATTCAAGCTTTTCAACGAACATTAACACCATTAGAATTGCAATCAATTCGTTATTCATCTTGTCAATTTCATTTCATTGTGCGGACAGGGTGTGGCAGATTGAACAATATTTATGTGTGAACATATATGCCAAGTTCTAGATTGGTTATTTCCTTAACTACTTATCCCCACTCAACCTACTTTTTCTAACAAAAAAATTCGATTTATAAAATAAACAGTTACCCAGCAGGTACATTAGAAGATGGTTGCATGTATTATTACCAATTGATTAAATTCAGAAATGTAAACCATGGAATTCAGTCCTCAGTGGTCTGGCGACCGAAGATCCTGAATCCGGTCCCTGATGTGAATGAGTACTGCTGAAAAGTCTCATGCTAAGACGAAACAACTGTCTGATACTTCTTGGTTTTCAATGATTGCTTAACTAAGACCATTTTGTGATGTTAAATATTAAAAATATTGGTAATCACATAGGAAACAAAAAACAAGTAATAGTAATAGGATGCAAAAACACAACGAGAAACAAGGACAATAACATGAACACAACTCACCGGTAATACTTTAAACGATTCAATTTGAGCCATCCAATCCACCAAATAAAATAAACATGTTTCTAATAATGAACATAAGGAAGACAATAAATCGTCTAAATATGGATTAGTAGTTGTAGCACTATTTTCATTTATTTGAGCAGTTGAAGGAGAAGAAGTACTAAGTGTTGGGAAACAATTGCCTTTATTATCTTTAAAGATTGGCACACTGGATTCAGTCGAGTCAAAATGACTAACTGATTTTACCTGAGAATCAATATCATTATTATGCAGCTGTGATTCATGTACAAGCGATGATGATGGTGACAATGGCAAGATGGAATTCGGAAAATTTCCTACAGACGATTCTCTAAACATTAACACAGGTTCCGTATTGATGCATTCACTGATTATTTCATCTCGTGATAATGACTTAGAGGAAGAGGATGATAGTATTGTAGCAGTACTGCTATTAGTCAGTTCGGGATTTTTGGATTTTAAAAATGAGCATAATTCAGATAGACTGCGTTTTAATTTCTAGAGAAAAGAAAAGAAAATACATCTAAACATTTGATTTATACAAAAATTGTAATACACTTTGAAATAGTTTATTAGATTGTGGAAATCTGTGCAATTCAGAAGAGAGAATTGAACAAATCCATTGCGAGTAGTAGTTATGAATAAAAGAAACACTCTGTTTTTGTTCTGTTTCGAACTCATCATCTGGATTTATTTGTGAATTTTAGTGTGCTGACTTTCAGTACCTTATGTAATAAGTCCTTGAACGTATAATTCACAGTACATGTAACGTTTCTACACGAACGAACGGGGTCACTTAGAATACTCGAAGATTATTTTGACCATGAATCAAAACTAACGAAACTTCTTAGGCGAGTGAAAAGGTCAACAATAAAATCCAACCACCTAGTCTTCTCAGTGTTAAATTAGGTTCGGAGAAGTTTTGGAGAAATCATTTGGATTCGGCAGGTGAGAAGCACACTTTAATCCAGGAGTTGTGATGGACGCTTGTACCTTCTTTTTACGAGACAATTTCGTTTATCTAAACAGCACAGATTACAGTAAGTGGTCGTAAAACGTTCATGTACGAAGCTATATTCCTCGATTGAATGTTCTGTCTTGTGAGAAACTATGTGCATAAGACTGGCATTATTTAGTCAACAATCTCATTTTATGAATACTTGTAAGAAATCACTGGACACTTAATAGACCTTAATGATACACAAAAACCATAACAGTTCTAAAAAAATTTGTTCAATAATAAGAAATTATGAGTAACTGATCATTTTTACTTCTAATAAATACAAGTCATTTGCTAAGTCCTGGAGCCTAAAAGCAATGTGATAGAAATTAAAACAATTATATTTAAGCGGGCTGAATTCAATGGGCTTAGATATATAAATATGTGAACACGACCAGTTCATTGCACTATGTTCCCAAAAGATGAATGGAATAGTGATATAAATACTGTTGTAATATGAGTTCGAATCTTAGTCGAAGCAGCAATCTCCTTAAAAGTGCAGGCAAGTCTGGGCGACTAGTAATCACAAGACCTACGATTTAGGAGTAGTTTCCTCCAATCACCTAACATTAATACTACCTAAAAGCATCGAAATCGCGAAATGATGTTAACAGTTATTATTATCAATAATAATAATAATAATAATGATCGAAACTGAAACTTACAGGAATAAATTTTTGAACCACTTCCACAACTTTGTAATCATGTTCTACCGATGTTGTAAATATCTGTCCAAATCTAAAGCCATTCGCATGGGTAGTGGAATTATTATTAAACAAAATCTCATTATTGCTACTATAATTATTAACTTTATTTGCACTATGATTGTTATTAGTAGTAGTACTAGTGGTACTAGTTGAAATGGTAGTATTAAGATGAGAAGTAGTGGCACTAGTATGATTCGATTCACTTTCATATTCTGATTTATGGTAAGATGATGTGGAACAGGTAAAACTAGAATGACCAGTACCTTCAGACAACTCAAGGATATCTCTTCCACCTGCTCCTCCTATACTAGTAATACCACAACCATCACCGCTGAGTTCATCATCCTCTCTATCTTCTTCATCATCAAAATTCCTATCAGGATCATCAATATCATTTTCCGTATCATCGTCATCATCATTATCATACTCGTCCACCTCATCGTAATCAGTATCTTCTTCATCATCAAGAATACTATCTGTACAATCGTCCCCATCGGTATCATCACCTGTCAGATAATCATCATCTGGAATCTCATCAATGTGACAACCATATTTTTTATTTGTTAGCAATTCATTATTCATTAATCCAAAGCTTCCATTGTTCGTATTGTTAGTAGTAGAATAGGTATTATTATTACTGCTGTGATTGTCAGCACTTCTTAAATTATCACCAGTTCTGACACCACCATAACCACAAGATACTTCAGATTCACTTGACCCTCCACCTTCTGATTCACCACGATCTTTTTCCACTGATTCAGTATCGATAAAATCTGTGGGATTTGATTGATTGATAGAGTTTGTGGAACCGACTATCACAGAGGTGGAATTCACCATCATTTGTGTATGTGATGTAGTAGTATTCATTAAATGTTCATTGGTGAATTGTGGATAAGGATGGTTAGAAAGAGAAGGGAGAGAAGGAAGAAGTGGAGGCACAATGAGCGGAGCTTTTATTTGTTGTGGTATGTTTTGATGATAATGATTATCATGGACAGAAGAGGTTAGTGAATATAAATGATTATTAATACCATTATCATTGAGAAAACATGAATTGTTTTTATCGAAATTGAAAGGTAAACATGAATTACTAGGGTTACTTGTAGATTTAGTAGTAGTATTGAGCATATTCCCACATAAATTCAAGCTAGATGATTCAGGTAAACTACAAACAACTGGACTACAAAAATTAGAATGTGGTTGATTATAAACTAAATGTAATTTAGAGTTTTGTTGAGAATGATGACAAAACGATGTGATAGACTGACTAAGATTATCGGTATGCAACGATAACTGTGAAGCACTATCACTGTTGTTGTTAATGACAGGAGAAGTAGTATTTACAGTTGCAGAACCAGGAGTAGGAACAATAGATGTGTTTCTATTGCAAGAACTATCACCATGACTAGGACTACTTTCGACATTTTGTAGCACAATATTTGAAGGATGCATGACTGATGATGACGAAGTAGGAAGATTAGGATTTAAATAAACTGACGTTGATTGGGGAGTACTTTTTATTAACGTATGGTAATTTGCGTCCATAATTTGGAGATAACTAGAACATTCATTCATTACGGGCGAGTCATGTAATTCCGATGATGTCGGAAGAAAAGATGGTTCAGAAGAATTTACAATTCCATGGCATGATGGATACCAAACACTTGCAGATGATGTTGGAGATACACCTGTTGTTAATGATGGTATCGATATTAATGGAGAAGAGGTTTTAACATATGGATGGATTCGACTATTATTATTGTTATTACTAACTTGATAGTGTGAACATTGATCATAAGAATGATTTAACATATAAGATGAAAATTGTTGATAATTATTCAGCTGCCTTGTTTCATTACATACACTGATGTCAACATGTGCAGTAGTGGGAGTAATAGTAGTAGTAGTGGTAGAATTAGCAGCAGTCGCAAAAATAGTACTATTTATGTCTGTAAAGCATAAACGTAAACGTTTAGGATCTGAATTTGACAAATCAACAAAATCTGGATTAGAAGACCGCATCCCAGTAGAACATGATAATAATGATGCTGATGAAGATGATAAACTCATCGACTTCAATGTTGATGCAGTTGTAGTATTCGTGGTGGTGGTGGTAGTAGTAGTACTGGGAATCTGGTAATAAAAAAAAATGTAAGTTCAGTCAGTAATCAGACTAAGTAATCCATCAGAAACACAATTGATTAAATAAATAGACATCACTGCTATCAAATATCCGATATATATATATGATGATGAAAACAGACTCAACCATAGATTTAAAAAGGACTAATAATAGTGTTGGTGACAATGCTTTTAATAATTATTATCATTATTATAGCAATCAGCAATATATCACATACGTACATACGCATGCGTGTATGTGTGATTACACACAAATATATACAACAATAAACACCAATGGTCATCAATGCTGCTGAGCACAATTATTAATTAAAACACAAAACCAATAAGAAAGATGAATAAACGGAATTATACAACAAAGAAAGAAAGAAAATGAACTCAAAATTATTATTATTTTCTATACATACACGATGAAAGGCTCATCTGTTTGCATTCTCTTGATTAGTATTATAATTATTTAGTAGTAGTAAATTTTTAGAACAAACCTGGTAACCTCCTCCTGACCGCGAAATATTCATCACGGTGTCAACAATTATCAATATTTTCATTAAAGCACTATTATTCTTATCGTGGAATGGACACTTAGATCTCTAGTGTAGTTGTAAGTTCAATTGTAAGGGTGATATATATATATATATATATATATATATATATATATATATATATATAAGGCACTACACAAAATACTACATCGGAATTATACCTCAGTAATAATTTGTACAGCTAAATGATATTGATGTTCTATCAACAAAATTTATTCATTGACCTATATAAGACAAATAACAAAATGGTTCTATCTATAACTGACAACCTAAGGTATTCGACAGTATTTTCTATCATTATTATTATTATTACTATTACTGTTATGATTAATACTATTATTATTAGTAGTAGTAAAAGTTTGGGTTTTCCAATTGTTGACACTGATGACTTAATTCTAGTTGGTCTTTACTGGAGTATGAGCTCCTATCGAACTCTCCGATATAGTATTTGTAATTACTATGTTTATAATATTCTTAGTGATTGGTAATGAAATTCACGTTCGATCTCATTCGGGATTCAGTGGCTTAATAGATAATGTATGTTGAAGCTTAAAGTGATAGTAACTAGAGATCAAGTATCAATGTATACATCAACACTGGGATACAAGCACATTCACATGATAAGTCTGGAATAAGATGAAATGGGAGTCTCATATTTCAGTGTTAACCACTATCACCTAAAGGTGTAATCAAAGTTTTTAAAAAAATTTAATTACATTTATCACCACCACAAGTAACAACAGCGTTTTTATAATCTATAACATAATACTATAGTTTACCAAGAAAACAGCACTTTTGTTAAATAATAGCTTAGTTTCAAACATTTTTTTAAATATCAGTATGAGGATAGGATGTGGTCGGTGAATTTGTGTAATATTTAGCTTTTTTCGTTCATTCAGTGAGTGCACGCTGCGTATAAGATCATAATTTTCACTAGAAATTTCATTTGAAGCTCTAAATCCCATCGTTTTTTTTCTTTTTTTCATCCGGTAAGTTGGAATAAGCTACCATTACGTGTTCACAGAAGAAATATGTAGATAAAGTTGATTAAAATCAAGTCCATAGCAAAGACTACATTGTTATGTGCGGCATTGATACATTAGCTGAACGGAAAATGATTAGAAAGTGTCACATATCGCACTTTTATTGAAGACTGAAAAAGGTGGATTATCTTCATAATGTGATTTTAAGTGTCAATTTTACAGCCGGCAGCTCCAAAGGAGAACAGGTAACAAAAAACAAAATCAAGAAATCTAAAAAAACAAAAGTATGTTGGTTTGACTTTAAAAAGCTGCGATCTCAAAATTAGTAGCAGCGAAGCCTAATGACATATTGAAAAATTGTTAAAACAATACACACACATATGACATGATTAACATTGTAGTATTGAGAAATGGATTAAAAACTTTGCAAGCCCATAGAAAACAGGTTAAGCAATAACAGATCCTGAGACAGTAGGAATTCAACATTGTATAAAGTCACATAAATCTATCAGATTATAAATATTGATTGAGTAAATACTAATACACACAAACACAATATGTCACTTTATGAACTCAAAGAAAAAGCTATTATGACAAACTTAGCAACACAAGAATTAATCGAAAACCGAAAGAAAACATCCAGTTGAACTCTATACGGCCAGTATAAAAAAAACTACATAGATCAGCAATTATCTTAAAAACTTAAGTGACAAGTTATTTCTATCCGATACAATGTTAAAATCGATTATATTTCTATTTACTACAACAGATATTCAAATTATCAAAAATTTAGATTAAAAACTATTTTATATAAACAAGTGATACATACACGTACATACCATAACACCTTTTGATTCATTTCCAAAACAATGGTAATAGTTTTTTTGGAACTGAATGATAGTGCTACATTTCAAACAGTAAGAATGTAATTTTCCGGGTCAAGGACATAATAGACAATGCAACAGTAATGCAACTTACTCATCAAGTATAAGTTCATGTACTAGGAGGTTTGAAGTCAAGTATTTTGTATGAGGATTAGTGATACTGTGGTGTGCGCTACTTATGCGGACAGACATAAGTAGTACGTAGAAGGAATTGGAATTGAAATGCTTACCAGCAGAAGATTGAAATAAAGAGAATAGGAAGGAAAGCGAAGAGCAACCGGAATAACAACAGGATTAGAAAAATGATAGAGTGTCTAAAGGACAACTCAAGGAAGATATACAGATGATGTACTTAATGTACAATTTTCATAATTTACAAGTCCACTGTGTGGTTTTGCATAAAACAATAAATTGGTTTACCGTACCTGAGTTTTTATTCACTACAATACTAGTCACCTCTGTTCAAATCGAAGTAAGTCGGTTTTCAAATCAATAGTCAAAAGTTTATTGCTGTAGCTACTAAGCTATCATTCAAATGGTAAGTAGATATTATCCTACTAGATAGTCATTTGATAATAGTACATGAATAATAGCACCATGATTTCTTACATCAGTTCTATTAATGAATTTAGTTAAAATGAAACTATATTCACTTGGTAATTTTATGTTGATTCAAAAAATAACAATGGGAAATGTAAACAACTTGAGAAAATACAAAAATGGAAGCATTGAAAAATGACTATTATATTGAACACTGTTGGGTTCCACGTAAAAGGATTGGTTACCATAAATAATAAATTTCCATTATCAAGAAGTAGATATCCAAAGGATGCATGGTATTGAGTCCAAATATAAAAATAAAGTTTTCTATGTTAAATGAAATCCACTATATTCTTTTAAAAATGGTACCCGTATGTGAAAATTAAACCTAATAGTTGTCATTATTCCTAGTATTTTCACTTGGATTGTTCAGTTCAAAAAAAAGATATGCTATTAATATGACCAAATGATACATCAACTATGTCATAATATCAATATACAGATATACTTTTATCAGAAGGGGTTTTTGTGGAGATTTAGTATTTTCATAGTTGAAAGCGAGAGTCAATTGAAGCTAGACCACCAGGGAAAACCTGGGAGCACTGGACGGCCGTTTCGTCCTATTCTGGGACTGCTGAGTTCGAATCTCGCGAGGCGAGGTCGTGAATGCGGGTTGCTGAGGAGTCCCACAATAGGACGAAACGACCGTCCAGTGCTTCCAGGTTTTTCCTGATGGTCTAGCTTCAATTGACTCACGCTTTCAACTATGAAGATATACTTTTACAAATAATGCAAAACTGAATACATATAGTCTTAATACTTCATCTAATTATTGTTCATCGTCAATACTGTATCAAATTAAAGAATATAAAATAAATAGAGTAATTGAATAGATACTTTTAACATTACAATATGAACAAGACATTATTGTTTCTAAAATAAGAGTTCTATTGAGGAATAGGATTATAAATTAAAGATCAAAAATTATGGTTTATTCCATAAGCTTATACAAGTAATATTATTGATAGTAATGTATTGAATGCACGCATTCAAAAGTTGTTGCAAGCATATGTAAATATATGCGCATGTAGAAAGATGTGGATGGATGAGTTTGTGTACAAAAACCTTAGAAGACGAATAGAAAACGTAGGAAAAAATGCAATGTCTACATACTTAAACATGAACTGAGGTGAACTGAACAGAACTAAACTGATCTGGTCGAATATAATGCAAAATATAGATCAATCAGGCAAAAAATTTGATACATGTGTACAGGATGAGAGCGAGAGAGGAAAAATAATGAACTGAAGTTTATATTATATATATATATATAATATGTCCTCATGAGGTCATATATATTACACAAAAATGCATATTTATTTATATGATAATGGTAACGCATAAACACAGATAGATAAATACATATTAAACATAATACAGTGCAGTTTGGTTTATGCTACACACTACGTTACATGGAGTGTAATTTATTAGATTGATATATATATATGGTCACCAGAATAAATGGAATGATTGGAGTGCACAGCTACTTCACTTTTGATTACTGAACTATGTATCTGTACGAACCAATCTATAAAGAAAGTTTTCGCACTTAAAAGTGTGCAAACAACTTAAAAGTCGCACCATTTGTTAATTTGTTTGATGGAATTCGCAAGTGCTCCTTTCACCATTCCAGTGTACAACGACCTATGTTGAGTGATACCACAACGTTCTAGACCAAAAAGAATCCTAGTAAGTCAAAGTAGGGACGCTATTACTTAGTGAACAATGCGCCTTATAGAGACTGAAGTGAGAACTTCCATATGATGCTCCAGCTCATCTAAGATATCAGCACTGAGAAGCCTGAAGAGTCACGTGACGATCTGTGGCCACAGATAATAAACTGTCTTCATTTTACGTACACCAGATGAAAAAATATTGTAAAAGGTGAAGCATACAAAACAATCGTTGTATTACGAAATATCCCAGCTGGCCACGATTCGTTTGATGGTGGAATTTTTTATAGAAGTGAAATGTTTTTAAAAAATTGTGATGAAAGTCATCCTACACAATGATTAGAAGTCAAAAACTTTAACAACCAAGGTACCGCAACAAAATGTAACTATGACACCAAGTAAACCAGTTTCCATCATTGTGAATGTCCTTGTCCAATTAATGGAGTCTTGAAAGAACAGTTTTAGTGGCTCAGATGCATTTTACGTGACATTTAAGCGAATCCACTCTGAGCCTAACAAAAAGGAACTAGTATGGAGAAGTAATCAGTTTATGATGTGATAGCTGTATGTTACTAAATTAACACGACTTGTTTCATTATAAATCCTCCAACTGAGTTAAACAGATCAAACAGATCATTGGTGATTCTACCAAAGTTATTTTTCTTATATAAACAGTAAAGTGTATTTTGTAAGGGGAGGAGCAATCGTGATCTGAAAATTAGGGTGGGTGAACATGTACCAAAATGGTTGCAAAAACAAATAGAGTCGAATGACCCAATAAGAGTAGAGGATAAACATCTATCATCCTCTATTGCCAAACATATAATTGAAACAGGTCATAAGATTGATCTTAACTCGGCTTTCGTTGTGTTGTTTAAAAGTGTAAAAGGGCGTATACTGAGGTTTATTGAAGCCTTAGCTATATGAAAATTCAAACTCCCTTTGTGTATTCAAAAACATTGGATGCCAGCTCAGTGGTCTATCGGTTAAGGGCTCTGGCTCGAGACTGGTAGGTCCTGGGTTCGAATCTCGCGAACGCGGGTTCGTGGATGCGCACTGCCGATGAGTCCCATAATAGGACGAAACGGCCGTCCAGTGTTTCCAGGTTTCCCATGGTGGTCTAGCTTCAATTGACTCATGCTTTCAACTATTCAAAAACAGTTTGTTCTCTGCTTAAACCTACCCTGGTAATATATGCTTATTATCCAGAGTGATTAGGTGTCAAATTGTTTTCACATTATTTTATCATTATTACCATTGTCTATTCTTCATCCCCATTTCCAGTCTAGTTGACCTTTTATTTTTATACATAAATGTTCTTAACAAGTATATGTGTGATCAGATTGTTCGAAATGTATTGCGCTAGTATATCACATAGTTCTGATAATCTTCGTCTTCTCATTACATTATCGAAATTTATCAAAGGGACTAATTGCTTTATATTTTGTAAGAACCAAAATCTCCTTATAGGTATCACTATGATGGAACATGAAGACGAAGATAAATTCCATTTCCTAGATATTGGAATTAGACGAACACCAGTGGGTACTTTACAAAGATATGTTCATCACAAAAACACTTGGAGTGGACTGTATCTCAATTACTACAGTTTCTGTCCAATTAGTTACAAAAAGGGTATTGTACGAACCCTTTTCGACCGCGCACGCAAAATCTGCTCCAATGAGTGTCTTGAGGAAGAAATGATTTTAATCACCAAATGCCTACGTGAAAATGCATATCCAGAGAAATTCATCCACAAATATGCAAACACCAACCGTCGAATAAAGTATGATCGAGTTGAAAAGAAAACATGCTTCCTATACCTACGTTTCAAAGGGGACGAAATCGCTGGAATAATTAATCACAGACTTAATTCCGCGTTGAAAGTGACCTACCCAGCAGCTAAACTGACAACGGTGTGGGAAACAAACTGCTCACTCAAACAAACTAAAATCGACAATTCCTCTTTTCTCAGTAGCTCCAACTGCATTTACCAATTTACATGTACGTGCCAAAGCACATACATTGAAAGAACTGAGAGAAGAGTGCATGTCCGCATTTCTGAGCATGTTCCTAAGAAACTGAGGCTGCAAGGGTCCAGGGCTCTCAACAGTGCGATAGCTCGGCATTTACTCGACACCGGGCACAGCATTGACATTTCTCATGCCTTTAAAATCATTAGTAAACAAAGAAGTACAACTGCTCTCCGGTTTGCTGAAGCGATCGCGATAAAAAAACTCAAACCGGATCTGTGCCCTCAAAAAGAGACAGTGATAAACTTATTACTACCCTGGTAATCCTTTTTTTTTGTTTGCTTGTTTCAGTTTTGTTGTTATTAGTTTAATTTTGGTTAATATTCAGTGAACAGACTACTCACCTCCCCTTACCCAATTCTTAAACCACCCTTTCTCTCACACATTTCCGCTCATTTGTCTCTCCTAATTATATGAACTATCCAAATTTTATTCAATTATTACGTAACCCACCCTAATTGTTTTCAACTACCTTTAAAAATTATTCAATTATTACGTAACCCACCCTAATTGTTTTAATTATCTCTAAAATAATCACACTTTTGATCTTATCTGTCTTTGAATTCCACTCAACTATTACGCCACCCTTCATTCTAATACCTAATAACCTCTGACCTTTCCTTGCACATATATATATAGTTATCATTGATGATCTTTTGTTATTCCAATCCTTTACATTCACTTATGCCAGCCGTTCCATCCTATTTATTACCCTAATGCTAAAACTCTAATGCATATTTGGTTGTAAGCAGCTGATGAGAAACCACGAAATATAATGAATTCATATTATTCTGCATCAATATTTGTTCTGTCTTTATTTAATCCGGTTATCTATTTACTCTGAAAAAGTGGTTTACATTAGGTCACAAAATTTCAGAGATACAACTTTTCTACTCATTGGGATATAACAAAAAAGAAATATATTTATTACCACAATATCCTTAGTTTAACATTAGTGTAAACCATTTTGTTTAATAGTTTTATTGCCGATACAAGTTTTGTTTTCTTATTTGTCCGTAACATTACTATTACATATTTCTTGATGTCTCAATAATATTGAGGCTTAGTGTTTAACAAATGCAAATACAAATAAACTTGAGTTAGAAATTTCTACTTATTTTTCTATCCATTCTTCTTAGATGTAGAGAGCATATAATAATATGGTGAAAAATAGAAGAAATTTACTGTTGTTCTATCATGATCAGATATTTTTTTATAGGAGAAACAAGGAAGAGAATATAATAACGATAGTAGGGAAAAAAACATGGTTATAATTTTACAGGGCAAAAAAATTCTACACAATATAACAAGTGATTTGAAGAAATGAATTATTAAAATGATTTCCATTAAATCTCATTAGATATTTAACCTATTATTAATCACGAAATGATTGGTTATGATAAGATAGTTTTATAGTTTTAAGAACAGTAAGATAAGTCTATAGTTGGTTAAGTAAGACAACTGAATCAATCAGGGGAGGGAGATGGAGAGGGAAGACAAATACACATTATCACTATTTCTAAATTAGGTATTCTGATCCAATTGTTAAATATGATACACATATTCTTGATTTATATATATATATATATATATATATATATACCATACCATTTCAATTATTTCTATCTCTGTCTATTTCATGCACATATAGACTTGTGTTTTCAACAACTTTTTGTCATTTAATAATAACTCTCTCCCATTACATTAATGAATAATAAACGAGTTAGGTGATAGAACAAGATACATATTTAAATATGGAGATATGATTCTGTAAGCAAAATTTTTTTTCGATTTGAGTGTATACACACTGAGAAGTAAAAGAAATATCTTACAAATAATTGGAAATAAGCCATTAGAATAAAATATCAACTATGCTTTATGTATTTAACTTTTATCTTGAATGTGTAATTCTTAGTCTAAAGAATGATTTTAAAATGTTACCTAGATACAGAGTACGACAGCAATACCTACTTCTTTCATACATTAATTCATACAAAAAATAAGGGGATATCGAATAATTAATCGTAAGTAGTATACTGCGATAGCATGAGTGGTCGAATATAATAACAAAAGACAGATTGGTCAACTCGACTACTATTTACAGTATACAGTTAAATCATATAATTAGATCATTTAAGTATGACCTATTCAGTTCATAAGCTAAATTACTACAACGAGATCAAATTATCAAGATAAATTAAATGGTGATATTCAAACTAATGCATTTTAGTTTGAAAGTAAGTGACACCATAAACTGGCTTTGTGTCTTGATTTGGTTGTCATCTGGCTAATTAACATATTTAAACGTGTCGAGAGAGTAACTAATACCAGTTGGAGAATCATTAAAAACCAAGGTGTACTGAACAGTTATCTCATCTTAGTTAAGACAGCATTAGGGATTGTGTGCCCATAACTCCACACACAAATGGATTAATCATAAGATAATCTTAATAGTGAAATATTTTAAAAGAAAGTGATAAATGCAACCTAAGATTTTTTGAAAAATAAACCAATATATAGATACTTACCTTCTGAGTTAAATCAATGAAGCCTGAAGAACTCATATTAGATGTGGGTAAATGAGAATGACTTTGACAAACCAAAGAATCATTGAAAGGTAGATTAACCATACTTGTGTATGTATCCGTGGATAGGCCGGTAGATGAAGAAGCAATATTCATAATAGAATCGGTAGTATTATTAACAGAAGATTTAACTGAAACTAAATCCAAAGAATCAGTAGTGATGAAAGGAGTTGTTGTTAAACTACAAATAACAGTAGAACTACCGGGCATATCTATATTTGAATGATCAATGGGTTTAAGTGAAGTTTGATGATAAATTGGACTTGAAGAAGAACAAGAGTTAACCGACGAAATATTGTATGAATTAGGTCTAGAATCATTCTGATAATTTGATTGCTTTGATATTGATGATGATGATGATGACGATGATGTTGATAAATGATCATTCTCAGTGTTCATTTCTTCAACTGATGATACAGGTTTCAGATTAAATATATTTTGAGAACTACAATGATCAAAGTTTGGAAAGAACATGATATAAGATAAACATTATTATGAAACTATATTTGATAAATGAGTATTTATGATAAAAATGAAAAGACTGTCAGTAGTGAACTTTTATGCCACCGTTCTCAATTCCTATGAGATCTAACAGAGAAAATCAATCAATAACAGATAAGAACTAAACAAATTCACTGAACAAACGATAGAAACCAGTACAAACCTTAAACAGTAGAAGAACAACAAGGTTTACATAGTAAAATTAATTCGTTTTATTCTGGAAACTTTATTCTTTTATTATTTAAATGTATCAAGGGGACAGGATGAATGAAATACAAACTTTATTAGAAAATAATATCTATTAATATTCATGAAAGTAGATTAGATGAGATGGATAGCATTCTTTAAAAGAAGGCTAGGGATAGTATTTTAAGGTGTTATTGTTAATTGAATAACGATATCCACTTTACTCTAAACTACATTATCAAATGTTAGAATTACCTACATGGTGTTGCCACCGATTACGAGCAATCTGATAGAAGACAACCATGATAGAACATAGATTTGCTCTATCCAAATTAATTAAGATCATAGATAACGAAGGTCTGAAAATCAGTCAGTCGGCCACAACGTAGAACCTGGTGCATCTGAAAGCTGACCTTCATAATTAAAAGCAATCAATGATGAACTTTTGACTGTATTGATACTGAAAATGAATAATATCTTTTTTCACACCTATAATTACTATTAAGTTCAAATCAACTATTCTTATCTTATCACACATGTGTTATAATTATGCAATAAAATTCCTATGAATACTTTTCAGGCCTATTACTTCAGTTATTTCTGTAAAAGCATTTCCAAAACGAAAATGAAACTATATTACAATTTTGCCAGCTAAACGTTTCACTGGTACTATAATGAGAAATTCGTTCCGTGAATGTTATAGTTTATTGAAATTTTTCATGAAATAAACTTATAGGGTTGAGAACGCAATCAACGTACAGTAATTGATTTTAAGAAATTTCATTCTCGTTTAATTTTTCTAAGAAAGTAAAAGTAAGTGGAACGTAGTGAGAAAGGAGATTTAACTAAACATTCTATTAAAACCTTCAAAATACAACAGTGTTATGTGACGAAATACAATAAAAAATGGGATATGTTGCTAGTTGGCTACCATACAAATAAATGATTTTTGATTGACATATACAAACTGGAATCATGTTATTGTTTCGTTAAATATTTACGAAATTTCCCAGTTGCCCCCTTCGCGACCAAAAAAATTTATAACGACAAACTTACAAACAAAAAGTAATTACTTTATTTTTGCTTTCGCATTGTTGAAGTTAAAAACCATAATTGATCAGTCTCTAATGGCATGAGTAGATCTTGAGCGGATTATCTCCTTATTAACATCTATTCACAAGTTATTTAGTTAATTTGAAAAGCAGCAAGAAGTGGAATCCAACATGCACATTACGCTCTTTTTGGAACTCATTAGATAAAGATAGATGCACCTGTATCCCAGTGTTGATGTTCACACTGAGATTCAAATACGGTAAATAAGTTCGCTTCACATACTGTCACATTATCCACTAAGTCACGAGAACTATTACTTTACTAGAAATCATTTGGTACTATTATTATTACCTTAAACATACTAAGGTATTAATTTTAATTAAATAGGAAATAAACTTATCTACTTCACCGATACATGTCATTGTAAAATAGAAACTGTAGAACAGGCTAAGTGTATTCAACGTGTGATGAGAAGTCAACACTCCATTACTAAATAATACAGAAATTCCCAAACAATCACTTGGTGAAATTTATTCATTCATTTATTTGGACACAAAAATATTGGTACAAAGGAGCACCAAATACACATGAGCCACACAATCACAATGAGAATGTGAAGAGACAAAGAATATAAAGTGTGTATAAGAAAAAGTAGAACAATAATGAACATAAATTAGTGTATAAGAGTGAAATAATAATAAGGATATTAGTAATAATAATAATAGAGGCAGTTCAGTTAACAAAAGTACAACCAGAAAGAATTCTTTCAGTTAAAAAATGTTACGCTAGTTTTTTTATGAAGAAAGTAACAGCACGATCACGACTGGTTTTTATTCTGAGCCATGTCTAACAACGTCTCAAGCTACTGTGTTACACCATCTCTATGACCTCTTGTATTGACTAGTAAAAAACTTTAAGATGGAGGGTTGGGCGGAAAATGTCGAGGATTGATGGAATGAAAAAATCTGACAACAGTGAATTATTGCCACGTTACATCGTTTAGTTAACTACAGCCGGAAAATACTGATAAATTGGGTACTAACTTAACGATAGGATGATATTGTGTTCACCATGAGACCTGTTGATTCTCGGTTTAATATACAGGGGATATGAATGTACACTGCTAAAACGTTTCAAACTAAAGACTTTTATTCAGATTTTCACTGACGAAAATTCATCTAATATGTGGTATAATTATCAAATTACGAATGGTAACTTTAAAGCACTAAAACAATGAAGAAAGCTACAAAATAAGCTTAAGTTATGAGAAAAAGTAAGTTATGGAAAAGCTTGTTATTTTATCTGTTGGTATTGACTTCTTGTAATTTCAAAGAAATTACAAACAAGAACAAAGTTTTATCTAAGTTGAATCAACATATAAGTAAATACGGCATAATTAAATGATTGGTCAAATATAATTAAAGTAGGAACTGCCACAAATAAATGTGCATCGGCCTAATTTGTCACAGAACAACAATACAGTGAGACGATTATCAAACAATTCGAGATAATAAAAGTATCAATGATAGTAAAAGACTGAAAATGTAAAGTATATTTTGAGAAATAGGAATAAGCATGAGAAATACATGTTGCAGACATCTCAGTTGATCGACAAACTGATTTTATCGTTTTTAATAAATGCTTAAGATTTATTGTTTCGACATCAAAAAAGAGAATACTATTGTAAAACGCGTTTCTATATCCATTCCATATAAACCTGTAGTAGATACACAATATTTATTTATCGAACAAAGAAGCTAACTGGTTGACAAATAGAGTAGTGACATATTATCATACATCAGATCCTTTGTATAATAAAATGCCTGCACACCACTGCATCAACCAAAGTTACTATAAACAACAGCGATGGAAACTCAACTTCCGTTTGTAACTCCGACTCAACAATATATATATCGTCACTCCCATTCACATGTATATTCCTATTATTCTAATGAAATATCAGTCGGATATTAACATAAAAACATACATGTAGACAAAAGCCACAAACAATCTATTTCCCTTATTATCTAATGTACTGACTGATAAAACTACGTTGCTCTGGTAAACAAAAAGTCAATGGCGTATGACTTCTGATAATAAAAAAAGACAACCTAGGGAATGAAATTGTTTTTTTTCTGGAAAAGAGCATACTCGTCAAAGTAGGTGAGTTATAATCAAGTTTATATGAGCCATGAGAACACAAACAAATATTGATATATATTTAAGAATCAACAAAAGCCGTGCTTTATTTCGAAAACAATGGAAACAATATGCTATGCTTTAGCCTCAAACTCTAGGTTCATAGCTTTTATTGTTGACTGAAATGAGTGTTAAAACAATGTTCTTTTTATACGATAATACGGAAAAGAGCTAGTTGTTGATGTGAGTGTGGATTAGGAAAGAGAATAAAAGCAATACTAGTGATAGTGACTGAAAAAGAAACAATATTATATTTATTCTATTTCAATGGGTTCCTATTTCTATTGAAAAATATCAAAAGACGGGATTCAGTGAATTGATTAGAGCTACAAACAAACAATGTTAAACTCCAAACCCAAATGCTAAAAACTTTAATGGACTTGCAACAAGATTTGAGGGTCCCCAAATCAATCTCTGATAGGATTGTAAGTAAAGATTGCTAGGAAACTGTAACTGAGACAACACATCCGCCTGATAATTCCTGATTTCTAACAGTTCTCCGTATGACGCTAGCAGGTGATGAAAATCGTTCAAAAAATTATGATCAATATGTTTGATTCGATCGATTTAAACACCTGAAACAGCGTTTTCTGCACCGTATATGTGTATAAGGAAAAGATTGAAATTCGAATATATAAATTAAGTTGAATGGAAATTATCTATAATGAATATATAAGGAACTGACATCGTTAAGGAGGGTTATTAATTGGAATCTATCACAAGGCTTATTTTGGATGCTGTCAAATAAAGTCGTTACCTAGTCAAGAAAACAAGTATATATATGAATAATAGGGGATTGATGTTGTCAGTCCATTAGTGAGATACCCTACCGAGAGAATGAGATACTCAACTTGAAAAATGAAATCATTGTTTATAAAAACTACACTAGGTCTAAATCTGATTAGGTTGTAATTGACATTATACGGTGATAGGACCATTAAGGAAAAATGTGCAACTTTCATAAACATTTTATTGCTGGTTAGTTTAAATATTTCGTAGATCAAGCTTTAATAACTTTATGCTTTTATGGTTAGAATTAAAACAATGGTTCAATGATGAAAACAATTAACTATTCGACTGTTAGTGTGAAATCCAATGCACTCTATTAAATTCTAAACAGATGAGTAAAATCATTAGCTTAGATCTGTACATGGCTACCGAATCACCATGATTCGAAGTTGTCCATGATTTATCATTATTTGTTCTAAAATGATTTAGGATTTATAAGTACTTATGAATTAAATTACAATGGTGTCATCAATTTTTCAGGCATGAATAATTAAGTTGTGTAATGAATACTGATATGTGAAAACTATTGTATTCTGACCTTGTAACTAATCTCCATAATTGCATAGTTCATATGTATGAACATAGATAAACGATAATCATAAATTCTTGTGATTACTACCACTGACTGTTATGATTTCAAACTAAATGATGAGGAAAAGAAGAATCGACGACAAATTGCATGTGTGAGGTCAAGTTCATGAAAGTCAAGAATTTGGAGGTGATATGAAGTCTACTCAGAATCACCTGCTAACAACTAATATCAATGTTTGGTCAACTTAGCTAGACAAGACAAAAAACCGTACACTAATTTACCACTGAAAAACAGTCAATGTTATGCCTGTGTAACCCTGAGTGCTGATTGGATTCGATCTGTCAACGTAAAATATAGCCACTATTTTAAGGGACTCAATATAATATGTACCATAATATGTTATTAAGTTCAGGGCTTCCCACTAATTGTCGACAACTACATACAAAGCAAACACAGAGAGTAATTAAACAGCCCCCATAGTAGGAATGTAGTAAGTCCCTTTTGACTATGTGGATAAACTTGTTATACATGAGAATTAAACAATAGTTATACAAGAGTAATTACAGAACTTTGGTATATGAGTAAACCTCCAAGCAATTTCTAGTCTAGATATTATACTACACACTAAATATCACGTAACCATGGTGAACAGTACGGGAGATGGAATGATAAACACATACTAATCTTATCAGTTGATAGTTAATAGTTACATAACTTTCGGGTCTTAGGAAAAAAATAACGAAGCATCCATTCAATAATTTTACATGGGAAACAGGTTAGTGTTCAAACAGTAGGAGAATGTCAATATCCCTAGTGTAAAACACCAAGTGTCTATATTTTTTCACTTGGCCAGCTCCACAGATTATCTTCTCCAGTGGCAATAATCGTAATCAACCGCTTATAATGAAATCGATTAAAGAAAATAAAATTTTCTTGACATTTTTTTGTTTATTGATATGCAGAATAACAAACCCAATAGGAAGGACAGAAAAACAAAGGGAAGTTACAAGGAATAAAAAAATGACGAATAAACACACAAGGTCATATAAATAATAATAATAATAGTAATCACATCTAAAAGTATTGAATTATTATGATCAATGCTGAATCACCACTGTTGTTACTTGTTGTATACTTTTGGATAAGAAAAAAGGTAAATTCATTTGTTAATCGAAAGAAATGGAATGTTAATTACATAAGTTTATATTTACCAAAGTAAGTTGTGCACTACAATTTATGTAAGAATGCATACATTCAATTAGTGGGTAAACAGTTGGTTTTCAAGTTCGAACTCGGCTTTACTTGGTAAATGAATCATATTATTATCATTATTATTATTATTGAAATAGACTTCTGATATTATGAGGTTGAAATGCAGATCATAGCAACACATAAAAACCTGGTATATAAGTTGCTTTACATCGAGTGATGAAACTCTAATAGTGGTAAATTGTCTAAAGAATTAGGAATGCCATGAACTCAGGAATGTAGGGTCCTTAAGTTGAATTTCAGCAAAATCCAGGGACACACAAATGAGGAAATGTATACTACGTCGATTTGCCTTCTAAGCAATAAAGAATTGTTCACTGGCATATATTGCTGATGGTTCAATATGAATTCCGTGTACATATGTTTAGAATACGTATTAATATCTACATTATCAGTTTCTCCAAGGACTACTATATTTTTTGGGGATCAACTAACAGTACAACCTTCCCTAATGAGTTTATCTTTTTTGAATAATCAACTTCTAACCTTGTTAAATAACCGATTAAACCAATCCCACCTAATTTGACATGGGCAATCTGGTATTAGATAGTATACGTAACTAAATTTTCAAGTAAGTAGTAGGTCAAGGTTACGTAACTCCAATTATTCATGTACAGTTTCCCTCCCTCACTAAATTACGTAATAAAAGTAGACAAATTAATTAATATTGAACTGATAATTTACATGTATGATCACTGAACAAATTCTACTACTATTTAGAATGAAACAAAAAACAATATAAATTGACAAAGTTTCAAAAATCGAGAGTATCCTAGATGAAATCAATGACCTTGAGCCTATTTATTACATTCAACAGGAAGAGTGCAGTGTTAGGATACAATCCCGACAAAGTATTTGCTATTGTTATATGATAATAATCACAAATAAACGACATGAATGGTTATGGCACGATATATATATATATAGGGAGAGAAAGACTTGAATTACAACTATTATCCCTACGAAAAAGTAGTTTGTCTAGCAAACAACATTATAATGATGATATGATTGATGAAGATATAATACATACAAACATAAAAATGTTATGATGAACGCAACAAATAGACAAACTAAGGTCAGAATACAGAGATATTAAAAATCTGATGCCAATAGCTGGGTTAAAATAAGAAAAATAAACAGAACGAAGCATAGAAATAAAGTAGTAAGTCCTAACAAAAACAACAACAGTACAATGAATAACAAGTCAGACAGAATTTGAGGGAAGTAAACAACCTTACCCAAGACAATATACCATAGGAAATAGTGGGTTTTATCTTGTTTTACAGGAAATACATCATCAGACATAGTGAAAATGGATTTTATCCCATTATTACACAACGTATTAATCATTATATATCTAATATTTTAGTGCTATAAGTGAACTAAGACAAAGTGCAGTACATGTAATATAGATAAAATAGGACATAAATAAAGTAACAACAGGTTTGAAGAAAATGATTATTCATATGTACATACTTTACAGAAACTAATAGAATTTAATTTACTTATACCAGAAGCTTACTGAATGGTTGGAAATTGAAGCCGTTTGCTGATTCAAAGTAAAAGACAGAAAGGCATTTTTTAGATGCATACGTAGTATTAAGATCCCAATAGATCTTACAGGGGTAGTTGGATTACAAATGTTTACAGACTATTTATATTAAAACATTTGTTATTTTATGAGATTTATTGAACATAGACTGTAATTTCTGTTTGACTGAAACTCAATTACATTAGACAAGATAGCAAGTAAGAAAATTTCCTTTGAGGATAATCACATAGAGCGATGGTTTAAGGGTAGGTGAATTTGAATTTCAAACATTAGGTTGCAGATTAACACTCCACTCCGATGATTATGGTTTGCACAACCAGATAGCATAATTAGTCCTTATAATAAAAGTTTATCTTAAAACCAAATATATAAACGTCTAACTTAGTTACTGTGTTACATTAACAGCTAATTAATTTATTATACATGAAGATATTTTGGAGGTTATTGTTTGTTGGATCCTAATCATTAACTAAAAAAGGGAAAACGAAAGGTATATATATACTTTACGAAGCATTCTGTATTAATGCCTTCATCTAAGGAAAAGAATACTACGTCAACAGTGGACTACTGGTTAATTAGAGGGAAAAAATTATGGTCATCACATCTCAATGTAGGTAATAGTTAAAATTTACTCTCATATCTACCAAAAAAAAAATCAAATTTTCGAGTTGTAATATAATCTGTTTTTTATTATGTCAATATTACGGAATGGCAGAAAAAATATTCTAGAAAGAATGAACTGATTGTTTCTGTGATAAAGTCAACCCCGTTCATTAAATCAATGTGGTAAAATCTATTCATTAATCGTAGCAGCGAGCTTAATTACGAAAATCGGCTACGCAAACCATTAAAATACAGCTTAATATACAGGGAGTATTATGGTTATTATCTTGGTGAATTATTTTAAATGCTGAGATATAAATTTCTCAAGAGTATCTACAGAGAAAATGATGCGATGTCACGATGAGCAATTTTTTATCAAGACACAATGAGACATTCAGTTATACACAAAGTAAAACCTGGTACATATGTGAATCGGTTCAAGCTGTTCGTATTCTTTTACATCAAAAAATTAAAAGGAAAATTAAGATAATATGTTTTCACCTGTACATTCATAACCTCACTGACTGAGTTTTTTGTGATTTACAACGTTATTCGAATGTCAAGACAGAACGAACATCTCTAGTTGTACATAAATAACGGTCATGTTCATAATGTTTATGAGTTTTATTGTTTAAAACAAACCTGCATCATTAAGATCAATTATCTACGAGTGATATATAGCACATTAATTTATTCACACACTAAATGTGTATGGGTTAAGGTATGAAAAGTGAACTGAATCTTTTAACTAATCACATTCTATGTACATTCAATGTATTAATTATACGACACACAATTAACGTACATCTAGTAATAGTTTCTTCCATTCAAAAAAAACACGCAACTAATATCGTAGACGTGCAGAGAAAAAAAGGAAACCGAATGAAGTAATAATCCTTACAATGGAATACAATATAAATTTTATTAGTTTTCTTTATTAACAAATAAATTGAACACTAGTATGAAGTTTTAAAAAAATAATAGTTAAACAAACAAACAACAACGACCTTTCTAAAATTGTGCACAATAACCATCTTAGGAGGAAAACCAAAACAACAGGGTGTAACATTACTAGGAGAGAAAAAGTGTGAGCAGTTGTTGATCAATCTAGCAAAATTTAATTCATTAAGATTTATCACTGAAACAAATTAGTGATGGTGATGATGACCGTACACACAAACATCAGTACTAAGAAAATTAGAATACTGAACATTAGGTTTATTTCTTTTTTAAAAGACTAACATTTCATCACAATTTACTTGTTTAATATGCTATATTTGGGTTTAATTTAAAAGAAAGAAAATAATCATAATTTGCATATTTCTACAACTGTTTTTTCTTTAAAAATGAATAACTTGGTGACAAAAATATACTATTGCGAAAGTGAGTTTCAACTAAAAAGGACATTCTTTAATTTATTGGTTGCTATTTGTTACAGAGGATAAAGTTATAGAATTAGTAATGATGAACATGACTTTTCAAGTCGTTAGAATGATGAATAATATCCTAATCAATCAATGATGTGGTACGACACGGTGCAACCGAACCAATAAGTACTCACAAGATCCCAAATCAGTGGATATCAAAAAATAATAGATCTAACAATATAATAGTCTATTTATTAAAGTATAATGATGTGCGCAAATTGAAAATTAAAGATGTTTGTAAACGACTTGAAATATGGGTGACTAGAAGAGACGGGTTTTGTAGGTCACTCAAGACTCAATCAAGTTAATCTAGCCGTCGTACAGCTTATACTACAGTGCACTAATCAATTGAAATAATGTAGCACTTGTAATTTTTTTGTAGTAGTTACCGAGTCATTAACTATTTGAACTAATGAACTGAGATTAGGGACAAGCAATTACATCAATGTCTTAACAGCACTCGATTCAGGTTAGACAATGGAAATCCTAGAGGAATTCATTCATTTTACAATCAACTACTAGGATGATAACAAACGAAGGGTACGATTATTTGTACTGACACTGCCACGGAAGAGCAAGTTAGGCTGAAGCTCAGTGGTTTGAATTATTTGTACGGATCTAACTTTACCTACCACGATTTAAAGCAGCCATGCAATACCACTGACAAATTACTACCACATGTTACAATAAACGAGACGATTATCTATAAATGTTTGCAAAGTGAATAAATTTGTTTAAGGAGTGTCAAGTGTTGATCCTGTTACATAATTTGAAATTAAACACAACGCAAGAAAAAAAACAACGAACAAAAGTACATGGCATCTCTCATGTATATTTTTTGACCTCACAATAATCAAACAGACACGGGAAATTCACTAGGTTTTTTGTAGCTCACGATAAATGACAAGGTAGTATGATGAAAAACATCTGTATTTATACAAAAATTTGAGTTATGTTAGATAAACATAAACCGATAATGGGAGTTTCATCTAACCAGATTCCATCTAACAGATTTCATAATAATGATCTAAAAAAAATCCCTTCTTCGAATGATTCTGGCAAAAATTTTACGGAAATATTGTATTTCTGAACTAGAATAAAAGTATAGCATCAGGAGATGAATATTTATTCTCAATAATTATTAGAAAGAAAATAGAACAAATATTGATAGTGAAATTGAAATTTCCTTCAATTGTATAAAGTCTAATATTTTTAAGAAGGAAAATTTCCACTTTGAATTGTTTTTATTTCCAGAACAGAACAATCATCACTTTTTAAAACTTTATATTTTCAATGTCAATATTTGAAATCCAGCTTTGGTTTGGGCACCCGAGCAGTATCACAGCCCTCACACAAATCTTATTTGATTTGTGTGGTGCATATATATCTGGTGCCTCTTTGTACCAATATTTATGTGTTCATCATTATGAATATCTTTGCAGATATGCTCATATTTCAAGAAGCGGATTGCACTTGTAACTGACTGATCATTAGATAGTGATCAATGTCCTTTACGTCTAATCCTTTTCGTAATGATAGAATCCTATCGATCAAGCTACAATGTGGACACTTGTCTAGGTGACTCAACATCAAATGAACAGTGTCAAGATTTTAGCTGGCTGGAGGTAGTCGATTAAAAATTCCGAATCTAGGTTTCGTATTATTTGTCACTCGCTGGCAAGGAATACCTGAAATCCAGGAACTGATACTTCCCGTAAGATTCGAACACAAACAACTTGGGTTGTTTCCTGTCGACTACTTCCTACTACATAGCCTCTCAACAAAATAGATTGCACTTTTATGGATATCAGCTGAACACAAAAAAGACTTTATTTGTACACAAATATTTTGAAAGCATTATTGATTATTATTGATTTATAGTTAAAAAATAATGATAATCAAATGCTTCAAACATATACTACTTACAAGTAATTAAGTAAGGGCATAGTGAATTTCTGTTTGAAAATTAGTAATTTAGGACTGTTAAAAATAGATTTAACTGGTTGAGTCAGATTCTGTATGAAGAGTATTGACTTTTCAGGGCAATTTTAATCTCCCTCAGTTTGAATCAAAGAATTTAAGATTACTATATTAGTGTTATGCTAACAAATATGGTCGACATGACTGCTTCTCAGGCACATTTAAAAAGTATGAAGTTAACTACGATTGATTTAATCTGTTCAACAAAAATAAAGCTACATTTTTTAAGGAAGTGACACGCGATACTGAACATCAAGTACAAAACTTGAGAATTTACAATAAAGTATACATTTTTTGTTGGATGGAGAATGCTGGTGAGAGACTTATGCTACTACATGAGGGGTAACAGGTGTAAGTAAGCAAGTAATACATTTGTTTACTAAAGGATATAGTCTGATGAAAACATATACATAAATGGTTTTTGATTAAATAGATGTTCCCAGACTAAATGTGTATTGAAACCACAACTGAAAAAGTGATAACCAATTATCTCGGTAGACGTTGAGTCAATAGTTTACAAATGGTGATAATCCAAAATGGGTTAGAAACCACTGCACTAACTCGTACATGTACTACTTAAGAAATATTTATTTTATGATGGAGGTCATGGAATATGTTACTGTTGATCATGTATATTGAGCAGTGACTCTGTTGTAACCAGTTTTATAGTGATTAGAAAATTCTATGGATTTATTTTACAGTGCAATCACTTAGACCAATGATTCACAAACACTTCAGATGTTAACATAAAAAGATTTGGAACAGAGACTGCAAACTTGAAGTCTGTGGTATTAATACACACGCGAACAGTTGGAAGGAAAAAATTAAGATGTTTGAGGGTGTACTGCTACTATAACATTACAACTGATTGATCTCGTACGAAATTCGATACACATTAATTTCAAATCTAGTTTCTGGTACATTGAATTGCAATCCATTGTTTAGTGTTCCGATTGCAACCATTAGGTCACAAGTTTTCAGCGTAACTCTTGTTGACTCGGTCTGAAAACACGGTTGACCATCATTTACAGTTGAGTACAGAAACCTGAGAGATTCCTAATTTGAACCTAAGTATTATCAACACAACCTAATGTCTTAATTAACTAAACATTAATTCTAAAGTCAATAGCTTGTGATAACTTACTAAAGAAGTAAGTTATATCAAAATGACATATGTTAAGTGTCAGTAACAACCTTAAAACATATATGTGACAATTATACATGGTCGAAAAATGGTCTACATACATATAGGGATGAGTTATGCACGTATCATGTATACCTCTACACGCTCAAACATGCATACAAACATATCACTTCTAAGGTCATATACAAAAACTACAATCTATTGATTTGACATCACGAGGTCGACACACAAAGAGATACTACTATCATCTCTAATATCATGTGAATCGTTAGAATACACACATATTTCAGTATTATTTTTTATAGTTTTGGAAAAAACCTGTTTTCCTGAAGAAGAAACAGTTTTCACAAAAATCGACAAGTACTAATTCCATTTGTAACTGAACTAAGTATATTAAACCTTAAAAATAATTCCGAAAAAGTGTATCTAATGCTGTTATCCACTTGATGAGTAGAACCTTTTAAGTATGAGGAAAAATTAGTTACAAATTTCGATGTAAGCCGTAGATGATTAGAAAATTTTAACATAAACAGTTATACACTACGTTTGGTTGGTTAATATTTCCAGCGTTATTTCTAGAGTTACAATAAAAACTATGTTGATGGAACATACAAAGTGTTAAAGAAATCTACAAAAATTAGTATATGAAGACCAGATGATTAGCTGTGAGCAGACTATTACTGAATATTTGGTTAACCATAAGCTTCTCTAAGCATAAGAGAAACTACTTTGTTTTTACAGTTTTGGTAGAAAACACCAGGTAATGTAAATATTCTACTTTACTTCGATGAAGTGACAATAAGTCGAATATTTATAATAATAATAATAATAATAATAATAATAATAATAATAATAGTAAAGATTATTGTGAAATTGAGCCAATTTATCACCAAATAAAAAGGTTAGACATTCACTGGACAAAACTAGTTTAAAAGATAACTTATGTATTGGTTCTTGAGGTCGATTCTCATTAACTGGTGATATCTTACATAGTTAGACAAATAATGGTATTTCAGATATATATGGGGAGTATTTTAAGTGATTATTCTGATAAATTTATTATTGCATTGTACTATGTTGCAGTTTAATCTCCTATTCCTTACCTCAATCAGCTTGAAACTGTGTCAGATATATCTGGGTTGTTTATGTTGTACTTTTAATTATTTATTCAATCAAGAGGGGATTATTATCTCGGTTATATCAGCAACAACCATTCACAAAGTGACCGAGTAATTCACTTCTAACTGAACCATGAATAACGAAAAGTATAAAGCCTAGAAGTTTACAGTTTATTAAGAATAAAAATGAAACAACTGTGGTTTAAATTTATTGTTTGCATCCGCCCCGCATTAATGAACAATTTTTCCTAACTCCTCCCCCTTTTGCACTACTTAAACTTGTCGCCCAATAAATATTGGTAACTTTACAATCGTTTATCAATGTTTTAAGATGGATATAAAAGTCAATAATTTGTGCAGTGATTACCTTCTTAACAAAAATTAACTCTAGTAATCGTGTTATCACCAGTTTAACTTCAAATCCAAACGCAGTTACAGCCAGAGATAATTCATAGCTTAGAATGCCAAAATTTTTATGTACATGTGTGGAAAAAGTGAGCGGCTAAACTTACTCAGTACTTATTTCCATAATACTTGAGTCGATCGCTATTTTGTAATATTTATAGTCATACCCTTCAAGCATATTGTTGGGGTTAAAGAAAATAAACCATAGTCGTTTTACTGTCAGTCGTTCATTAATGATCGTTTCTATGCAGTAAATACCAAGATAGTCATACTACCGAGATGCAGTTTTGCTATTTTCTGACGGCCAAGTGTTAGGTAATGAGAGCCGAAAAAGTTATTGCTAATCGGGTTTAAGTTGACTGACTGAATAGCGTACTCTATGCTCCTCCTGACTAGAGGAATGTCTAAATCAAATATTTATTTTAATGAAAGCTTTCTAGTCTCTTACAAAAGAATAGACAGACAAGTACAATCATTATAGAGGATGACTTTAATGCTCAAGGTCATGTGTTAGACTAAGCGGAATGTCATCCGACTGATAAGTTAAAAATTTCAAATTGATAAACACCCAAAAGTTATAATTGATAGCATCGTTACTGATTTCTGGAGAGAATCAGTTTTAGGAATAATAAAGGGCACTTTCTCACCTGTTGACCAACAAGCTGTGCTTGATGTTTGATAAAGGAATCGTCCCTTTATCAGGACAGTGACTCGAAAATAGTTGGGCTTAATCACTTGTGTGGATCTACTTTTTAACGAACACACAGATCTCAACTGAATCACTTTTTAAAGCTCAGATGAAGCGAGTTAGAAAACTGTCAGAAAAAACTTGATGGTACGGAAATTTTCGTGGCTTCTATTTTGATGATAGACACTTGAAAACTGATACTGGATTGTATTAAACATGGTGGGAAGGAAACTAATAGAGGGAGAAAGTCTGAAGGGAAAGGATCATAAGTAATGACAAGTGACGCAATCAAATATATTTAATTAATAAAACAGTTTAGAGCTATTATAAAGATAGAATTATTCACTCAATATTCTTACTATACGCGAGTACTGCTTTCAAGACGTCTATGACCAAGTAAAGCTGGTCAAAAATGTCGCAAGAGATTTAAATCTTCTGGTTGTGATGAGCACTATGGTCATAATCAATAGTTGCAAGTTTTAAGTGAGATGGTTCAACAGGTACTTTTAACCTTGGCTTTGTTTACCGTACTACTACGTACGTTCGGTTTTCCGACTTCGCCTGTTATTCTGATTTTACCTATTACCTTTCAGCTATGGCTGATATTATTTTCATTTCTTGTCATTTCCCCTAGTTAGTTGTGCTGGTACAAAATGTGACAAATCCGAATGACAACTATATATGTTAGGACCATAGTTGTCCATTTTTCTTCCTCTATTTGAAGGAATGAATTTTTCCCATGAACCCAATATGAAAAAAAGAGAGCAGGAGGCTGAGAGGACACCAAATTTCAGTTCATCTCTAAACAATATAGAGAGATATGTGTTAAACTTTTTTGTTCGACCGGTTTGCTCACATGAGAACAAATATAAATGACCACATACAAAACGTCACTTAGCAACAATACATATATGTGTAATACAATAAAAGACACGCCTATTATGTGAAGGTTAAATGATAATAACAGAATGTTGGAGCTTCAATAAGCGAAAAAAAAGTTTTAAAAATCCAGTAGGCTAAAATTGAATAATTTAATCAATAGGATATTTGGTTTAATTAATTATGACAACAAACCACATGAAGTAACTTCATCTGTTAATAAGAATGATTATATTTTTAGTGCTAATTTATCGGACCCAAATGATGATCACCTCAGTTGGAGCAATGAATACTTGTTCAAAGGACCAAATATGATAGTATTCTGAATAGTATTTGACATTCAAATTTATGAATTATGCTAAGTGCTATTAAGAAGTTGATAACTGGATGTATCTTAATCAGAGTGATTGTCCATGTTTGTGTTGATGTTTACTATGGTTTAATGGACGTAGTTAGCTGACCAGTTATAAGATTTTATTTCATGAAATTAGCCCAAAGGTTAGAGAGAAACAGAAAACAACCATGAGTAGACAGGTTATCGGAACTGCAAATAATACGTGTAACACTGACAGTATTCACTAAACCGAATAGACATATATATTAAGGTCATAAAAAAATGTTTGTTTGCAAGACCAACGGTACCAGGTTTGATTCTAAGTAGTGAGGTTGTGAATGCACACTATTGAAAAGTCCCATATTACCATGGAACAGTCGTTCAGTGCTTTCAGGTTTGCAATGGTGGTCTAACTGAGATTAGTTCATTTCAATAAAATTCAACAATATTCACAAACCCCATATGAATATATATACATATATATATGACTATCATATCAAGGAAATAGTACTATGTCACCACAATCACTTATCAATACTATTAAACGCAATCTTATTCGCCAGTACCGTTCACACATCTTATAATCCTGTTTCTATATATAGGAACGTTTAGCAAATATGAATCGCATTATGTGCTTCGTGAATCTATATCATTCCAAAGTTCAATTATTGGTCAATGATATACAGTCTCAACATATGAACGCTAGGTCAATTCGGTTTATACGAAACAAAAGCGATTACAAAGGCATAAAAACATAGATCACTTGGTTCATGGAGTTAAAAAAACAAAAATATTTTATTATTCTGCACATATTTTTATTAACCATGCAAAGCCATTTCGTCTTCATTTTTCTAGTTTTTTACTAGTACTACTGCTACAGTATTGGAACAGTGGCTTAAAGTGTCCAGAATCCGGCCACTAGGTCTCAGGTTTGAACCTCGCTTTATCTACTTCGTCTAGGGTAACTGGGTAGTGTCAGTGACCCTTACACAGTGTGGCTCATATCCAAGTACATGGTGAATGAGTGAATTTGTATGTTTTTTTATATTGCTACAGTTATCAGCAATTTTGCATCTCAACTATTGGATTTATCTTCACAATATTTTTTGAGAGTTATAACAATTTAGAACCATACGATATAAAATTAAGTCTTATGTAATCATTGTTTATTTGTCGCCCTGACTACTTACTGTTTTATCAGATTAATAATCTAAAATTAAAATTTCAAAAAATGTTCTTTCTACATATTGATTTGAATATATCAAAACGAAAAATAACGTGTAATGATTTAAAATAATGTCAGCTTTTATGTCTCAAGTTTAGAAGTTTATCAACAATGTAATTACGAGTTACACATATCAGGCAGCTTTCCACAGTATCATCTAGTCCATCTAATTGAATTAAGTAAAGTGGCTTTGAACTAATGTTCTAATGTAAACTATGTCACTGAATATGAGCTTCACATACAAATCAACACATAAAGGAAACTCCTACCACGAAAAGACATCAACTGAAAGACTATTGTAAACCAAGAAGCAATTAATAGGTTTATTTTCTCCGTACTAGTTCGAGCTCAGGATCTACAGGTGTATCACAACAGCACAATACCTTTCAGCTCCTGGATCTAAATTAAATGATTCATATTTTTAATTTCAGTCAACTAGACGTATAGTGCATAATTTTTATCTGATATCGCCCATTGATTATTAATAGGATTTCGATGTGATTGAATCTACTACAACTTTTCGAGAAGACAAACAGAAACATTTAGCTTACTATGGAGCATTTTACAACTCACTCTCTTGATATAAATTCTAACAAATCAAAAACAATAACATTTAGAAAATGCTATGGAATATGTATTCGAATGAAAGCAGTTGTCAACCTTTCTTAGCCCTGAGTAACATAACTCACATTCGACACCACATTATCTTTTAATTTTTATCTAGTTGTAATTCTTCTATAATTTTCTAATCTTATTTTATAACCAACTTAGCTTAAATCATAACGTATATTATACTTATTTGTTACTAACCAGAACTTATTTTTTTTTGAATAGTATAATAATCATTTAATCCAAACTCCATGATCTATTGTTTCTATTCTAATCGATAATTCAGATTTCTCCATTTTTTGCATATGATATATATTTGTAATAACTTGTTCAATCGTTTTAATATTAATTAAATGATTATAATTTTTGTTACACTATATCAATACGTGTTTATATTAACTTTTGACCAAATTCATTGTTATACGGTATGTTAAACTACATTTTTGACTTTCTATATCTAGTAAGTGTAAGCAACTAATGAGAAGTTAATGAAATATCAATGAATTTATCATAGTTTTTTTGTTTGTGTACTCAATTCATTACTGTCCTTGATTATGATAAAGTATTAAATCAGTTTTAAAATTATTAACTAGAATGATAGTAAGTAGTTAGTAGTAATATAAATTTTACTTTCAAAAATGAAATCTTTCTAAGGATATAGTTGATAAGTGAATTAGTGAGAATCAATCGTTCTGATTTGATCACCAAAATTAATTGTTATTTAAAAGTTAATTTAAGGGAAAAAGAAAAACAATTTTCAATTAATACAGTATGATATAAATATTAGATTAAATTTCTATTTACTGAATATCTTGATAAAAATAACTATAGACAAGATGTGAGAGAGAAAAAAATTTTTTTCTAAATGGATGTGTTAGATGTACAAAAAAGACACCATTAGTCAACTATATGACTGTTCAATTATCATTAACACCAAAATTATACTGTATTATAATAGAATGAAATAGAATAAGTCAATACCTTTATTCCTTTGAGAAACTGTCATCCTATAAAACTTAAAAAGAAAGTCATCCAATTAAGAAGTAGGTTTTCTTTTTTGCAAAATACAATTGAAAAAATAGAAACTGTGAAGTAATTAGCGATTAAGAAAATTATTATCAGTATAGGGTTGTGGAGATTGTTGAATCTTTTTTTGAGATCGTGAACTGATCAATGTTAGGCCACCATTGAAAACCTGGAAGCATTGGACAGCTGTTTTGTGCTAGTACGTGACTTCTAAATAGTGTGCATCCATGATCCCGTATGTCTGAAGAGTTCCACATTAGCACGAAACAGTTGTCCAGTGCTTCCAGGTTTTCAATGGTGGTCTAACATTGATTGATTCATGATTTCAATAAGAAAATTATTAAGCAAACATTTATAAAGATAATTGTTTAATAGATGAAAAATGTTTTAGTAAAAAAACCGAACTAATCATAGTTTTCCTTCAATGCACTCTAATCGAAGCTACAACTCTAAATAAGTATCGTTAGGAGTTAGCTTAAATGTGTAGAATACATACAATAACATAGCATATGTACTTTATCTAACTTACACAATGATTTTGTCATATAAGCTAATTAAAATTCAATTGTAAACACAAACGAACATGAAATCTCTTTTCATTTATTTCTAATCATTAATCTAGTCAATTTTTATGCATGTTGCATGTAGAAAAGTTCAAGCATGACATAATAACTTTGTTGTATTTCCAATGTATAAGTATTGGTGATAAATTATAAAGAAAATGATCGATAATTTAACAGATGAAAAACCATAAACTAGAGTGGAATATCGCAATTAACTCTAACAATGAAATTTATACAAACATAATTGTTTATTAGAAACGAAAAAGAAAGAAATTGGGACTCTTTTCTAAAGTGGATTTTCAAATTAAGTTTGGTGTATATTTTTAGTAGTAAAGAGAGGAAACATTAGTGTTATAGAAGTTGAACAGTAAATCGAATGCAACACATATTTCTAAGAATCTTATTGTATCAACACTAAAAATAGGTTGGAATTTAGCAAACGATTGTTTGAGAATCTTGGATTTAAGTTTTTTAGTAGACCCATACATGTTTTATAAATGTTATCCAAGTGGCTTTAACGCTGCGTACTCTATTTACCGACACCAGGACTGAGTGGAAACGGTAGAGAGGTGGTAAAATTACAATGGGGAAGTGTGGAATCAAAGATAACGGTATAGGACTAACAGATATTGGTCCATCGCGACTTTCTGGGTAGGATCCTAGATATTATGAAATTCTGTAGTTTAAGGCTTTATCATAAACGACTCAAAACAAAAGCCAGTGGGAATCTTGATCTACATTCTACATAAGATATCAAGCTTCTCAACTAAAAGAAATTCGACTCGGTTGTATTTTTAATTGAACCGTATCACCGACTAAATACTATTATTTATTAATGATTGATTATACGAATTTTCTCTCTTTTGTCTTTATAATGTTATCACATTCCAACTTGTTTGAATGATTTTTCTGGTGCTCTGTTATACCAAGATTTTTTCACGTTGTAAATGAATAAAAACTGCAACACACTTCTGACTGAATTCCAAAGGAAGCATGAGTTTTCCTTAATTTACAAATATATCTGGTTAACTAATATCTAAGACTGTGATACATAAAACTAAACACAATAATTAAGAGATATTTTCAGTATGTGGTTGTGGAGATAGTTGAATTTCATCCATGGTTGACAGATGCAGACTACTTGGTTGGGGTCCGTGTGGCTACCGTAACCAATGGTTGGAGACTGTGTGACATGGCTCAGAATCGATCACAATGGCGTAGGTGTATACACTCTTTATCTTCCCTTAAATCTTGAGATTAAAATTGCTTCATATCTGTCTTTCTTCCTTATATACAACCTTTCTTTTATATATTGCCACCACTAAATTAGCTACTTTTATGAATTCGGTGTTCATCTTGTTGTGCTAACGAGGTTTGGCAACTTGGACCGATGCATATGTGTGTCTGGTCCTACGTTGTAGCCGATATGTACTATGTCACCACAATCACTTATCAATACTGTTAAATGTAATCTTATTCACCAGTACCGTTCACACATCTTATAATCCTGTTTCTATGTAGGAACGTTTAGCAAATATGAGTCCCATACTACAATGAAATGGCCTTCCAGTACTTACATCTTTTTTAATGGTGGTCAAACTTAGATTGGTTCATAATTTCAATGAAGTTAAACGATTTATTGAGAGTAATAAATATTTAACGGTATAGTCGTTTTGAATTTGTGGACGAAGATTGAAATTATGTAAATTTGCAGCTCAAAGTAGGTCATTTTGGCAGTGTTATGTTCTCTGAGCTAGTTGATCTGATTTCCGAGTTTATATTGTTAGTTTAGACCACCTCGTTATTGCCTTTTTCATGAATTAGTTGCTGATGATGTTGTCCAAAAAGACAGTGAAAGCTCCTCAATCAAATCATTTATTTCAGAGAACACAACAGCGTCAAGTCAGTCATGATTTACGTAGAGCCTGGGACAAATGTACGATAGACAAAGTGGCCTTACCACATTAGTGTGACAAGATAAAAGTACCAAGATGATGAACAACATTGTTGAATGATGAAAACGCTTCTACTTGATCAACGTGAAATTTATTAACAGAGGTTGCATTAAAAAAAAGCAAATTTTATTATTGTAGCAACTAAATAACCAGCTATATAAATCATTACTTAAACGATAAAAACTCACTAATTTGGGTTAAATAGGCCAGATTCGTACAACAAAGATGAATGGCTCGGTGATACTGTCACTGTCTCAGTACATGTTGTTGTAACTTGTGGAATTGAATACGTTAAGGATAAAGAACATGGGGCCAAGTTTTCTTCACATATCGTTTTACTCACTGTGCATAACGATGGGACAATTATTGGTGACCGTCTGATACAGTAGTCTTTATCATATGGAACTGATGTTGTAATATTATTAGAAGTGTCAATGCCACTGTTTGAAGGATGAGTATTGTTAACATTGATAGTAGAAGTAGAAGTATGAGAAAGTGGAGGAGGAGTAATACTACTGTATAGTTCACTGTCAACAGATTTTGAATACATCACAGAGGAGTTAGATGAAAGTAAATGTTTTACATGATCCATTTTAGAATTACTGTTATTATTACTATTGCTTGAATTAGGTGTTGTTACAACACAGTAGGATGAACGTCCACGTCGACTACGTCCACCTCTCATTCTATCTTCACGAACCGCTACAAAATTAAAAGAAGAATTAGAATAGGGGTGATTACAGGTACAATTAGTAATGATGTTAGTAGTATAGGTAGTAGCAACAACAACAGTACAATGAACATTGTCAATAAGATTAGTGTGATTACTATAAACAAAATGTGAAGAAAATAATGGGACTAAATAACTAGGTGATAATGAATTAAATGATACAGCATTAGATTGATTCTGTAGATGAGAAATATTATCAAATAATTCGTGTTGATTATTATTTTCATCGTAAAATATTACATGATTCTCACAATGATTAGAATTCCACAAAGTTTTACATTTATCAGTATCATTATGATTACTATCCAGACATACGAATTTTTCTACTGATCTATGATGAAATTTACTGTTTTCATCATCATCATTCTCATTCTCGTCAGTATTGAGAATAGAAGATTGTAAAGATTTATAAACATTGTTAGGGTATAACATTATGAGGAAGATAGTATTAATGATGTGTTAGCACATAGATTAAAACTAATTACTACAGGAAGAAATGGAATATACTGAATTTGAAGGTATATTATACCAATTGGTTGCATAATGTTTCACCTATTTATGTAGACATATACGTCTAGATGAAATCATTTTTTCATTAATCAGCGTGAATAATTTTTTTATTTGTACGTGGATAAATGAGAGAAACGTTGATGAACAAAATTCATAAGGGATGAAAAATTGTCTGTCTACTCATATATATATAACTCGTTCATTATACAAGTTCATCTATTTTCGTTTCGTCACCCATAGTATCATGACTTCCCTGTTTTTTTAAAAAATATACACAAATGCTTTCCACATTGTCACTTGACTAAAACAGGAACTACTACCATTATAGTGTACAGATGATTAATTGATCGATTTGAAAATTCACTCTAATTTGTTTTGATCCTGGACGTGAATGAGTATGTATCTGATCATATTTGTACGCATTCATAAATATGACCTAATTTATTTACAACTTCCCTACCACTTATCTCAGCCAATTTACACGGAGTTAATCGGTTTTTATTTATTTGTATAGGAAGAGCAAGTAAACCAATATGCCATGGTGTGATTCTAATATCAACTGAAAAAAAAGTTTTTTTCGATTGCAAAAGGTATACATTCATTTAAAAAGAAAACACGACATATATTCTGAAACTCGTTACAAAATGAGGATATCAAACTGATCCGCTTAAGATGTACATATTCCAACAAAGACTGGTCAAAATTCAGTCGCAAATAGCGGCAACGCAGTAATACGAATCCTAACAATTAGATATTATATCTATTGAATATGTTAATGTCTGTTTAGACTCCGTACCTCAGTGGATAATGCGTTGGCTATTAAATTGAATAATATGGGGTACGAATCTCAGTCAATACTGGGACCCAGGTATACATAACTGACAAGCTCCAGGTAGAACGATATGTGCTAGTTACAATCCATAAACTCTGAAACTTGAAAAAGTATTGTTGCGTGGAAGAGCCAACCACATGTGACGCAGAATCTGGCAAATGGAAATCGACCCAAGTTTCCACACCACATCAGCACAGCGAGGTAAAATCGTTAGGAGAAAAACTCCAGAGTAGTAGAATTAGTAACAGCATCAAGTATACCAAGTATAGGAAGAAGGAAAGTGTATGAGATTTAGGGATTCAGAATCTAGTGGAAAGCAAAGAGTGGATACATCTCCATCATTACGATCGATTGTGACCTATGTCAACCAACGTTTCTAACTACTGGTGAAGATAATCGCGTGGACTCCAATCAGATAGTCTGTAAGCATCTGCATGGCATTGTTTGAAAGAAATTTAGATAGGAGCTTGATGTTTGTACTCATAAATGAACATTCGTAATTACTTTGGGTTTGGGGAATCACACCTATGTATACTCATGAAAAATCTTAACAATTAAGGCAGAAGGATAGGAAAGGTTGTTTGAATTTCTGGGTTAACTATTTTCCAACTACGTAAGTGTTACAAAAATCTATATCGTTTTTTTATTGCTTACGACCAACCGATTATTTATGTTAACCCTCTAATGTATTTAAGGGCTTTAATAAAATGTCTGTAACCTATCGCAAAGATAAATACTAGTAAATTCAAATGAGACCACCGTGGTGATCGGTGTACTTTCTTCGTCGTACGTTTTTTAGAAAAAATCAGGAAGCAATCGTACTGGAATTCATGTATCAAATATATTAAACGATGAAAAGACACGTCATAGAAGAAAAACTGGTCAAAACATTTGTGGGTGATGAATGCTAACTAATCACTATTGAAAGACATTTTTAAAAGTAAAATATTTGAAATATCAGTAGATGAGATTGGCATAAAACGGGATATTTCTGCAATATTATACATTTGAGCCCGAAATCCTCCACTGCAATCAAGCATGTGACATTGAATAATAAGGTTATACACATAAATATAGCTTTACTCGATTTAAGTACATAATCCATTGTCGAATAAGTAGTACAAAATTAGGATCATCAGAATGGAGAACACAAGGAATGAAATAAAAAAAGACCATGAAAGTTATAAATAACGGTATCTTGCACATTTATCTATCTATTTTACAAATAGATGGTGTTTACGCCCTATAAAACGGGAGCATAATCACGGGTTTTTTTAAATTTTAGACTACAGTTATATATATATATATATATATATATATATAATATATAGTTCCAAGTTGGTAAAAACAAATTGAGTTTTATTTACTAAATACAAAAAACAGTCTACATGAGCTTTTACTACTTGTGTAATACACTTTTTTCCGGATACCACAGTAAACGGAATTAGTAAACATGGTTCGCACCAAAACATGAGTAAACTGTAATAAAAACAGACAATTAGAAAACTCTTGCATGTATGTGTGTAATAAAACTAGCTTTACTGTCAACAGACCAAACTAAAACATAGAATTTTGACTCGGACTTCACATATCTTAGCATACTGAATCTAAAACAAGGTTCACTTTCAAGCAATAACCCAGATTAGGCAAACAAAAGAGCAAATCAATAGATATATTATTACTGGATTGTATAGTGAATTTTGTAGACTAATACATAAAAGAGTGGAACGGTAAAACAAAATCCAATGACACATCTAAGATCTAGATTTCATTACGGCATTAGACATATATTTACATAAGTTAACTCCATAAGAACCAACGAGACTGAAATCGGGATAGCCAACAACTTCTTATGCTACCAAAAACTTGATGATACTTACAGTGTGTAGCAGATCAACCTAACTAACTAACAAATGAATCTTCCATTGATTGTGGTGGGTCTACAATATATTAAGGGTACCTCTCGTTTTAACCAACACTGCTGTCATGATTAAAAAAGTAAAACCTGGTCTAATATACTTATTGATCTTCGATTCCCCACCGTAATTCGACTTTAGCAATTGAGCAGTATCAACAGACAATAAGAACACGAGTACATATACCTGTGAGTGATTAGTGAACTGAACCAATTACAACCCGTATTACTGAGACTTTTTAGATACTAGTTTCTGACATCCTGTGGATCAAACTACCGAGTCCACAGGTACGCATAATAATTAAAAGATATAGACAACTCTATAAATTGATGTTACATTTAATCAACTTTAAACGATTTTAGTCCTTTTTTAAGCTTCGACTACAATCCCACATTGATCAGACACCATGAATGCATAAATTAAAGTACGTTGCATAACTGAAAAGCAAACGATGAAGGTAAATTGACCAAATGAACAACCAACCTGAAACAAAACACAACGAAGACTCACCTTCTACTCTCATACCAACAATTAAGCACTTCTGAAATCGGCAATAAGCACATCTTTTCCGATGTAATCTATCAACAACACAATTTCCTTGTTCATTACAATGATATTCTTTCTTGTTTTGCACAGTACGTTTAAAAAATCCTTAATTTTATAGAAAAAGAGGGAAAATCAAAAATTTATTAGGAAGTATACTATTTACCTTTACAAGATTCACATGTAGGAAGACCATAGTGATAACCAGATACCTTATCTCCACATATAGGACAATTTTCACAATGAAAAAGGGACGATGATGATGATGATAATGAAAGATCTGTTATACTTGAAGGAAATGAGGTAGCCTTACTGTTTAAATTTAGTATACAATTGCTATTATTGTTATTACTAATTGGACTGTTATGATGTATGCTATTTAAAAGTTCCTGAGTTCTACGTTCAGATGAATCGATGCATAAAGAATCACTTATAAGATTATTAGTATTTTGATTAGTATTAAATTGTATTGTTTGAGCATGTTCGTCGACAGATAATAATTTCACTGAAGAGGGTGGTGTTGTTGTATCAGAATTAGTTGAAGATGTAGTAAACATTTTTCTCGCACTTTAACAATTGATAACTTGACGAGGATGATTTGATTAAAAATATAAAGTATGGTCAGAAATCTCATTGAGCATGTTAATTGATTGTAGAAAGGAAAGAAAAATATGGATCAACAATTCTTTCATGCAGTATTTAAGTCATGAACATGAAGTGTTGAAATAAAAATAAAAATCACACTACAAATCCCTGAGATAAGATTATTTTACGACTAGACCTGTAAGGAAAAGAAAAGAGAGGGCAACAAATAATCAATCATCAAAATATGAACGTAAACTAAAGAAATAACAGTACTTGTAAGAAAAGACTATGATAACATGAGTAAAAAGCATGCAAAAAATAATAAATAAGTGTTAGAGAACCCTTCAGGTAGAAATTAGAGTTCACACTATTCTACATCACACTGAATTTTCAGGTCTTAATTTTTATGGTACACTTCAGCTTAATTTGATACTTTTATTGTAACAATGGAGTATGCGGCAGCTTGAGCTTATACGTTACTGTATCAAATTGCACATTATTTCGGTCAGTCACGAAAGAATAATTGTAACACATACTGTATACGTTATAGGTTCTGAAAGTATTTTTTCAGTGTTTGTTGCTTATAATGAAAGAATATTTGTCTTATTGAAATCGAATCTATGGATTTGGCAGGATACTTAACAAGACTCGATATATATATATATATATATATATATAGTTTGTACGGGAAGATACCATACAAGACTTATCAGTGAATCGGTTCAACAAATAGTGTGCATAGGTTACAAATATTAAGCCAAGGAATGCATTATTCTAATAAGTGAGGAAGCCTCAAAGAAAGCACAAAACGGCAAACCTAGTATGGTGTTGGTGAGAGCAGAAAGTATACTTATTTATACTACTAAACTTGGTAAAAAATCGATAAACCTTTAATAAGCTCACTTTAGAGTGATATCTCTATTGAGATCATAGTGTACGAAACTAAACCACGCTACTGTTACAGAATCGTTTCAACTTTTAACCTAGGGATTTAAGTGGAAGCTAATTACGATGTTTAGAATTGATCAGTAAAAGGTAGTCAACAGATTCTTCAATAATACCACGAGTTTAATTGTTAAAAATAACAGTGGAGCTTAATAGGGTGGGAGAGTGGTGGAATATATGAGATGGTAACTACTGAAAAGGTAAAACAATCCTTCAGTGCTCATGGTGTTACATTCACAACAGAAACTTTTTCAAGGGATTTTGCTTGGTGAATAGCTATATATATATATATATATACCACCTGCATAGTATAAAAAGTAGAGGAAATCTGATCATATTCACACGATGTAACTAACTATTAAAAACTACATTAAACCTAAGCATTTATTTTATTCTGTTCTCACTAGTTCCAATTAGTTCTTCCTGTTCTACAACCATTAATTGCGAAATTAGTTGACAAAATACCATTCCAGGCATCTTGAAAACACTAGGCGAGTGGATGTTGGAGTTTTCAGCATCTAAATCTCATAAAGTGAAAACTCTAGTACTACATTATAAGTGCACGTTCTACTTCCGGAACAGATATAGGATTCAAACGTGACTATAAAAAAAATCTCGAGTAATGTGACAAGTCAGTAAGATTCATACTACAGGTGCTTAAAGATTCAGTTAGTAGGCAACACGGGCCTGGATTTGTCGAGATAGCATCAATCGTACTAGAGAGAGGAAATTGAAGAGAAGCATATACTAATCGTTTTCCTTAAAATAAAAATGTTTTTCGTGACTCGCCCTGTCAAAAAGTCTGATGAGTGTTTAACTTTGGAGAAAATAAGAACACTTTATTCCACCTCACTGAGTAGTGCAAGAGCTTGTGGGGAATTTCCATCAAAGATGATAACAATAAGCGACATCAATTAAATATTTAGGCTAACTCCTTATTGGCTGGAATGCTCAACTCATAATAACAATGATTGGACGATGTAACCCCGATTCAATTTAGGTTGGGCAGCTACACAATATCCAGTCTATGTACAGAAAACAGGGCTCAGTCTGGTAAATGTACCTACCTGAATTCAGGTACTGAGCTAGATCATTTTTATGAAAGTATTATTTGAAGGATGTTTAGTGTAATCATTTTCGATCAATTTTGTCACACATACTGACTGAGACCACTTCAACTTCTGATGAAAAATGACAAAGGCACACACATAGATTATAAATACTTTATTAAAAATATTCTTATGATTTGTCTTACATAGTAAAGCCACTGAAGGAACAATGCTCATATTACGAGAACTCTCTGTAAGAGGTCAATTCAGTCAACGAGGTTGAGGACTTGAACTGATTGAGATGAATTATGTAATTTGGTTTGGGATGCCCTTAAATGCCTCGGTACGGCCGAGGGTGGAGAGAGTCAGCTCTGCCTTTCAAAATGCTCTCACATAGCCACGTGTATACAGTCACTGATAGGGAAGTCCTACTCACTGCCTTCTCACACCAGGAGTGTTGTTTACAAAATTGGGAGGACAAAATGAGGATTTTGGCGCTTTAACCGGGTTGGTGGATATGGAGGATCCACTCAGGGGAATTGGAAAACCATGATTCCAAACCAATGGTGCACAAGGACTCCAGAATCCTGAAGTAACAAATGGCGTATGAACCATTGGTTGGTCACAGCTACCACGGGCCCACATCTCCTTACGTTGCTCCACTGCCTTGCGGATCAGACCTTTAGGTCGAAGGCTCTGGGTGTGGCCCCCTACGGAAACCACCTGCTTCGGTGTGGGCACCCGGGCGGTATCACAGCCCACACACAAAGTGACTTGTGTGGCGCATATGTATTCGGTGCCCCTTTGTACCAATATTTATGTGTTCAAATTAATTAATTAATTAATTCGAGTATAAAGACATTAAATCCGAAAGCGCAATAAGTTTAAGGTATGACAACAAAAAATTAGTTTGATGATACGTGGCTTTGGTTGAACACATTTCTAAAAGATTTAATAACCGTTATTTTTCACATAACCATATTGGGAGCTATTTCCTTACTTGAAGAAAATTGTTCCTCAATGAACTTATCGGCTCAGCTTCACGAGAGAATGAACAACCGTAATACATAAAATTGACCAAACAAGATACTTTGTTAAGTATAGTGATACCAGCCAGATACCCGAACTATAGCGGAAAGCGTGGTGCTTTAGTTAGGTAATCCATATAGGTTTGTGCTTTTGTTCTTCGATTAATTTGGATTGGTATGAACTGGTGGTTGTATACTTTACAAATGTTTGAGTCCAACTACTAACTTGTTTAATGTAACTTAGTAACTACGTGTACGTAATCAGTTCTGAGATCAGTGACTGAGTGGCTAGGGCGTTCAACTCTCGTAACTAAGCCTTAGGTTTAAACACTACATTACCTGATTCGGCTCGGGCAACCATGTAGTTTCCTTCTCTCATACCAGAACTGTGGCTCAGATCCCAGCACACGAATTTATACCTGGTGAACCCGCTAAATATACAAGTTGGCGGTTAATCAAACAGAAAATGATAAAGCAAGGGTCCAAACAAACACAGGAATGAAATGAAATAATCCCACCACTGCAAGATTCGCATAATACAGAATGTACATTATGTAAGTGAAAGTAACAAATGCATTGATATGAAAATTGCACTCGAAAACAATACTAAGTGTTGGGAAAAACATACTGGAACTTCCAGTAAAAGCATATATAAACACTGAAACAGTCCAATAACTAGTGGTTATATACTATGAAACTAATAATGTTTTATACGGTTAAAAAGTCTCAATGATTTGTACACATAAAAGGACCAACGTTTGAGCTCAAACAACATATTAACTTTGATCATTTACCTTCGAAATATGTTATGACCACAGCAGAAAACCTGTAAACACACGACCGCTTTGCTATTCGTTATTCTTCCTGAAGTTTATGAAAGTCACTGACTGAAGCACTATACGACACCCTTATTAGCACTACCAACACACTAACAAACCAGTCTCAGCGATGCAGTATCTAGTAACAATAATTCAATCTGCCTTTAAACCAGGGGTGTATAGGTGAAATGATGATGATACTGAACAACCGAAAGTTATTTTCGGGAACTTAGAAGCTGTTTCGATTTTTTTTGAGTAACTTATAAGACATAAATACCTTTGTACTCCAGATAGGAAGGAACCATTGCATTGTGGTATCTAATCCACATTTTGAGGATTATTATGCATCTATTCAAGGTACAATTAAGAACGTATATAGTATACAGCTCTGCACACAGCTCACAGATTATGAGCAGTAATTCAGTGAGACGAATATCTCTCATTAGGTTTATTTCAGTAGGTTTCTGAGCACAATATTCACTTGGCTATGGATTTAGACAAATTTTTGATCAGTGTTAAAAGTAAGCCTAGAAGTATATATGCAGTGAGAGGAATCCCAAGCCAACAAAGTTCATGCAAATAAACCCAATATATTAGAAAAACCAGAATTGTTACAACGTGTTATTATAAGATAAAAAAAGAGCCTTAATCTCACTTTTAAAACTACTTGCACAACTCAGGAACCCTGTTGCGGCATTTTCGGAAAACCCTCCTGTAAATAAATTTTCACTCCTCGATTATCGTCTATTAAACATAGTATTCAGTAATCAGCAATAAATATGATAATTAACTGCCATTTTAATAATTCCTGCAACGCATTTAACTTTGAAGACTAAGTCTCACTATGAAAGTCCTAAACAATGTAAGTATCTATTTCCGGTTATTCATAAAGTATTGACATCCCAATATGTCACATTACCGTGCTGAGCTATGAATCTACATGTTCACTCCTTGTTGATCAGGAGTAATATAGTGCTAATTATCAAAGTTTGGGTCAGGCTTTTATGGTATACCTCGATGTTTAAAGATATGATCTTTGTTTCTGTCTTTCTCCAACCCTGGCTAATAAACTATGATATTTATTGTTTTGAAAAGAGTGATCCAGAAAGTCTATTTTGTTCTACGAAATCTTATGTATATATGAATAGTTATCAATGAGTCACTGAGTCAAAATTCAGTAGGCTATGTTTTCAAATTCACTTAGTTCGCAATAGTCTGAAACTATCGTTCACCAAAATCAATAATGTTC
>NC_031496.1:12729127-12904233 GCF_000237925.1 Schistosoma mansoni
TATGTGTATATGTTATAAGTGTATGTTCATGTTAACACATATGCACGTGCTTATGCTATTACTAGTATGCATATCAACGCATGGACGCGCTTATCATTACCTATTCAATAGACACGCGTGTGTTTATTGTCTTATTTGGATATAATGTCTAATCAAGATACGATGTCCTTGTATTAAATTACCATGAGCTGTGCCCAGCATGACATGCAGCATATGGTTTGCTATAACCTTAGGTATTTTCATATGTGATTTTACTAGAATTAATAATAAAAATGGGCGTACAACCAGTACATAATGAGTGTACTTTCGACTAGGGTGGTTGTGTTTTAAACTAATAATCTTTATTTGTACCAGTCTTGACATCCTTACTTTGTGTTGCATGAATCGCAGTTGCTCCTCGTTTTTTGAATTTTTAATAATAAATGACACGAACGTAAAAAAGTGCCTTTCCGGCTACTTTGAATTAGTTTCAGTAGCGTTGTTTCTATCTTCCCTTGCAGTGGTATAATGGGTATATTTCCTACATCAAATCTTAAAAACACAATGACATCAGAGTCGGATTATTCTCTAGTAAGGTTATCCAAAGTATGAGCAAAACTTCCCTACTGCATGCGCGTCGTGGATGAAAACAATTATATAGGCGACTATAAACTATAGTTGTGCATATTATCCTTTTTGCTGAGTCTATGATATATTTATTTTAATAAGACTTAAACTCGATTTATTTATAACCATTTCTTTTTATCTGGTACTATATAGCTTTTGCCCTGGAAGTCTAAAATTGAAACTGTGTCACGAAAATTGTCACTATAATTATTGTCTACACTGACAGTTTTCAAGTTGAGAATAAAGTTTGGATGTTCGGTTCTTTGCATTTTGATTTTCTCTTCATTTGTTTGAATTTTGCTAGTGTATCAGTCATTAACGTAAACCAAAAACACCGTTTCTGGTTTCATCATATACTAAACTAGACACAACATTTTCGTTAGTATTCACACAATATTCATAATATTACTTACAGGTTCTGTATAACATAAAAGGATATCAAGAGTATATCTTTTTGTAACTATCGTTTTGAAAAAGAATAGGAATAGACAGTATCATATGTACGGTACACAGAATTTAATGCAAATCACAACTGTACAGTAAATGGGCGGAAATAAGTGTTGGTCACGAAAAGGGGAAGTTACGTTTTCTTAAATCCAGAAGGTAAATAGAAAACGTTATTATTAGCGATAGTCGGACGAGCAATGACTGATCACTGTCTCATGACTAAACCATTAAAACAGCCTGGTGACAGGATGAATTTCAGTGTTCAGACGGAAAATTCAGACTATATAGCGAAGTTGGTTTAGCCAGCAAAAGTTAAAAATGAGGGTTTAAAAGATTTGGTTGAAAACAGAGAATTTAAAGTGACCGAAAAGTGTGATAGAGCAGCTTTTTTCTATCTGTTGTAGGACCAGTGAAGTGTCACTGAGCCATAGCCAAATAATCCGGCAATTGAGCCACCGAATATCGAATAGGTTATCGATCCCTGTCAAGGACAAGTACAATCAACGTGCATCAGTCAATCTCTTCAGAGCATCTATAGCCCCTTGATGTGTCGATGGGGCAATCCACGTAAGATGCTGACCGCGAAGTGTGACTTCGACGTAAGTTGGTTCATCACACCATTTCCGTCTAAATCTGGTAGGCCCTCATTCATTCGTAATAGGTCATACTCGTTGATGATCTACACTATCGTAACCTTGCTTTCTTTCACATACCGAATACATTTATAACCGACTGTTAATTGTGATGTATTAATAAAGTAGGCCATTATGTTAGAAGCGTAAAAATTATGTGAACATGGGTTTGCATATCCGGTTCATAAATTTAGCATAAACATATGTGTAGCATTTGTACTAACTGATGATTTCTAGGTACTCGATCACATGCTGGTCACGAACTCCATATATTATGAGCTGAGTTGTGTTCATTTGGTTCCACCTGCCTTAAATTACACTATTTCTAGAATACTTTGTCAGTACATTATTTCGAATACTTCTATTTATCTTATAGGCGTCGCATCGAAATCAAATCTTGGACAGTTCAAGTGACGATGACTTTGAAGACTACATGGAACAGTTCAAAATATGTTGCATGACTGGAAAAAATGGTAAAAATGATAGACTAGCAGCTTATTTCTTGATGTTCACCGGCAAAGATGCGTATAGCCTACTGAAATCTTGCTTTTCAAGAGAGACAAACTTCATTGTCATATGAAACTCTCAAAGAGTCACTACCAAGTCATGTGCAGTGTGCTGGCTTTCAATGCAGAGAGAGATCGAAGTTTCATAAAATTATCCGACAAAGTACTCAGAACGTTAAAGACTTCATGCTTGAACTACAGAAACAGGCCTCGAAGTGCAATGTTAAAGATCAATTGGAAAGTAAACTTCGTGATCGGTTGACTGTCGGTATAAATATCGTGAATTTCTAAAAAGAATTATTTCGGAAGCCCAAAAGTTCATTCTGAGAAGTTAGAACAGCATGTAATAACCGTGAGGCAGTGAACGAGTTTGATTTTCAGTCAGTGAAAATTTTCAATACCCTGTTTAGCCGTCGCGATGAACTACAATCTCAAACTCGCGTGTGTTTAATAATGACTCCCACTCTCGTGGAAATATGAAAAGTGACCCAACAAAGAATCGCGAAGCAGGTTATGGGATGAGCTTATGTCTGGTAAGTATTATCCTGTGGTTAATTTCACCTACGTAATTCACATGTCTTCCCTTATGTTAGGTGCTATAAGTGTGATAAAGTAGGACATATCAAGTTGGTCTGTAGAGCCACTGTTCACTTTGCCACTGGTGATGATAAACCCTGTAGTTCTGAATTTATTAAACTGGGTGTTTCTAGTGATTGTTTCTCTTTATCCACGATTTTGAAAGGTAATTTCAATATTCAGAAGCGATTATATACCTTCCTTGGTTCATTCCATGACTTCGTTGTTGACACAGGAAGTATTAAGTCCTTTATTTCGTTCAAGAACTTGAAATTTTTAGGTTTCGATGTTATAGTACGACTCATAGAAATCTCAGTGTCGAGGATAACTGGACGCAGTTTGCCCATACGAGAATGCTGTAAACTTATAATTAGAGATGATAGTTCTGTATGTATGCCTTGTGAGTTTTTAGTGAATGAAATAGGACCTTCAACACTGGGTTTGAAAATTTTCAAAAGGCCTAAATTGTAGTTTCCCTTATTAATTTTCAAAGAAGATTCTGATGATTCACTTAAATATTTGATAACTGCATGTTCCAAGTGCAGCCGTGGGACTAAAATTCAGCTTGTAAAACTTCGATTACAGTGTTGTCTGGTCTTTCTTGAAAGACGAATAATTCCTTATGGTCTTCAAGAAACGGTACTTCAGACATTAAGTGATTTGTGTGAGAGACAAAACTGAACCGATTCAGTCTTCAGACGGGGTTCCCCCATTGTTACGCCCTTGAAGTCTGATAGAGCGACCTCGGGCAAATGTTCACGACGGTGGAAAATGAAGATATTCATGATTGACTCCATGGTTCCAAAGTGCTCTCTAAAGTTAACTGAAAAGATGTGTACCCCCGAATCCCCTTAAACAAATCTTCATTTATTTCGACAACAATTAACATATTTCGGTCTGTCCAAATGCAACTGTCTTCTATTTGGTCTAAGTTGTTCTCCAGCCAGATTTCAGGAAGTGGTGGATAATGTAGTCAGTGATATTAGAGGTGCTGAAGATTATCAAGATAATCTTATTATTCATGGTTATGATGATGTAGCTCACGAACAGAGAATTATTGCTTTATTTTATTGTCTAATTGAGAAGAATGTCAAGGCGGAACCTAGTGAGTGTACTTTTTGTGTATCCAGCTTTGAAGCTATTGAATACCTAGTTGGTGGTAACGGTTTTAAATCAGATATGAAGTGACTAGCCCCACTAACAAATACACCATCTCCGAAAAATCTTGCGAAAGTACTTTCACCAGTGGGTGTTCTTCGTTATTATCTCCATCTTATTCCCAATTTTCTTGCCGTACTAATTTTTTTATTTCAAATCTTGACATTCAGTTCATTTAAGTGGGGTGACGAATAGGAGTTATACTTATGACATATACTAAATTTTCTTTAAAATGATTCTGCTCCTCAAAATTCTTTAATGCACATTCGGTACCGATTACTAATACATCATCTGTGGTCACCGGCGCAGTTTGGGAGCAGGAGGGTAGACCAATAATCAATGTTTCACGCAAACCTTCTGTAAATGAACAAGGTGGGACACGAACACAGAGATAAGCAATAGCTGTATGTTGGGCTGCTAAACAATATCTAGTTAGAAAGAAATTCACTATTGCTATAGATCATGAAGCTCTGAACTTCGTTTATCATCCTGGGAGATCCTTAGCACATTCCTCAGTTGCTGTGGTCCAACGACAGAGTATTCACTAAACCATTCAGCACAGAAGTGCCAAACAGATTCAACATGTTGACTACGCATATCGACAGTCATTACATGATAGACCTGTTAACGCTGAAGACTGTTTGTTAGTGCAATGTGTTGCCAGTGAGACGTCTAACTCTCATAAAAGAAACCCGTAGATATTTTGGATGTATACTCAGTGCCAAAGGAAAACGTTGGGATTCTAATCTAAAACGCAGATTTCCTGTCTACTTTTCAAAAAGATAAGTGTTATCCACTACTCCTGGTGGTATTTTGTGCCTAAGTGGCCGTGTTGTTTTTCCTCCTTCATATGTAAATTTATCCCTGAAGATATTCATAGTGGTCACTCGAGTGCAGAGAAAATGAAATCCTTGACATGGCTCACATGTTGGTGACTGGAGATGTACGCAGATATGTGTCATACATTCATCGACGATCGAAATACACAGAGCCGACTTGCTGTTCAACTACAATTCCAGGAACTAGCTGGGCTTGTTCCAACTTCCGCTGTTAATTCTGATACTAGTTTGTACATTCTAGGTCATACCGAGTCTTTACTCAAAGTATAATGGATTACAGAAATTTGTATTACTATTGAAGCTGTGGCGGTTGTGGTATTTGTGCTAACTGATGATTGCTTGGTACTCAATTACACGCTGGTCACGAACTCCATATATAATGCGCTAATTTGTGCTCTTTTGGTTCCACCTGCCTTAAATTACACCATTTCTAGAATTATTGGTCAACACATTAACTCCTGTTCTTCTTATTGTCATCATGTGGTATTTGTACAAACTGATAGCTTGATTGCATGTTTATTACGCGTACTATACATAATACACTCAGTTGTCCTCATCATCTTCCACCTGCCTTAAACGGCAGTTTTCCTGGAGTCTTTAGAAAGCAAATAAATTCAAATACTTTTAGCTATCATACTATACTTTGAAGGCAAAAATCTATTATTAGTTGAGACGAGTTAATTGTCGATATTTATATCTCATTCACATTGGTTGAGGCCCCATTCAGAGTCATCACTAGATAATTTCTGTGCAGTTTTCTGTCTTATTTGAGACATAGGCTACCTATAACGAGTTTATAGACAATCTTCTCTAGTGTTCTTCATTCCAGATACTACTAAGTACTATCCATTGTCTTGTAAAGAACGTAATGCATTTTTACAACCGCCTTGTAATGTCAGTGGAATGTCACCGAATCCTAGCCAAACCACCCGTCAATCGGGAAATTGAATATCGAACAGTTCACCGATGCTCGTCAAGTTCAAAGACAACCAGAATTCCTCAGCCAACTGCACTCAATGAACTTGCTCATGCAGCAGTGGTTGGACTCTGCATCTTTTATCTTCTCTTGCCAATGTATTTTATTATTATTATTCACAAAGATCTTATGGGTGTATAAGTGTTGTAAAGAAACCGTCTTGGGTTTCTTCAAAAACGTAATAATACACAAGTTTCAATAACGCTAGCGTTATATTTGCCATATTTGAAAAAGGGAAAAGAAGTAACAAAAAAAGAAAATAATAATAAAAAATCAGGTTCTGTGTAATTGAGAAGAATATTAAATTAGTTTTAAAGAAGAAAAGGAAGAAAATAAGGAAATAGAAATAAAGGACTCGCGAAATGCGTAAGTAGTTAAATAAGAGTGTTTGTGAACACAGGACAAGAATAAACGACTGTGTTTGTATTACCAAATGAGTAATAAAAATAAAATAAAACAAAATAAATTGATAAGTAAATGACTAGTTATTGCGGTAAGATATGACGTTAGAATAAGTGTTTGTGCAGTCACAGCTTGAAGTGATGCTATGAAAGTCTCAATTAAGTGCAAAGAATAATCAATATGTATGAGTCGTATATGCATAGTGAAGATAAAACGTCGTTCTTTAAAAGAATGGCTATCCAATCAATTTCATCAAAAAATACCAGTCGCACACACCATCAGAAACGAAATCAAGTATAAAAATCAACAAAAGGATCACCCTACCATACATAAAGGGCATATCGGAAACGACAACAAGGCTGCTGAAAACCTTCGGAATAGGTGTAGCCCACAAACCAACAAAGTCCCTTCACTCAATCTTATGCAAACCAAAAGATGAAATGGCAAAAGAGGACAAAACAAACATCATCTACAAGATAAATTGTACCAACTGCAACAAACACTATATTGGACAAAGCGGACGCCCCCTGCATCTTCACCTACATGAACACCAATTAGCAGTCAGACGCCACGACATTTCTTCACTCATATCAATACACTTGGACAACTACGGACATACATTTGACTGGGGAAATGTGCAGATTTTGGACAGAGGCAATTCCAAAAATACCAGAGAATTTTTAGAAGCTTGGCACTCAGGTCAATCAGCAATAAACAAACATTGAAATCAATCCAATCTATCAACCAATCAAGAAAATTATGCAGGAACATAGGAACAAAAATCAAACCAATAGGAGATACAACCAAAACAAAGAAATAAACAATGACAGATTTAAGGTCAATAAGAACCAATCAACATTGAGGTGCAGAGGACAAGCTGTGAATCACATGTGGAGAAATTCAAACACTTCACTTCTACACGAAGTTTGTGCTGACGATGTCGTTCAGAAGGACGATGAAAGCTCCACGACCAAACCATCCAGCTCAGAGAACAAACCAACACCAAAAACGTCGTTTGTGTTGTACAGTCATCAAAGTAGCCATAGTGACTGGATACGATGAGAAGCTAGTTTATACCAACTACCAACTGTGGAGTGTGACTTTGATGTTAGCTGGTTGGTCATTACATCTCTGTTTAACTCGATTAGGCCTCCAGTCATGCAACACCGATCATCTACGTTAGTGATTTATAACCCCTCGACCTATTTCAGTGCCCCAGCAGATATGCTGCCTAGTCATTCTGATTTACCATTCTCGACTTATCTGATAGTGTTATTAATTTCTTCCGCTTTTGGTAGGGTAATATCTGTGGACAGGTTCGTGTTCTGCTTCAAAGTCCGGCTGATTCGTTGGGGGTGATCTACCTAAGAACTCGCCGAGGAGCTCACATCCCTGTGTCTCTCTGCTGTTGAACTTTTGTTACTGGTTATTCTGTTCTGGTATATTTTTCTGCTGGCTCTTTTGCTGTTTCATGTAGCTTAATTATAGTTTTCTTTACCGAACCTATTTTTGTTGTTCTCACCAGGTCTTCCACATATATCCGCTTGTATGCTTTAATTCTTGTCTTCACTCGTTCGTTCGTTTCTGTTTATTAAACTTATGTTCTAGTTTCTTCTACTTTGGTCCGGCTAGTGTTGACTTCTGTCTTACTGATCTTCCTTTCTTGGGTCTTATACAGAGCACTTATTGTAGTCCACGCTTGCAGCCTACCATCTATGATGCTGAAGTTATTGATTCTTTGATTTTTCCAGTTATTATCCACAATGATTTCTTTTTCTGCTAGCAATTCTTGTATAGCTTCGAATTCGTTTGTGAGGGTTATCTCGAATCCATATAGTTCGTTAGGTTTTAGAAGGAAGGCTGGGTCAAACTTGTCCGTTTGTCCAATGTCTCTTGGCTTACGTTACAGCTTGGCCACTGACAACTGGTGATCTGAAGTTGCATCAGCCCTTCTTTTTATTATTATGTCTTCTGTGAACTGTTTGGGTTTTGTTTTAATGCAGATGCAATCCACCTGGTTCTTCGTGTTGTGGTCTTGTGAAACCTACGTGATTATGTGTAGCCGTTCGTGGGGGCCAATCGCACTATCTATAATTATGTTATTTTGAGCACATAGATTTTTTATTCCCCAACCATCCTCGTTTTTTCTCACAATCCATGTCGCACCATGATATTCTGTTGTCAGATGTAACGAGAAAAATACTATGAAAATCCCTCCAAAGTGTTTTATTTAATAACATTGTCATTTCTTTATTCTGTTCTACTGTCATGCATCTGAACTTACTTCAATCTCTTACGACAATGTTTATTGCTCTACAGTATTCTCTGTCTGACTTTGGTTAAAGATTTAACTTAATTACCCAATGTTACCGCTGCACGTTACCAGAAAGCAGGCAATATGGCCGTGTTCGGCTCAGCATTATGTCATGGTTCGGTTGATAATTGCTAACATTTCCCTACTTGAAGCAGTTCGTTGAATCCTTTCGTATAGATATTCCATCACATCTTGCTGAGAATACTTTTTTTGATTTTCAGGAACCGAACACAACGTGTTAACTATCCCCTCCGCTTTTTTCTGCTAGAGAAACCCTATTCTACATAGCACAGGTTGTACCGTTCGAGGTACTTTGTACTTTTTATATGATTTGTTTTTCAAAAAATTAGAACCATTAGAACGGTAACAACTCATCAACACAGTATAAGCTAATTTCTAAAGATTTTTCAGCACCATTGTACATCATCATTAGGGCTTGACAGTCGCATAATGACTGATGAGATTTATGAAACCGACATTTGTCACAACTGGCTTCTTATACGCCAAATCTACTTGATAATCCAAATTCCGAAAACATCTCACTAGATCTACTATGTCTTAGAAACTTCGTAAAATGTATATATTTTCACTTTGACTTGTCATATTAACATCACTCCTCAACCCGTTTTTCGACACGAGGTTTATTTAATAGCTGTTATTGAATTAAGTACATCTGTGATTATACCGAAAAGAAAATTATACCGATTAAAAATACCGACTATATTTGTGACTTTATAGTACGTAATCATGTTGAGATTTTACTTAAACCAGTAAATATCATAGTGAATTGGATCGGTGTCATCTTCCATTATTAATGAAAGAGAGAAGTCAGTGGCTGGAGTAATTTACAACACTAATCAAATCATATTTTTATTTTATAAGGTTAGATACACAAGAAATATTTACAACATGAAAGACCGAGGTCTTCAGGACAAGCTGTGAGTCATTTGTGGGGAAATCCGAACACCACTTCTGCCTGAATTTCGTGATGTTCAGAAGAATGATAAAAGCTACACGAATGAACCATCCAGCTCAGAGAACATAACTATACCGAAGTCTTATGAAAAGTGAATGTTAGTTTCGTCTTGCTCCCAACTGTAGTTCCATAAATCATGCCTCAACTTTTAAATTTTGTTATTTTACGTTTTACATTCCACATCAACTCACTCCTTGACCTAGCCTACAAATACGTTATATTATATTATTTTGGTGCCACAATTGCTTGAACCGCTAATAACATTGCTCTGGGGATACACGTGACGACTATTGGCTGGTATTAATCCCTTTGACTTTCGTTTAATCAAATGTCAACTAACGTCAAATAAGTATTACATGAACCCGGCCTCCAAGTAGTGCCACCGGCAGAAGGGAAATCTAAAAGTCTTTTACATTAAATCACTAGTGAAAATAGCTGAATTTATGTTTCATGTAGCCCTAGTACTTGCTCCAAGTCGCTACTATTCGATGTTGCTCAATGTTGGACGAACTCAGTTGATAGGGCGAAACAAATTCCTTCAGTACGGAAATAAAATAAAACTTGACAGTCTCCATAAATAAAATTTTCCATGATGAATATATGCAGTCTGTTAGATATTCAATGAATTCGTAAATAGACTGTAGACTAACTTGCAAAGAATATTTTTGTAAATCACTGGTGTGAGTAAACTATTTAGATATTCGGGATTTAATCGGGTAGAACGTGAATGGTATGACTTCTTAGCTTACATCAAATGTACACCTCATACCTAATACTTAGTATATATCGTCCTATTTGATAACCAGACGGATCGACTGCCTTAATGCCTGGATAGAAAAACTCGTATTACCTCTAAAACGGGATGCACTAGTAAGAACAAGTTAGTGGAATACAGGGAAAGACCACTTTCGCATGTGCCTGTCCATGAGATTCGACCGATTGATCCACCTCAGTCATCTTTGGCATTGATTATGTCCGATAAGCCATCCAACGTTCAATTATATATCATGTAATTCTAAAGAGACTGAGTTTGATGACCGTTTGGTAGCGCTTCAGTGGCATTTCACTGACACTATATCTTCTTACTGCCTTGAAATAGTGATCAAAAGCAGACGAATATCCTGGTTCCAGAGTTCTAACGTTGTTCAAATCTTACGAAGGGGTTAAATGAAGTTAATCAATCTCCACCCTTAGCAGTGGTACGTTAGCTCATGTTGCTGAGGGTTGCTTTCTTCAGAAATCCATACTGCTCGTTGATCGATAGCAAATTAGTGTTGAAGATATTCTCTTCGTGATCGGCAGTTGTTCCACCTCAAAGTGATTCACCTCCCTGAAATGTATTCTCACTTGTGGCCATAGTGGGCTCGTATTGACCCAGACTTTATTACTTGAGGCCATTCGGAGGTCGTTGCAAATAGTCAGCTTTATTCCTATCATTCCTTATATTCGTCAAGGAAAGTTTCCTACCCTGTGTGCTCACGCATTTTAGGACATTTGGTGACGACCACAATCTATTCATCAAACCAATCTGCCACTGGTTTGTTAGATTCGAGGTTTGAAAAGAAGCTGTTGAAGTTTCGAGAAACAGCCACTTCTTATGTGTCTAGGTCGAAGTCACTTGATAGAGCCGGTAGCCATATCTAGTGTCATTTGGTTGGAAAAACTGTACTGGACATAGATTCGTTAATAATAAACTTATGTTGGATGAACCGAAAAATACTTCCGCTGCATTGTTTCTGTGCAACGATGCTTACCACTATACGTTTTACTAAAACATTCCTCTCAGTGTTAGTAACTACTGAAAATCGCTTTATGATATGATATACTTCCGGTAATTTAAAAGAAGTTATCTCAACTGCTTAAGCATATAAGATTCATGTCAACTTTTTAAATAAGGTAAAATAACATTTTCACTATTCACACTACTCAGTTCTCTGGGTCACGCACGTTTTTGATTTGTGTACCAGGGCTCTCTGTTTAACATGGCTATATATGATTACGAGGGGCCCGTAGATGATGATGATGATGTCGAATCAAATAAAGATGTCCCCATAGATCCAGCATGGGAGCTGCAACAAAAGAAGGTACAGTAACATTTTTATTTTATGATAAATTTGACTGTAGACTTTTACCGCATGGTGCAATTCTCACTTAAGAAATGTTAATAAACAAATCAACGTAATAGAAAATGACTTTCGCGACGGAGTAATGTTAATCAAACTACTCGAAGTTATTTCTGGTGAATCATTACCGAGTCCTGAGAGGGGCATGATGAGGTTTCACAAAATTGCTAATGTAAACAAAGCTCTCGATTTTATCCAGAGCAAGGGCGTCAAACTGGTATCTATCGGCGCTGAGGGTAATATTTTTGAGTCGTCTATCAGTTTCTAGAAATTGTCGACGGTAATCCAAAAATGACTCTTGGCATGATATGGACAATCATTCTTCGCTTCGCTATCCAGGATATCCAGATTGAAGGTAATACGTCATAATCCCTCACATTGTTCTGGTTTAGATTCATCTGCAAAAGAGGGTTTGCTGCTTTGGTGTCAAAGGCAGACTGCACCGTACAAAAATGTGTGCGTCGAGAATTTCCACACTAGGTTTGTTAATGTACATAAAACTAAAGATTTTCCAAAGTTTTAAGGATGGACTGGCGTTTTGTGCCATAATACATAGAAATCGACCTCACCTAATTGATTACTCTCAACTCAAGAAGGTGTGCAATATCTTTATCTCTTACCACTTTTTTAGGGTGATCACGTCAAAAATCTAAATCTTGCTTTTGAAATAGCTGAAAAACACCTTGACATTCCAAAAATGCTCGATCCAGAAGGTAAAGTAAATGTGTCTAATGTTTGTGATTCTAAGATATGGCAAGCCGCAAGAACTGTGATGAGCAATCTGTGATGGCTTACCTGTCTTCATATTATCATGTGTTCTCAGGATCTCACAAGGTAGTTTTCTTAGATTTATATATGTAAACTTGCCTTTTTCTTTGTATGCAACTAGTTAGTTTTGGGGGTTTCAGTTTTTTAGTTTATCATAATTAAGTGTATTCGCCTTTAGTATTCTGTATTTCTTGTCTAGTTTGTGCTACTTAGTTTACCTACTGTATTAATCATTTTTTCAGACTGACATCGCAGCTACTCGTATCGCTAATAATCTTCGAATGATTCGGGAAAATCAAAATCTAGAGGAATGCTACGAAACAAATTCCACAACACTTTTGAGCTGGATAAATATGAAGCTACGGGAATTCGGAGTAAGTCACATTAACTTATTTTCTGACCCTGACTTGTGGTTCAGGCTACTTTAATTTTTCGTATTCGACAATATAGTCAAATTTCTTTACCATAAAGCTCTTCAATCAGCAGACAAACTGGGTTTCGATCAGCACTTTAACCGTAACTTAATGTTGAGGTAGTTTTATAACTACTACTCACCCATCCATATAGATTTGCCATGTAATTGTTTTGAAATCATTCCACATTTCCACTGAGTTGGATGTGGGTTGTATAGAGTTGCAATGTTCTTATTTCAGTGTATTCATTCCTCTCAACTGTCCAGTCGATATTTTCAGACTTACCATATATTTCGTTTTGCTACTTCACAGGAAAACGCAAAATTTGTGTCCGATGGTGGTCTGTTAGTGTAGGTGTGAAAGAAACCTCACTGACCTGCTGTCTAAACGTTTAAAGGTTGTATCTTCCCCAAGTCTTCGAAATCCTTGAATTTGTTTGCTCCATTGTAATCTGCAGTGGTCAGTTGTCACTTTCTAAAAATCCTCCTTTATTACACTATTCATGATTCATAAAGAAATTCCAGTTTGTAATTCGGTTGACTATATGTTTATTACTATTTCATGCTCTAATTTTCTTCCACTTGTTTATCGTTTTTCAGCAACGTGATCCCCAAACGTCCGTTTCTGCTGTTGAAGGATTACAGCAGAAGTTTAGATTATATTACCGCCAAGAAAAACCATCTAAGTTACAGGAGAAAGCTCGCTTAGAGACAACCTACAATACGCTCCAGACTCGTCTGCGATTAAACAATAAGTCTCCTTATGTACCAGCCAATGGACACTTGATAACGGATGTTGCTAAGAATTGGAGTTCTTTAGAACAGGCCGATAAAATCTATGAGGTTAGTCTTTGGGGTTCCTCTCAAGTTTTTCTATGTAGAATCATTTGTCATTGGATAACATCTCTCAATATACATCACATCTTGATCATTGCTACTCCATGATTTATGAAATCGTGTTATGCTTCTGGCCAATTGTTACACGTAAAGTAGTGGTAATTAACTAGGCGAACTGTGGTGCCGTTGTAAGACTTGGCTTAACATAGTTAAGATAAGTACGTTTCTTTGTATTTATCCATAATTATGGTCACTAACACATTAGTTGTATTTCTCTGTTTGAATGGCATTGTGCTACGGGCATTCTTGTATCCACAGCGAGTTACTTGATAAACATAGTACCTCATTTTCTTAAATTTTATTCCGAATCTCTTTGGATGCTAGTCTTGGGTATTTATCACTGAAAAGGCTTCGAGAGTCAAGTCGTTCATATCCTAACAAATAAATTTAACTGACGATTCTGTCTGAGTTGTCCATCTACTTCTCGATATTTTAAGTGGAGTAATATGCCCTACTGCTCACCTGTCCTTTTTAAATGATATTTGTTATGCCTAGTGTCCCAATGCCACTAATATTATCTTCAGTCCCTTAAATTTTGTTTTGTTAATTTCCTCTTTATGTGGGCAAGCACACATTTGTCATTCTACGTTGTTTGTTTCTACTGTTCAAAACAACCTATATATTTCTTCCTAACTCTAGGAATGGCTGTTGGAAGAACTACAAAGGTTAGAGCGTCTTGAGTATCTGGCTAAGAAATTCGAGGTGAAATGCTCCACTCATGAGGCATGGACCAATGGGAAACCAGAAGCGCTTGCTTCAAATGACTTCCGCTCAGCAATGCTATCGGAGATGAGGGCATTCCAAAAGAAACACGAGGCTTTCCAATCGGATATGACTGCTCATCATGCTCGCATAGAGCATATTCAGGCGCTTACCGAAGAACTTAAGTAAGCGTTTCTTTACTATTGTTTCTTGGACGAAAATACTAAATTCCTCATTAAAATTTATTTATGGCGCTTTGAAATTTCGCTCCCAGGAATATATCGCACAAATGAAGCGATATTGTAAGGAGAAAGGAGTGTCGTGCAACCAATAAATAGGAGCTAGTAAAAATAAAGTTCAATCAAAAATATAGTCAGGAAAGACTTTTCAGTTAAGGGAGTTCGACATGCTGTGAGCTTAACGTTCTATAGATTTCTTTCTGAGTTTTACTCGAGTTAATAGTTAATTGTGGTTTTGTCTCACCTTACTATTCGGTCTTAATAATTCTCCACTTCGAGGCTAGTTTCAGCATGTCCTAACTTTTCGTACCACCAGTTTTATCCGTTTCACCCGTTTCAAGTGTATCACTTTTCGTTTCACTGTCGTAAAGGTTTGCCAGGATCTATCTAACTCACACTTCATCATGGTCATGAAGAATCCATGTAAGCAATCTGGATTCCATTTTACTATCATCTGTGATATGAATACAGGGATCTTGAGTTCTGTTGGAGGTATGAGGGCGGTTATCACTTCCCGAGTGCCCACACCGTGGAAAGGTTCTTCTAGAGGTGACAGAAAAGGAAATCGGGCTAGAGATGGTCTTAGTGACCTAAGAGCATAGCCGCAGTTTCCAAGAGATAACTGCTTGAGGTCGGTCACACACGACGTTTTTATGAGTAGTTTTCGTGCTAGCTCTGTACTTGTTGAGACGTTATCGCCGGAGACGGAAATCCGTGGGATAAGGCGAGGTGTTCATTTTCAGGGTAGACCTTTTCTAACCCCATCCTTCGTTGTGGGAAGGCAGCATCACTGTTATGCTGGTTGTCTGAAGGAAACATCTTACTGCCGTCACACCTCTGTACAGTCAGTAGTACGACTTTGCCCTCGGACTTTGGGTTTGCTGCTTTTAATCTCACCGCTCTTCAGCCGACCTGTCTGGCATGGTAGGACCTTGAGGAACGATTGTTCCAGCCAGTATAGCTCAATTGGTTCATCACTGTAAGCAAGACCGACCACCGCGCCAAGGTAGCAGTAACCGTCGGGAAAATAGGGACAATAACGGGGCTGATGTGTATGCATATAGCATACAATTCTCCTTGAACTCGGCGGTACCGTTATGCACTGTCCTATAGCCCTTGGGAGGTCAGGCAACCCGCAAGTCACAAGAACACCGTCAGGGAATATGACAGGCTAGGCACCCTCTTTTGGTAGCACTGAGCAACAATGCCAGGATGTTTTGGATGAGTTTATCCCCTTCTAAATACAAATTGTTGCTTCAGGATTGGCCTGTGTCAACACCTGACTTAAAGATAGGGAGTGAAGTAGTCGACAACTTCACTTTTCTTGGAAGTCTGATCAGACCTAATAGGTTGGTGTCTGACGAAATCTCTTAACGGATTCAGAAGTCCGGTTTAGCTTTTGCCAACTCATGTCACCTATGGCGAAGACGAGATATCCGTCTATCAATTAACGGACGAGTATACTGTGCAGCAGTTCGTTCTGTCCTACTTTACGGCTGCAAAACGTGGCCATTAAGAGTAGAATATACTCGTAAGTTACCAGTATTTGATCACAGATGTCTCAGGAATATTGCTCGCATCTGCTGGGATCACCGGGTAATTAATAATGAAGCCAAAAGCAGGGTATTCGGGAATCATGATAAGTCAGTTGATGAGGTCGTAAATCTTCATCGACTGAGATAGTTGCGTCACGTGTTACGTATGCCTGAACACCGAATACCACGCCTCGCAATGCTGACTAGTGTTGGGGATAGTTGGAAGAAAGTAAGGTGAGGCCAAACCAAAAAGAGGCATCAGTCTTCGAAGTCTCTAACTTCTAGTTTGAGCTATGTTGGCAGATGCACACTACTTGGTTGGGGTCAGTGCGACTATAGTAACCAATGGTTGGAGACTCTGGGTGACATGTCTCAGAATCGATCACAATGGCCTGGGTGTATACACTCTTTTTCTGCTCTCAAACTATGAGATTAAAATAGCTTTATACCTTTGTTTCTACGAACTCATTGTTTCTTCCTGTATCATATCCTTATACACAATTTTTCTTTCATATTTTACCATTGACGTAACTGCTTCTATGAATTTGGTGTTCATCTTATTGTGCTAATGAGATGTAACAACTTGGACCGATGCATATATGTGCCTGGTCCTATGTTGTAGCTGAGTGATATCTGTGGTATGCAGTGTGACAAATGCAAAGGTTGGTTTCAAGAAGTATGTACTGATCTTACAGTAACTGCTTACAACAAACTTAGTAAGTCAGATCGCAGGTGAGTATGTAGCACGTGCAACATGAATGCGAAAACTTCAGCAACCCTGAAAAAAGGCAGTCCTGAAACGAATAAACAAAGACGCTCAGTAAAGTAAAGAAGAGGGTCTTCGACAATATTAGTATCGATGGGATACGGATCGACACTAATGAGGATATGCCAGATCTCAGCACCTCCATAATATCGACTGTGTTAAACTCCATCAGTAAGCTTGTATCCCCAGCACAGGCCCATAATGCAACTGTTGTCTCCGAAAATTCTGTAGACCACTAAACCCCGTCAACAGAGTTAAAAAGGATCGAGTATCACCGTCAAAAATGCTGAACAGCCCAAGTCTTGCCGGAACATCAGCTTGTGAATTGGCTGTGCAATCTACCCCTAAGATTGTCTAATCAATCAGCAGAGAGCACTAGAATCCGAAATTCAATTTCCAAACAAAAGGACCCCAACCTCATCATGCCCGAGAACCTGGGGAAACGATCACGGTTCAAGATGATTTTCTCATAATCATGAACCCTAAAGACAGCTCTGACCTTCCCCTCAGTCTGCAGAACAAAAATGACATGATTCTCTGGGATGAGTTAAACAGGAAGCCCGAATTCCCGAAATCGGAATATAAACGAACTAGTGACAGCAGCATATATAAGCAATCCAAACAAGCAAGAAACCAGTACACAAAAGCAATAAGAGAATACAGGCTTCAGTATCAGATAAAGCTAATCAACAAATCTGTCTCCACTCTGAAAACCTTATTCCGTCGTGCAGCCTCTCTTCGACAAACCAAAACCGGAGTTTTCCAATTTCTATGTCCGTATGGTCAAACCAACACCGACAGTGACGCCGCCAACCTTCTAGTAAAACAGTACTTTCAGACCTTCCAACCGTCCCATACTAACTATATAGACAAGTTTCACGCGCGACTCAAAAGGACTCTCAGAAGCGGACCTAGGCGAAGACTTGGTGTAACAGGAACTACAGCACCTAAACAACGACACTTCACCTAGCCGGGATATGCTCCATTTTTAACTACTCGTTATCTTAGAATATTGCTCATGTGTACTGAACTTTTTCCCTGCTATAGCTTTTAAACTCATTAAAGTACAATTAAATTTTTTCTACATTCACAATAGTATACAAAGTAAAGACAGCTAATAGACCGTCAGTTTTTCAACGAATATCACTTAACAGTACACAATATTACATTGTTGTGATATCAAATCTATAATAAGTCTCTTAATCGGTAACTTGCAAATTATTTCAAATAAAAGTCATCTAATTTCACTTTAAAGTTACCAGAGAAATAATTATATATATTTTAGCCACCTTATTCATATCTAGTACAATCCATTCACACCTGTTCATGATTGTTTGTGTTCACACACTAGTCTATTCTCAACTATCAGGGTACGCTTTCGTCAGATCCGAAATATTTGATTCGTTAATTACAAAGAGTGTTAGATATTCTATCATCTTTAGATCCATTGATTCGTCTTTTATTGAATGCTCTGTCTTAATCTACTATGTAGTTTATTTTTTTGGCCTTTTGAGAACATTTGTTCCCATTGTTTTATCGGTTCAGATAGCTATAAAATTAACTATTAATTGTAATCATTCATTTTCTACAATGCTTTACCAAACATCTACTGATTGCTCAAATTTGGTTTATAGCATGTTATATGTTATTGTCACTAGTTTCACCAAGTTGTTCATCATTTATATGTTGAAAGTTTTTACGTTTTGTGCTAATAATATTTTACCTTTCAGTAAACTGAATCATTTTAACATAAATGCTTTTAATCAACGTTGCGATACCATTATAACCACATGGGATGAAATGAGAAAGTTGTCCTCTCAAAGAGAACGAGAAATATCTGTGAGTTAGATGTATATTGCTTTGATATTTTAAAGATATCATTTCAAATGATTCTTTCATATTTCTCTCTATCGAATACACCTGTCATTCTTATACTGAGACAGTTGTAATTTTTAAACTTGAATGTTTATTAGTTAGTTTACTGTGTAAGGGATCCAAATCAGATCACATAGTTGTTTCATTCAATAGAGAAAGTGCTTTTACGAATTGATTGTAAACTCATTTTGCTTTTAAAACTCACAATCTAGATGGCCATTTACTAACCTCGTATTCCATTTATAATCAATTGTATAAATCAACTGTTTTTAGTTTTACATGTCACTTCCGATCATATTTGTGTTTGTCATTTTTGTTTAACAGAAAGCTTTGACAGCTCTGGAAGAAATTGACCAGCTTCACCTCGATTTCGCGAAACGAGCTGCAGTAAGTAAAAATTTCACTTTGAAATTAGTTGACAGTTATTTTGAGTTCCATATGTTCTTCAATTGTAGAAATGCTGCCCTTGCTTTGCCAATCCTCGCCTTTACATCTGCGTCGGATCCTCCTTGTTCATCAATGATGCTTCTCAGATACGTGAATGTTTCCACCTGTTCCAGAGTTTCGCCATCAAATGTGATTGGCTTGGCGTTCTCCGTGTTGTATTTGAGGATCTTGCTTTTTCCTTTGTGTATGTTGAGACCTATTGATGCAGAGGCTGTTGCTACATTGTTTGTCTTGATCTGCATTTGTTTGTGTGCATGAGATAAAAGCGCAGGTTATCTGCGCAGTCCAATTCGCCTAGTTAATTCTGAGATGTCCATTATATTCCGTGCATCCCCTCAGATGTCGAAGTTTTCATAATCTAGTTAATCACCAGAAGAAAAAGGAAGGAAGGGAGTAGACAGCTTTGTCTGACTCCGGTCCCTACTTTTCCTGGAACTGACAACAGTGTGATGCCTCTGTAATTTTCACATATGCTCAGATCTCCTGTCTTTGGTATTTTGATGAGGTATCCTTCTTTCCAGTCCGTTGGCATTTGTTCTTCCTCCCAAATCTTCTTGAATAGAAGGTGAAGCATGTTTGCAGTTACTTCAATGTTTGACCTCAGTGCTTCAGCTGGTATATTGCCAGGTTACGCTGCCTTACCACTCTTGATTTGTCTGATGGTCATCTTGATTTTACTCGGTCGTTGGTGGAGTGACAGATATAGGAAGGCTTGTGTGTGCTGTTTCGATATCCGGTGGATTCAATGGGGCTAGTCTATTCAGCAGTTCGTCGAAGTATTCTATCCATCTGTTCCTCTGTTCCTCAATCTCCGTGATTGTCTTTCCTTCTTCGTCCTTGACTGGTCTTTCCGGTTTATTATATCTCCATGCTAGTTTCTTCGTTGTATCATACAGTTGTTTCATATTCCCTTCTCTTGCAGCTTTTTCCGCCCTTGTTGCTAGTTCTCCCATGTATTTCTACTTGTCGGCTCTAATGCTCTTCTTCACTTTCCTGTTTGCTTCTGCGTAGTCTGCTTGTGCCTTGACTTTCTCTGCTCATGTTCGACTGTTGTCAATTGCTATTTTCCTGTTATTCCTTTCTTGAATCTTGTCCAGGGTCCCCATAGAGATCCATTCCTTATGATGATTCTTCTTGCGACCCAGAACCTCCTGACACGTTGAAGTTAGTGCTTCTTTTATCCCTTTCCAGTTGTCCTCTATCGTAGTTTCTTCTTTCAGTAGATCCTGTAGAGCTTGGAACCTGTTGTTGAAAGTTATCTTAAATTGGTTGAGTTTGTTAGTATCGCAAAGGAAGGCTGTATTAAACCTTTGTAATGCTGTTTCCCTAGTTGTCCAATGTTTCTTTAGCTTCAGTTTCATTTTGGCCACAACCAGGTGGTGATTTGAAGTTATGTCAGTTCTTCTTCTGGTTCTCACATCTTCCATTGTCCTTCGGAATTTTTCGTTGATACAAATATGATCTATCTGGTCCTCCGGTGAGATCCATGTAGCTTTGTGTATGCGTTTGTGTGGAAATATTGTGCCGCCTATAACCAATTTATTGAATGCACATATATTTGCAAATCTCTCCCCATTTTCATTTCTCTCTCCCAGTCCATGTCGTCCCATTATATCTTCATATTCGGTGTTGTCCACTCCGACTTTCGCGTTTAGATCTCCCATTAGGATGGTGAGGTCCTTTCTTGTGCACATAGCTATGATTGATTGCAGCTTCGAGTAGAACTGACCTTTATTGTCGTTGTTGCTATCATTGGTGGGTGCATAACATTGGATAACATACATTGTGATCCTCTCCTTCTTTGTTCTGAATGATGCTTTGATAATTCTGGATCCATGGGATTCCCATCCTACAAGTGCATTTCGTGCTTCTCTGGACAGCACTAGAGCAATTTTCTGAGTGTCTGGAGCATTTTCCTTTTCGTGACCGGAGTAAACAGCATCTCTCCCTTATCTAGCCTTTGCTATCCAGCTTGGATCCAATGGGTTTCGCTGATTCCAAGTACTGCCAATTTGTATCTCCCCATTTCCATTGCTATTTGACTGGTCTTCTCGGTCTCCCACATTATCCGGACGTTCCATATACCCATAAAAATTGTTGTTCTGGTTGTTAGTAGGGCTATCATCCTCATGACTTCTGAAAAATCTCGGCTTTCATCTTGAGGCGTCATAATTTTTCCTTCAATTTCCAGGGCAGAGTCTAAATGGTTTGAATTACGTTTTCTGGTTAGAGTTTTTTTAACGGGTTAGTTTTCTACGGGATGTGTTCGCTAACCCCATGCCCAACCCTCCCCCTTTACCCGAGCTTGGGACCTGCAGTAACTCTAGAAGAGCTACAGGTGGAGTTAATTATAACACTACTTGTAGCAATAAAGCATAAACGTTGATTTCTCACAAATAGTGAGTTGGATTGAAAAAAAGAGTTAGCTGATATAATTCCAATGTGGGATACCAACAGCAATAAGAGTAGTAAGATTGATAGCTAAAATGGTAATAAGGTAAATGCAGGTTTTGAACTTCTAAATTGGGTCATTACACATCTGTAGCTGTGTATCACTTATATGTTTAAAGGTAAAGTGCTTACTTTACAAACTGTTGGTGTTTAAAACGATGTATGTTTATCAACTAGCATTTTGGAAAGTAGGAATTTAGTTTGGCAATCTCGGAAACAAAGTTGGTCTACAAAATTATATAAATTCCTGTTTTATACCTATGATCTCAATGTGTTTTTATAGTTAAGTTCTTCCATACACTACTCAAAGATTACGTAAACTAAAATATTTATTAATCGATCTAGTAACTCAGTTTACTGAATTGTTGCTCATATTTGTAACATTTTACGGACAAATCCTCTACAATTCCTAAAATTTCTTATTGGCTGCTACAATTGTTTATCGTTTATTTTAGCCATTTAACAATTGGATGGAACAAACAGAAGAGGATTTACGAGATACATTCATTGTTCATACGATGCCTGAAGTTGAGGTAAAATTATTGTAACTTATTCACATTGAGGAGGAAGAATGTAAAAAGTTTTTCCATGTAACCATAATTACCAATCTTGTGTGTAATATTAATTCAGTAAAGTTTTAATCAATTGGTTTAGGCATTCAAATTCTAATCAAATTCACTTGACTGTCATTGATCAATAGCATTTACTACAAGTTTTATCGCGTGCTTACTTGTTGTTTTGTTACTCTCAACACTTTTTACTGTTTTTTTCTGAAATCCTGCAGAGATTAATTACAGCTCATCAAGCGTTTGAAAATACTTTAGATGAAGCTGAGAACGAAAGTCGTCAACTCCAGTTGTGTGCACAAAAGGTTGAAGAAATAGCTAGTGAATATAAGCTGGTGAATGCAACTCAAAATCCTTATACAAATATTAAGCCTCATGTGAGTTTCTTAATTTGAAATTTATTGTAAGTTGCAAATAGATTTAAATTGTCGAGCTAAACGACTGGAAAACGCGGGGTTTCTTTTCATCGGAATTCGAAACTTCCTTTTGAGATACAGCCGTTATATTTTTAGTTACAGCTGGAAATTTCTTTTCTTAAGAATCCCATAGCTTGTACAACCATAGTTTTTTTTATATGCTTATCATTCCCCCACAATTTAAATGCTAATCACAATTGTCGAGTATCTTAACAACACAGTAGAAGGGAAATGATTAACGGGTTGGAATGTCGTATAAATAAAAGCATAAAAATCTATAAAATTAGGGCAACCATATGGATTATGTGGACCGAAATAAAAAGTGACTAAGCCCTCCTGTTGGCTGCTACCGTGTTTTCAATCCGGTTACAGTATGAGTTCAGACCTTTGCTTGAAAAAATTGGTCTCCCCTTCTGAGGATAGTCGACAACTGTATATACGATCATTATTATCATAGCTGATACTAATGTACTGGTACTGATATTGAAGGTCATTATCCGACATTTCGGTGACTTACACGAGTTTCACGAAAATAATTCCCGTGGTTTCCATATTGAGCATTACTTCCTTGTATATATTACTTCACAACAGTCATTTTTTGATTGGTGTATATCTTTATCAATAAATACACTAATCGTCAAGCATAACGCATTTTGTAGTTTCATCTCATACTGACAATTCTTCGAAAATAGCTGTTATTTTATTTCTGTATTTTCATGACTTTAATTTCATTGACCGAATGTAAACACTGTAAATTAAATGCTAAAGTCCTAAAATTTCGAAGTGAAATATTCATAGTTATTTCATGTTCTCTTATTCTCAATTATGATGAGAACCAGTTAAAAATGATTTAGCTTAAAATCTAAGTTTTGCTAAAGCTGTTTAGTGTATTATTGAATACGGTTCTGTTTACCTAATCTTGGTAAAGTGTTATTTAGTTTGACTTGTCAAATAATAACGTTAAAATAAAGCTCCTTAACTAATCTATTTCACCACATCACCATTACATTTCGTGATCAGTATAAGAAATAAGTCTGATTTTGTATAAATCATCAACAACTATGTTTATTATAATTTGTGTTGAAAGATCTACTAACTTTTAAAGAGGTTAATTCAGTTTACTTACTTTTTTCTCCAATTTGTAGGAGCTTCCACAGCGTTGGAATATGATTCGCGAATTAACAAAGAAAAGAAGTACATTATTAAATAGGGAACGTGAACGTCAACTAGCAAATGAGAAATTACGGCGCGAATTTGCACAGAAAGCCGAAGCATTCAATTCATCTATTGAAACTCATCGTGCGGAAATTGTTAAAGTTAGTATGGAATCACACAGTTCATTAGAGGATCAACGAAATCATTTACAGAAATTGGAAGAAGAATTAAATAGGCATCAGGATAAGTTGAATGAATTAGAACACGTTAATCAGGTCAGTTAACCCAAAGATTATTTCTCTCGTTTATCTATTTATTTACTTATCTAGAAAGGAGACTAGATTAGTGATGACCTTGTAGGTTGACTGGATTATGAAGACCTCCACATCTCAGGGAAAGCATAGAATACAATAGACAGCTTGGGTGCGCAGGACAGGGTTAGATGGAGAATGCTGGTGGGCGGCCTATGCTCCTCCACGAGAGGTAACAGGCGTAAGTTGAATATTTGAGGACCTGAACACAGGCTTAAAGTAACAACTATTTAAGTTTGGTCGCAAACGGCTTTTTTGTAGCAAGTTTTTGATGTATTAGCTGCACACTTCAAAAGGACCAACTGCTGGAGATGTCAATCTATGGGATAAGGCAAGGTGTGATATTTTCAGGGTTTACCTTTTCTCACCTATTCCTTCCGTTGTGAAAAAACAAGATTGCTGTAGATGCCTGCTATCTAAGGAGAACGCCTTACTGCCGTTACAGTTGTACACGGTCAGCGGTTCAATACTACCGTTGGAACTTCAGTTGCTGACTTCCGTCTTACCGTTATTCATCTGACCTCTGTGACATAGTTGGATCTAAAGAGATGTGTCCCATCCAATATATTTCGATTTGATTATTATAATATGCCAGTTGTTATATTTGACTCTTAGTTTTACCTTCGAGTTTCTCGTTTTTTTTTAAATTCGCCGTGAGATAAATGCATTGTAGTTATTAAGTTGGACGTTAAACTTTACTTTCTGTTAGTTATAGGGAAACCTTTAAGAATTAGGTTAAGGTCTTATTCTGTTTAAGACACTAACCACTTGATAGTTCTAGTTGATTATGCATCCTTCACTTGATAACTAGTGAAGTTTTAAATAATAAATTAACCTATGTATTTTTTCTATTGGCCTAATTCAAAATAACCAACCTTGTACACTTTAATGAGGAAAACGCAGCGTTTTCAAAATTCTCCATTTGGCTAACGATCCACAATAGTATCATTTTCTCACACAAACGATCCGTTAACTGGGGAATCACAGTGCAAGTTCGTTTCCTACTTATCTTTGACTAAATTGTGAACAACTCAGTATTGAAGATCTGTGTTGAGTTAGAAAAAGAATGTGATAACTTGGACGCACATAATTTTCTTCAAAATCATCTATGTTAACATGTCTGTTCTTTTTAGAGAATGTTTTTTTTGTTGTTGAAAAAGTAAGGTGAATTTACTTTACTTTTTAGCTATAGTTAGAAGTTGATCTCCTGTTTTTGTCCTTCTCTCTCTATGTATATAACAGGATATGAATGACTAGCGTTAATTTTAAATACTCAATAGTAATTTCAGTGTAGCAATATTTGCAGAGTGTATTTTCCAGTTATTTGATGTTAAAGATTACAATTCATCAAATATCAGTGTGAACATCAATATTTAGTTTCGGGTACCTACACTCAACTGTGACAAATCCCAAAAATGAAAAACACATGCGTTCTCGATCCCCATTGCTAATTACTTTATTTATTCATTTTATTTAAACACATAAATATTGGTACAAGGAAGCACCAGATACATATGCGCCGCACAAATCTCATTTGATTTGTGTGAGGGCTGGGATACTGCCCAGGTGCCCAAACTGAAACAGGACTGTCAATCAATAGCCAAACCCCAATGATGTGACAATAGTTAATATCATCATTGATTTAAATAATACTTTGATTTCGTTTGCTTTTTTTATTTATTACTTAGGCATTAGAAGATGCATATGTATTTGAAAATCCATATACTGTTTACTCAATGCCAACATTACGCGTTGCATGGGAACAACTATTTACTTTATTACACTACTCTGTCAATGAAATAGACAATCAGATATTAACAAGAGATTCCAGAGGATTAACAGCTGAACAAATGAATGATTTGCGTACTTGTTTCAAACATTTTGATAAAAATAATACTGGTCGTTTAGAGCCAAATGAATTTAAGGCTTGTCTTGTGTCATTAGGTTATAATTTTAGAGATGACATAAAAAATGTAAGTTATAACAATCATAACCATTATTGCCATCACTCACTATTTTACTGAATAATGTTCATTATTGTCATGTTTGATAAATGCAGCTCAATAAACTGAAAATCAACCCCCGTATTAGACCAACATGGGAATTTATTGTTGAGTTCTACTAACTGTCAAATAAGTGTTTGGTAGCATAACCCTAAAAAAATAAATATGCTGTGACCAAAATTTCTGATTTATTAAGTCTAATCAAATCAGTTGTAACAGTTACTCTAGGTACGCTGTAATGTTTTGAGAAAGTTGGCTTCAGTATTGGGACAAATGTTTTACTGACAAGTTACCACAAGTTAGAACTGTGGTCCAATAATCTAGACCTTCAAATTTAAAACCGGAATACAATCAACTCCTTGAGGTCTACATAAAATTCGTTTCATAGTTGAGCACGAAAACTTAACATGGTTTCCTAGTGACTTACTTAAAATGCTACAAGGTTCAGATCCTCTTAATATCGTACTTTAGTGTTCAATCAAATACCTTATCTGTCAATTTTATACACTTAATTAAGGTTGGAGGACTGTATATATTAATATAGGGTTTAATGGTTATGCAGTAAAGTCTCCACTTCCATTTCTGAGTTACTTGTTTTACTGTACTCTTCAACTGTTACTTTTCCTATGAACTCAGTTTGGTTTTTAACTACTTAGGTCAGAACAACCACACAGGAGTGTACATAACACAAAATAGCCTTCGACCGAATTCGCTCCATGTTCAAATTACTCTCGACTTAGCCCCTAAAGATTTGGAAAACAAAAGAAAACAGAGGTTTTATTAGCACTAATGATGATAAACTGGAAAAGTGTAGGCATTTATAAGAGTTTTTCGGCACGTCCTTCAGAATCAGACATTGGAAATGCAACTTTCATGTAGTCAAATTCAGCTTTATGCGCAAACTTTAAAAACTTAAATTTGGAATTTAAAACATTTATTTTTCTGCGGATTTAGATCCAATTTTTGAGAAATAGTGCATTCTCCAGCATAACTCCTTTTCCGTAAGCTGTAGTCTAATAGAGAAATGTTCTGTTTAGACTCATAAATAAAACACGGAACTTCAGTTAATGATTACTCGTTTGTTACCATCGAAAAGCTGCTATTCTATAGCGCCTTAATGACAATTTCCAGTAAAATATACTTTTTAACCGAACTATCATCTCTGGAAATTATTATTATTTTTAAACATCGAATAACCTATTTGCGTGGACCACTGCACACATCATTGGCGTTGAATCGTATTAGTTTTACATGATGCAGATTAAATTATAATAAATCTAAAGAGTTCGTGTGGATTGGAGGGCATTTTTAAAAATTTTTCAAAAAATAATAATTACATCATTCACTAGGTACTTGGTCATGAGCCATACTCTAAGTGTGAAGGCTAGTGGTATTATCCGATCGTCCAGCCTGAAGTGGAGCAAAGCTCGAATCTGTTCTGTCTGAGTGTCTTCACGATTAAGCCACCTCTCCACTTATTGGAGAGCTTTAACCTACTTAGGAATTAAGAAATGAATACGTTACGTAGTTAAAGGTAATTGACAAAAAGCTCTAGTCAACTTAACATTTTCTGTATTACAAAGTTTCTGACATTTTAAAAAATTTTCTACTTGCTTTCTAACAGTCATTGCCAAATCTGTCATCTGGTTCTCGTGGATCTGTATGCGTAAGTTCCGAGAATTTCACTTTCACGTCTGAAGTTAACGTTTTGTATTTGTAATATATATAATATGTATGATAGTAATAATCCTAAAATGATTATAGTTTTGAACCTTTAAGGAGGTTTACTTAATTCATGTTACCTAAAATATGCTAGAATGGGTATTCTTCATATTGTAATAAATCTTAAATCAGCGATTATATAACTTAACTTCCGATCGTTAGATTCAATATTCGAATTTCACTCCATCTATCTTGGTAACGTTGATTATTATGATGAGACAACAACCACGAAGTATGTGGCTCATGAAATTGGTCTTGGCTGCCAAATAGATTTCTTGTATTGGATATTTTTTCTGTTGTTGTAATAATGTAACGAACTTAAACTTTAAATTCATCAGAAATCCTGGTGATTTCATCCATAACACTCGTTTATGCTTGCATCCTGATAAAATATAGCTTATTATGAGTGCAAAATATGTAAAGTGCAAGCATAAATCACTATTTTTTTAATGCATAAAAAGATTTTTTTAATAATATCGGTTCATGAGGTTATTGTCCATTGGTTTGAGAGTCGTTGTTATGAGCAGATTACCTAATAGGAATCTGCTCGATAATTGAGATCAATGGTTGAAGTTGTTGCGTGACATGGCTCGAAATCAGTCACACTAACAGATACTTATTCTTTGTTGCTCTTAGATTCTTTCTCAAATCATAATCTCTGTTTCTTATTCTTATTTTTCTATCACTAATTTTTTCATCAACTCATTTGTCAGGTACTGATTCGTGTACTCGACTTTGAGCTACACTCTAAGTGTTAGAGCTAGTGATACTATTCGGTTACACATGCAGAAGTGAAGTAGGTTTTAAAATTCAGACCTAGTAGCTGAAAGTCAGACGTCTTGACCATTGAACCATTGCCTCGCTGATACTACTGCTATTATATATATTGCTAATCCATTTATCTTCAACAGATTTGCTATGATGACTTGAACAACAAGTTTTGTACAGATTTACTTAAATGATCATATCTATTCACAACGATATTACTAGACATATCCTCATATTAAGTACATAAACAAATAAATAAATATTGTTTACTGACGTATGAAAGTAAACTAAACAATGAATCATTAGGTTAAATTTAATTGATACTATTTGCTGCTGTCGCTCGTTAGGATATAATTCTAATGAAATTACCATATGATTTAGATTTATTTTGGAACAAAGTAAATTATTACCATCATCATTTTTGTTTTTGTTAGTGTTTTCCACATTTTCTATAGTAGATGAATAATCTGTCGTCTATCGTAATTTTATGTATTGTGTTTACATTTAATTAAAATTTGGCTGCTTTCTGATCTTTCAATGGGCACCTTGGTTTTCATTACTTTTCAATAGATTATCATTGAGACTTTTTTGTTCGTATTATTCCAAACTCTGTAATTGTTTTGTAACATAGTTTATCGTAAGCAGGATGGTCACAGATCAAGATGTACATTGTTTTTAATCAAATGTTCTAGTGACAAACGGTGACTCACTTCATCACTATCCTTATCTGTTGTCAATGTTTTGTTTGTTGCATAACCTAACAAGTTTGGCAGTGTGGGGATGAGCATCAATCCATGGTGACTGTGATGTCTGTGATCTAGGTTGTGCAGATAAGGCAACTGAATTTCTTCTGGTTCGTGTCAGTATCTACAGTTGGAGATTTTAGTTGATATTGTAGAGCGTTATGCGATAAGTGTTTTAAACGAATCGGGATTCTAGACACTGTTGAGAAAATACCTTCTTTGCGAAAAATCCGTTCACACTTGCCAAAAATTGGGTTTATTCAAATTATCGATTCGAATTTCTTAAACCACATACTACAGTTCATTTTTAGCTTTATGAAACTCATTTTGTCAGATATTCATCTTTAAGATCACGCAACAGAATATTACGAATACCCAATGTATTTATCGTCGATGATAATAATAATTGACGAAGCCTTTCAGTGTTCACTTTTGATTTATACTCTATTGGTGATGGATGTTGGAGTATTTGATATATCGTAGCGTGGCTGGTAAATACTTCAGTGGAATTTATGTTTCATTTGTTCTCATCTGTTCTGTGGTAGACTTCACTATTTATAAAATTCTTCTTAGATCTCATAAAGGCTTTTAATCGATATGTTATGGATAGGTTTATTAACAATAATTAAGTGAGAATAAAACAGATTAATTGGTATTTCACTTTAATTTAGTGTGTTCCAACTTTATTGTAATGGAGTTGCTCATCTTTTAGAACAATTGACTTTTAACCGTTAGCTTACAGGTTTGAACCATACTTCCTCTCTTTCACGGTGAACATATAATTGGTATTACTGTCTTGATAAGAGTGCAATTTAAAGCTAAGGAAGTAAAATTACGCTTAATAAATTAGTCATATCTTCATTCAAGTTGTGTGTTACATTCTATATTTGTTTTATCAAAACTTAGAGCTACGAAAATTTCTCCTATGTTTAACTGCTTTCATTGATAAATTTCTTAGAGGATTATTTCATGAACACGTTAGGGTAAATTCAAGGTGCTGCCCTGATTACGATTAGAGTATGTATATACACAGTTTTCTGAATGGTGACATGCCTAGTATCATACGTTTGCAGTTATTGTCAAAAAGTCACTATATTCTTAGTTTAACTCATTATCAATGCAGTCTGTTTGCTTGTCTTAAACAAATATTGTCTACATATTTACATATATTTAGTTATCCATTGTATTTTACATAACAAAGTACCTTAGTATTGGTTATTCCTTAGTTCTGATATGTAAATATTCGCCTTTTTTGGTTTTAATGTACTAGGGCCTTGTTTGACATAGATGAGCAGTTAGTAAGTAAATTGATCACCATATAGTAACTGGTGTCGTGATTTCAACCTAATATTACTGTACTTAAAAGAAGGTACATCTTCAGCGTTTCACGCTTAATCTTTTTGGTGACTTTGTGATCAGCTACCTCTATTTCAATATATATATTAATTGGTTGACCATAGAATACCTTTGATTACCATATTTTTAAACGGTTTAGATTTTAGGTTTTATCTTGTTCTTGTCTTTAGTTGATTAGTTTCAAATCATATTTCTACCAGTGACTTCTTAAATGCTTACCCCTCTACCACTAGGTTTTAAACTACAGGCTTATCTTACTTAATTTCGTTTGGACAACTGGAAAATGTCTCCATCTTTTAAATAATTGGAAGTGTAACTCAAAGCCGAGTACATGAACGTGTATTTGATGAGTTGATTATATTGAATATTTTGTAGATTTATATCACTTATGTGTATTCGGAACAAATTTCTTTTTCAATAATATAATTTTCTATAGTAATACTATCTCATTTTACAATTATATACATATATTATATATTAGCTTGGTCTAAATACAATGTGTATTTGCTTGGTAATAATAACATTCTTATTGATTTCATACAGAGTAGAAGTATGCACGATATAGAGTACTTATAATTAAAAGTCCACCCTGATTGTATTTTTGAAAGAACTTAGCTTTTACTCTCTTTTTTGTTACTTGTTTTTTTCTTAATATGGACATATAGACAAATGTTAATAAAGGGATGTGTTATTATGGCATAACTTTCAAATTCTGTTTTTCATCACTATATAGCTACCACAAGTTGACGTCAGTCAAAAAGTCATAGGAAATTCAATAGTACTCAGTGTTTTACTTCATTACATTTCTATTTGGGTAAATCGCCATACACTTCTGTTTCTTCTTTGAGTTATTTAGACAAAACAAAATAAGCTCGGTTGTAGAAACTTTTTTTTTATAAATCACAGTTTTGTTGTTGTGTATGTCTGTGTAATATTGCCATCATGAAGTAATCGCTTGGTATAAGAAGGAGGTTCGAAATTCCCCAATAGTTGGTAACTCGTCTTCTATTTTTATTAATGATTACATTACGGTAACAATCTGTTTTTAAAATCACTAGAAGCTGTTCAGATTAAAAATCAATGCGAAACAAAATAATATTTCACAAAATGTTACAATTGTTTTTGAAATTACAATTTACTCTTTAATTGTATGCTCTCAATCTGTTTTGATTAAACATTTTGACATAGAATAATAATAATAATATCTAATAAGTATGAGTAACGATACTGTGTCTAATCCTATCCAATATTTATTTATGACCAATTGTGTTTTAATCATTCAACATATTTCAACATAATTTTTCTGAATGAATTTCTAATTGTTGATTGACATCTGACGGTTTACTACTATTAGCACAGTATCAGGGGTATATTTACCACAACGTTACCAATTTACAATATTGCACTTTCTGTGTGAAATTTTTATGTTCGATAGAGTATATAATGTTATAGTACTGTTTACTGAATAGTAAAGTATGATATACTGTACCAGTCTATTGTAATCTGTTCTAAGTAATTACCCTACTGTTCTAATTTAGTCAGTCAGCTACAACGCAGGACCAGGCACATATATGCATCGGTCCAAGTTGCCAAATCTCATTAGCACCATTAGATGAACACCAAATTCATAGAAGCAGTTACGTCAATAGTAGTAATATATAAAAGATTGTGTATAAGGATATGATTCAGGAAGAAACAATGAGTTCGTAGAAAGAAAAGTGTAAAGTAATTTTAATCTCATAGTTTGAGAGCAGAAAAAGAATGTATACACCTACGCCATTGTGATCCACTCTGAGCCATGTCACCCAGAGTCTCCAACCATTGGTTACGGTAGTCACGCGGACCCCAACCAAGTAGTCTGCATCTACCAATATGGCTAAGACTGGGGGTTAGTGACTTGAAGGACTGATACCACGTTTTGGTTTGGCCGCCCTTAACTTTCTTCCAACCGTTTATGTTTCCTCAGCTATTTGTATATCTTTCCAAGCAACATCTGGGTCAACCTCGTTCCCAGAACTGTATAATTGTGACCTCAGTTGTTCCTTGAATCTACTTTTGGCTTACTCATCCCTCAGTTCAATGCTAATGGGTCTTCTTAGTGTTATTTTTCTACGTTCAGTGGGGCGCAAACAGATGCGTTCTCGTAAAGGAGCATAATCACAGTCTAAACATGTATTACAGAACGAGCGACAATCTTCTATCAAGCCTCTCTCACGATGACTGATGGCAATATAGTCTATCTGAGCCCATCGTTGGTTTGGTTCAGGTGGTCGCCATGTTAGACAATGTCTCTCCTTAAAATTAGTGTTTGCTAAAAATAAATGATTGTCTGAGCACAGTTGCAACAGACGATCACCATTATCAGTTCGCCGAGCCGGAATACTAAAATACCTACCTAAATGTTTTTCTGTTTGGTTTAAGCTACCCACTCGAGCATTAAACTCACCTGCTACGAGTACTATGTCTGAGCGTTTGGCTTTATGAAGAATTTCAGAGAGGTTTCTGTAAAAGTCATTTTTCACTTCATCCGGGCTGCATTCAGTGGGAGCGTAGGCAGAAAGGAAGAAAAGGCAACGACGTGTGTCCCCATCCTTCCGAGTTCTTACGGAGCCGTTTGGCCGAACAGCACATAGGCGACTGTTAACGAGGATCCATTCTAATAGTGCATGTTCTTCTCTTGTACTTGGTGTTATGCCAACACCTGCCAGTCCACAAGAACTAGCCATCGGGTCGCCAGACACATGGAGGGTGTATCTCGTCGGCTCTCCGTTTTAGTGAGGTAAGGTCAAGTGAATGACCACACTAGGATCCTGTATGCATGTTTCAAAGACATATCGTGTACCTCTGTACAGTCAGTAGTACGACTTTGCCCTCGAACCTTGGGTTTGCTGCTTTTAATCTCATCACTAATGGTCGGAACTGTTCTAATTGATGTAGTTAGAGTGGGATTCAAACCTGCAACCTAATATTATAGGCTAAGAATTATATGTGCTAGGTCACTGGATGGATGTTACTCGGCATACAGTTTGTAATCTTTATTCATGTTAGATCCTAGGGACCATGTGACAATAAATCTACTGGTGAGTTATCTATCACTAATATTGATGCATCTGTTTTTGTCCTGTCCGATTGAAAATATCATGTAGACATGAATATAACGTAACGGGATGGAGAACAGGCCTTGAATAAAGTTTTCCATGTCTATTTTACGTATTACAACCCACTTTCAAAACCAACGTTTGATTCTAGGTAGAATAGGAGAATGTGGGTAATAAGAATGACTTTTGACTAGTCGTAGGTCTAACCAGCATCAGTTAGTGAAGGTTTTTACTGTTTTAGGCTCACAGGTATAAATTGACTGTTGATCGTAGACATTCAATAGTTTTGAGTGGGGTATTGTTTCATTTACTGTCTCATCTCGACTAGATGTTATCGAAATATGCGATTCCATCCTTAATTTTTATCTGAATTCCTTGTTTCAAAGGTTGGCGTTCTGGAGTAGCACAACACTATATGATATCGGTTAGAAGAAAAATTAAAGAGAGATTGTTGCGTAGTACTTTGTGCTATTGAATCACGCGTTCTCCAATAGCCTCATATATTTCAATTTAAATATTCAGTATTTATACCTCTCTGTGTAGGTAGTTAAACACTTCCTGCAAGACTTGAAGGCCATGAGTCCGATCCGTTCTTGGGATTTATAGGTGCACACTGTTGAGGAATGCTATACTGGAATAAAATAGTTGTCAATGCCCGCCCTCCATATTTCTTATGTCTCCCGACTGAGTTCAGCGTGTGACAAATACCACTTTTAAACTAAGGCGATCTCCACGAGTACAAGTATTTATAAACAGTTGTCTACGCAAAATACTCAACATCCATTGGCCGGATACTATCAGCAACAGCGTTTTATGGGAGAGGACAAACCAGCTTCCAGTTAAAGAGGAAATTAGGAAAAGACGTTGGAAGTGGGTCGGATATACATTAAGGAAATAACCAATGTGCATTACAAGGCAATCCCTAACTTGGAATCCGGAAGGGAATCGGAAAAGAGGAAGGCCAAAGAACACATTACGCGGGGAAATAGAAGCAGATATGAAAAGGATGAATAACAACTGGAAAGAACTGGAAAAGATGGCTCAGGACAGAGTTGGATGGAAAATGCTGGTGTGCGGCCTATGCTCCTCGACGAGGGTTAACAGGCGTAAGTAAGTAAGTAATCTCCACGACACCCCTCACTAATACTTCGTATTTCTTTATTGTAATTGAATATTATCGAAACGTATGCTTTAAAAATTAGCAACTATTCATGCCATTTTTATGGTTTAATCAAATAATATTCACCATTGACCATAGATCGCTTTTAAAGTTGAAGATAATAAATTTTCACTGAAATTCTTTCGCTTATAAAACAAAACAATTTTAATCGTCACATGTACGTGCAGTTTAATATCTCTATGAGTAAACAGGTTGGTTTGTTAAATAAACCCTTTCACTCTATTAAATGGTTTTTGATAATATATATATATATATATAACCAATAATATTTGTACATGTGTATGTGCATAGGCATATCCTTTTCATTTATATTAATTAACTCATTGAAAAGCTATAACACAAATGTAGAACTCAAATGTTGGTTTTTCAACCATGTGACCTAGTTTCTGAAAAATTAAAACGTTAGACCATCATATAACGTGCTAATATTTTGTTACTTAAAAGTGGTATGTAATCTTGTTTAGCTACGTGCAATAAAGAATTATGGAAATGAAAAACAAATTATTCATACGCTACCCAGTGCTTCCATTCATTACTATAGATTCATTTGTTAACATTTTATCAAAGCGATCATCTATTTTTTTCATGTGAGGATGATAGTTATGATTCTTGTAAATATATATATGTATTATATATACCTTTTCATAAGGTAATGCTATTCAATTGATGGAATTAAACTACTAGTTTCTCCAACTTCATATCGGTGAAGTAGTGATTCTGTGATCTAGTTCACAGTGATTTTGCCAGTGTGTTTGTAATTAGCGTAGTTTTGATATGAAGTACTCATTTCAACGTTTTTGCATTGTTTTGCTCAATGTTACTGGTTTTCAAAGAAAAGAAAAAGTATTAGCAATCGACAACTGTATTGCATGCAGTTATCCAATCTTTGTCTCAGGTACCTGTATCCGAATAATAATTGAATTGACTATAAGAAATTTCCAGTTTTGCATTTCCGTCTTCATCCATCTCAGCCTATTATGCTGATGTTCTAATTGGGTGATGGCTTAATTGGTCGGACATTCGACTTTTAGCCACTAAGTCTCAGGTTTGCATACCAGTCCACCAACTTCACTTTTGGACGAACAGTTAGTATCATTATCCTTCTCACAACCCATACCCAAGTATCTATTGAGTGAGTTAATTCCAATTTAGGTTAATCCTTGAATAAACGAAAATATGCTAATAAAATGAGTAGTTGAAGATTAGTTCGTTAAACAGAACTATCTATTAACGATAGGTCTTCTTTAAATATATGCTTCAATTAGACAGAATTTATTATAACCGTCGTAAATTTTATGTTCATTATGTTACATTAAATATTTACTTGGTACATAATTTTGTGGAGATCGTAAAATTGTGATAGTTTAAATCACAAACTGATCTTGTCTAGACCTGGATGCACTAGACGGCCTTTCCATCCCTACACAGAACTCCTTGGTAGTGCGCATCCACGGCCCAGGATCCGAGGATCAGACCCATGGTTCCTGACCATGCGCCCGAGCGCCTAATCTCTATCCCACTGAGTTGGTATCCACCGGTGTTAATGTCTAATTTCTATCGATTCGCGATATTATGGAGCCCTCATTTATTGCTCGTACTCGATGTGGTCGAATTTCACTTGTCATGGCCTCCCACTATAACTCCGTTTAATGATTTTAGTTTTCAGTGGTGGTCTTGACTTTAGTTAACAAGTCTTTTTTAGGTTACTTTCGTCTCACTCAGTGGATTCAGCTTTCGTGTTGAGGTCATCTCCGTTTTTTTCAAATGCCAATTGATATGGCTCGTAGTTTGGACGCTTTATTCGGATCCTAGCTATTCGGATAACCCCGGCCTAGCACTACTCAGCGACTTGTAAGACCAGTAAGAAGACACGAGTATCAGAGAAGCACTTTACTACAAGGTTCAATTATGTACAGAAAAACAGGGGTTTTACAGTAACTAAAAGACCTTGAGATCCCATAGTAACAGTATGTTAACAGCCAATCAGGACCTTGTTATTTTAGTAGCATTTTAGTAGCATAGCTTTTAACTAATCGCTGATTGGTTGGGCTCTTTATGAGCCTCTCTGGAGGCTCTGATAGAGTTTATTGTAAGCCGACCTAACACTTCCCTTTTTTTTGAAGATTCGAAGATTAGATTCTGATTTTAAAAAAATTATCTGTAGGTTGAAATTCTCCAACATTTCCTCCCCCACGAAATAATGTTGGATCTTCATATCTCCAATTTACAATTAATATGACTTTATTTAGAACACATTTCTCGTATTGAATGCAGAATCCACTAGAAATGAATAGATGATGATGAACGATATTTGATTTTAGGTCATCGGAATTTGGCTTTTCTGAAACATCTCCATCAAATTCATTAAGATTTTCACTGGAGGATATTTGATAGCTAGGGGAATCATCATCTAATGAAATTGCCTTAGGTTTTTGATCAGCATTTGATTCAACCGACTTAGTTTCCTCATCTTCATAAGAATTTTCATCAAAATCATGTGCACCATTCCAGCTTTCTTGGCCGATATCATGTAACCCGTAGTTTAATTCTGACTGAAGTTTGTCTTCAGAAATCGGCGGATTGAGTGGTGCTTCATTAGACTCTGGGCTCAGGGCTTTGTCTACGGAACCTTGTTTTTCTTTGACATCTGATACTGTCACAGTTTCATGTGCATTTAGCAAGATATTGTCTTGCTCTGAACCGGCCAACTTACCCATTTTGCATTTTCCATCAGATATAAAGGGAATTGAACCCTCAACTTGGCGTTCTTCTGGGACGGCCATTTTAGCACCATTATTGAAAAACTTGTCCAAGACTGTTTCAATTAGTTGCTGCTGGAAGGCTAGCATCTGTTGTTGCCGGTGCTCTAAGATTATCAGCGCCTGTTCTAAAGAAATCGTCATTTTTTTCTGCTGATAATAATAATAACTCCGAAAATTCACCGGCAATTATTACAGCTTGTTTGATTACCAAATCACGTCTCGGTTGCTGTATTTCTTTTTGCCAGAATCCTCGACGACAATTGTTGTATTTTTTTTTGTGTACCAAAAACCTCGACAACAATTGTTTGTTTTTTTTGCCGAAATCCCCGTCGCCACTGTTATGTCTCGTAGTTTGGACGCTTTATTCGGATCCTAGCTATTCGGATAACCCCGGCCTAGCACTACTCAGCGACTTGTAAGACCAGTAAGAAGACACGAGTATCAGAGAAGCACTTTACTACAAGGTTCAATTATGTACAGAAAAACAGGGGTTTTACAGTAACTAAAAGACCTTGAGATCCCATAGTAACAGTATGTTAACAGCCAATCAGGACCTTGTTATTTTAGTAGCATTTTAGTAGCATAGCTTTTAACTAATCGCTGATTGGTTGGGCTCTTTATGAGCCTCTCTGGAGGCTCTGATAGAGTTTATTGTAAGCCGACCTAACACCAATCATTGGCTTTTGGATGTTCATGTTTGTATTTCAAGTTTCACCAACATCTAAAATATAAATTGTAGGGTTCCTCATTGTGATTTATCTCTTTGTGTGTATGTATTTCTTATTGTATACATACATAGAAACAATCAGTTTTGATAAGAATAGGTCAGGTTTTATTCGATATATGTCAATTTTATTTTATTCCGATTAAGGTAGTATATATTTCACTGATTTCTTATTGTGGCGAATTATAGTTTGTAGATAGTTTCTGTCACAGACCGACAGTTATTGGGAGATTTACTTAAAACTAGTTGTCTCATCCTTGTTTAGAAATTTTCAACTGTGCATAGCTATAATCTCATTTACTGTCGAACCCAAGAGTTTATTAACCCACTGTCCATTACCCAGTTAGAATACAATTAATGTACCGTACATCATGCATCTATACATCTGATGAAGCATACAAACTGGGACGAAACAACTATCTAGTGCTTCGCCTGATTTTCATTGGCTTCCTATCTAATGTTAGTCTTGTTTGACGAAAAATACGTTCAAATTGAATTATTCCACACAAAACCTATCCTTACCATAATTTACAATTTCTTATATAATACACATCAGCATTCCATTTATATTTTCTATCCTGTTGTTGTTGTTGTCGTTGCTATTTATATTTACATTTATAGGTCCCTTTTTAAAAATCCCAACTCTTATCCGAGTCTAAATGATTTATCATTCACATCCTTTGTACGTGTTCTAATCATGTTAGTCTGCAAGATTTACGATTTTTTTTCCTGTCAGCATTATGTTTGACCGTATATAGTTCATTTTGTAATATTTTTTGTAAGAGGTTAAATGTTTAGTTAAATTTGATAACCGGATGCATTATAATCAATTAGTTGATGATAGTTTTCACAAATGTTACATGGGTTATTAGTAGTTTGGAAAAAGTTGTGTAGATTTACTTGACAAATCCCATCTTTTTATTTGTATATTTTTTTTTAAAAGTTCAAGTTCATTGTCTGTCAGATAATACTCGTAACTGCTACAGAAAAAGAAGACTTCATTAAGTCAAACTTGAAGCAAGTTTAAATGACTGACCGATTTTTTTCTTAAATCTTCGTTCCCTGAATGTATAAATTTGACCTTTTATTAGTCATTATCTTTTTGTTTTGTTTAAATGTATTGTTTTCTTTTAAAAAAAATTTCCCTCAAGTTTTATCATCATGTATTTTTTAAACTTGTACCCTACATTATCTTAACTGTGATTTATGTACAATGTCTGTTTAATAATTTTGAATAAATTGAGCATTGGGTAGGTTGTTATAAAAATTAATATATATGTAATACCCCAATGAGAGAGAATAAATCTGTGAAGAGGTGGCCTACACTGAGTCACGAAACGTCAGAAAATCTCATTTTTCTACTCATTGGGATATTACAAATAATTAATGTCTGTTTAAGTTTAATTTTGTATTTATAATAAGCATAGATAATAAAGTTTGTAGTTTATTGTCTATTTCATCTAGTATAGTTTATTACCTATTATCAATCAAGATAATTTCAAATGAGTTAATTAACTATTAATCAGTTTTATTTGTCTCTATGTACTTATCAACTATAATTTCAAAGAAAAAAAGACCAAAAAACAGACAATTAGTAATTTTAATCAACTACCTACTACTTGTATATACTTCTAGCTCTATTCAATTAGATTTTGATTGAGAAAGGCAAAAAAAAATTAGTCGATTAAACATTGAGTGTAATGAATGACGATCGACAGTTGTTTTGATGATTATTGAAATCATCATAACTAAAAGAAGTATTCAGTGCTTACAGTGATATAATGGAATATCAACAGTTAGATATTTTTGTAGTCAGTTAATTGAGCGATTGAGTCAACAACTCATAAGAGCTTTTTGAAATCTTGTCTTGACACAATTTGTCTGAAATTCTATTATCGTTATGATCATCTTATATGTTTAATTGTCAAATAAGGAAAGAAAAGAACGTCTTGTATAATAATTTGTCTATCGTAATAAAACAATAAAGGTTCAGTACATGGTGAATGCTAACAGTTTTATTATTTATATTGATGCAGTAAATTACAGAAGAAGGTCGATATTATGTTGATTTCATATCTTATCAAAAATGTGTGCTTTTCAAAAAAAGAAAAGGTTTTACTACTCAGCTTTAAGTGTTATTCAAGTTGGCTTTAGTTGATAATAATCGTTAATTCATCATTGGAAAAATCAGGTATTTATTCTTCTTAAAATTATAATACCAAGATATATATTCATCACTGAATTTAGCCATTTTGAAATATGGGCTTTTAAAAAATGAACTTGTTAGCTTTACGGACTAATCAGTCTTGTACAATAAGTGTAGATATTTTTAATATCTATATTAAATATTTATAATACCATAAAAAAGCTAATGAGGTTCTGGTCCATTTCATGAATTTGATCTTGCTTGTCCAAGTTGGAATAAAAGTAAGACAACAAATAGAATAAAATTGTTTCATCATACAATATCAGTTTTCCTTAGTTACGTACAAGAAATTAAGTTTAACTAATGGTTAATTGTATTTTTTCTTCAATCCTCATATATATTTTTTCATGTTATTTAGAATAAAGTTGACTCGGTATATAAAACTGTACTTGCTAAACGAATCGCACTTAATCATTTCCCAATCAATATCCGCAGGTAATACGTGTACTTTGCATCTTTTAAATACAAAGTAACTTAAGAAGACTGATAAAATCCTTTGTATGGATTTACTGTTGACTGTAAGCCATTGGAGTTGGTCGAAATGTCTGTTTATCTGGCTATTCATGTGAGCACTAGTGGTGTGAGTGATGAGACTAATTTATGCATAGCGTAAGCCGGAAAGAAACTTATTCTGATGTGGTGCATTTTAGTCCCATCATTCGTTTGTTTATTTTTCCATTTAATAATTTCAGTTATACTCTCTCTACGGCTTCACAATATCACTTTCTTATTCATATGGCGTATACTTTTCTTGGTGTCTATTTTATATCAGTAGTTGTTTTCACTAAGTCAGTAAAAAATGATTTGTATTATTTAACTACGGAAAGCCAAATGATGAAACAGTTTATTTGTTATCATCTATAAATACTAATCTAGTCCTCCTTTTTTGTTTCCTGCTCATCCTTTCATTGTTTTTTGTTTATTTATTTTAAATTGTCAGGCGGAAACGGACTTCTCACGTATTGTTAATGAAGTTGATCCCGGTCATACAGGTTACATATCATTCGATGCATTCTTGAACTTTATGACACGAGATAATGTTGACGAGGCAACTGAAGAACAACTTATTCAATCATTTAAAACACTTGGAGGTGACAAAGTAAGCTTAGTCTCCACAGAGTATATTATATAGTTCTGTTTTTATAATCCTTATTCTACAGTAACTGACATAATTTAAAATTCATTCAGAAGTATTTAGGATATCGTCATTAGGCGCTTTAGTTTAGATGTACAACTAGTTATGTATGCAGTTGTTTACATAATTTTATCAAGAGTATGAAATTCACTGTATATCCATTTTAATTGAACCATTTAGGATAGTGAGGTCAAACCCAAAAACTGCCACTATATCATGAAATCACTCACTATTCAGCTGAGCTGTGCAATATGGTACAGATGTTCAGATTAATGTCCACGATGTAATCGTAATATTTGACTGGTTGATATAGTTAAAAATTATTTCAAATGCCATATATAGATTTTCAAATTTTTTATCTCTCGATGTTCATTCTTCCCATTTTGAACAGTATTAATTAGTTATGCTTAATCCGCTATTTAGATTGATACGCTTCTTTTTGTTTTGACTTTTTAACATTTCACCATGCCAATTTTCCTCCTTCCTATCTGTAAATGTATAATACACCGACTTTTTTCGATCCATATCTATTCCAGATTCTACGTTGTTGTTTATAATTGATGAATTAAATTCGCTTTGTACTATTAGTATTCATTTACTGGTCGCTTACTGAACTGCACACGTAGAATTTTCATTTTGTAATTCACAGTGTTATATTGAAAGTGAAAGCTAGATGATTTCTTCTTTCCATAATCAGGGTACTCGTTTTAGTTATGTAATTCTTTATAACCATTTGTCGATAAGTAAGATCAGTAATAACGTAGAAATAATTCCATTTGTTTCGATTATTCAATTACGAACTGAATGGTCAAGTTTGGAACTTTTAGTCTAAGTGTTCAATGAAAACCCGAATATCGGAACCCTTTCCATTTCAGTATACAGTAAGTTATATGATCTTCGTCTCCATCAGTGATTTAGAGAGACTGAACAATATATTAAAATTAGATTGGTGTTTGAAGTATAGCGACGTGAACAATTGATTTTCTGACATAATCAGCCTCTGTTGGTCATCGGTGTTTTATTAGGGACAATCCTATAACTCTGGACGACTTTATATTTAAGTTTTGCTCTTTTGAACTATTAGTTATTTTGCTCTAAGTTTTTGTTTTTACGTAGTTTTGTACATAGGGTTCGCGTACTTTAATCTTTTCCTGTTTTTCCCTTTGTTGTTACACGTTCAGCGTTTTTGCCAACTAACTGCAACAGGCATATCAACTTATTGTTTTTCTACTACCGCTGTTTGTGTCACATAAGTTTTACTTGCATATTAGTCTATTTAAAGTCTGAATAAAAACACAATATCATAGTGGGGTCTCAAACATGGAAGTACTAGGGCTACTACTCTTCGTAATATATATATATATATATATATATATATATATATAAAGCCTGCCCAATCATATTCAGTCAGCAAAACCATAAAGCCAGCTATATGGAAAATATGTTTTATTGCATACATAAAATTTGTCCCCATGTTTTACCCTATATTCAACTTGTTTAGTATCATTGATGTTCGGAACCAAGTTTTGTTGACAGTCATATGCCTTACGAGATTCCTTTTTTTGCCGACGATATAAAATACATAAGGCATTTCATCCACAACATAATGTGAGTAACTTATGTATTCTTCGAATCATCCAAGCTATAGCTTGAATAATTCGGTTAGTAGCGTTGTTAGTAATAAAGGATTTAGTATTTTAGCTTCTTATGGTCTGAACTGAATTGGATTATGAATCAACTTTCAAGAATCTAATGAATACAATGGATATCTACCCTTCATGATATCGAGATCAATATTTGATCGCTTTATCAGTTGTTAGTTTGAATTGTATTTTTTCACTTCTAACTAAATTATGATTTCACTGAAGAACAAGAATTAAATTGTTTTTAAAATCTCTTGTTTATATTGTTTTAGGGGTATATCACTGCTCAGGATATCAAAGAACGTCTTTCTGCCGGTGATGCTGAATATTGTTTACAGAATATGCCTGTATTAAATGGACCAAGGGGAGATTCTGGTGCATTAGACTATGAACGTTTTGCCTACAGTATATGTGGTCGTAAACCAACATGATGATGATGATATAATTGTGTTTAAGTTTTGTGCTTCTTTGTTAGCTTGTTTAACATCATTCCATTTTGTATTCGTTTGTTTAATTATTAGTATTTTTATTTATATAGTATTACATTTATACCTTGTATCATCCATTCCCTTATACCGACGAAAATGGCAGTTTGCCATATTTTTGTTTTTTTTTCTTTATAAAAAAGTAATTTTGTGAGACAACACAGTATTATTGTTTTTCGGTATTTTTCTTCCGTCCATCTTATTCCTGACTTTTTAATATAACTAAATTTCCCAAGATATCCATTTTTGTATGTACCAAATATATACGAATGTGTTTTTTTTCTCATAAAATGATGATGATTGGTTAGTTCGAGATAAAACGACATCATTTGAAATGGTTCCTATGATCAACAGAACATTGTTATCGAAAGTGGTTCTTGTCTCAGTATTAAACAGTTAGATTCTGTTGTTTCATAATTGATCAATTGATTTTTTTTTAGCACTCATCGATTTTTTTTTACAACAGGTTGTTTACCATTTTGATTCATTTCAACTTATTACTCAATAATTCCACCATTTTAGTTTTTCATATACACACACATACACACGTTAATGTGTTGTTTTTCTCCACAAAAATATATTACTCTAAGAATTGTTGAAGGAATATTTAAATTTTAATTCAAAAGAGGAGTTTACATTATCTGACAGTATTATAATTAATTTATTGTTTCTTGTCTGAGTTCCCCAAATTAAAACGGAACACACTTGTGTGTGTGTGTGTGTGTACGTTATTCATACATTAAATTATATTTCAATTTGTTTTCTCTCCATAAAATACAAACTTTAGTGTTCACATTTTTTGTTCTTCTCTATTAACCTTTTTTTGATTTTGTCAGTTTCTTCTCTTTGTTCCTCCCCCTTTATATACCTCCCACTTAATGTAGTTGAAAATATATACTCTTCCAAATAAATTGCACTAATTCTTTTTTTCTTTTTATATTTAAACTCACGTTCTACGTACTAAGATATCCTTATGCTTACATATATTTATAAACTCCTCTAAAATTGAAGTCTTCGTTAGTCTCCTTGTTCATGTTTTATCTGTGTGTGTGTGTGTTTTCAAATTTGATTATTGTTGCATCAATTTTCGTAATAAAATGAAATAAATTTTAATAAATTCTTTTTAACAATAAATATTTTTTTCATTTATCACATTTTTTTCATAACACGATTTTTGTTGATATGACTAGGGAATGAATGTATAAGTATGATCATTAGTTGTTGATGTGTGAATTAGTAGACTTGTATGGGTCTGCCTATATGTGATGTTCAACAACTACATACATATATACTTACATAATTGAAAGTTAATTTGTATAATAAAATCATGTTTATGCTAGTTTGTTTGATACACGTTCTGACTAACCATAAATGTAAAGAGTGTGATAAAGTCTAATTTCAATATATTTATATACGTTTGCATAATGAACAGTGAAATAGGTTATGACATCTAGTCTTAAATTAGATGAATACTAATGATATTGAGAGAATTTCTTACAGCTTCATCTACATATCATAGATTAATAAATTCATAATTTTGTCTTCTGACTGACTTGATATCTTCATTTAATACTTAGTCGATTATCTGCTGCCTGGTTAGAAGGTAACTGTTTAATCATATTGTTTGGTAAAAAAGCTTACAAGTATTATAAATAAATCAAATCACCATTAGTCGATTTATTCAATCTGTTGAATTTTACCAGCCTGACTCCTCCACTTTTCGTTGCACAGACGCATATTAAGTTGGAGTATATTCGTATAGGGGAGATCTTGAAATAATTTCATAGTTCTCAGTAGAACCGTTGGTTCACACCATGTAAGCCATTGGTAACACTCTCTGCAGCTTTCGAGATGTGTGTTTATCTTGTAAGATTTTTGATTTATTCGTTCTGATACATGTTGCTTAAATGAAAAGTTATATTTATTGGTTCTCATATGGTGGTATGCCTAACTTTCCAGCTCCATCCTACTCCACTACTGAGTTCGCGCCTATCTGTAGAATGTTAAGTCATCTAAAAAATTTACATTAGTACTTATTTATTCTTATATGGTTTTGCAATTTCCAAATTTCATTAGTCTACATAATACTGTGAAGCTTAGATGGTTAACTATTTGACACTTCTTACTGGCGTTTGTATTTATAGGTTAGTTTGTCGGTTAATATTATTGTTGTACGAGGTTGTAGAGATTGTTAGAATTCATCGAAATCACAAACCAACCTAAGTTAGGCAACCATGGAAAACCTGAAAGCACTGGGTGGGAGTTTTGTCCCAGTGCAGGACTCTTCGGAAGTGTGTATCCACAACCTCGTAACCAAGAGCCAAATCCAAGACCTTCAGTTTTATCAGTGTAGGGTTGTGGAGATTATTAAGTTTTTAGTTGACCACCATTGAAAACTTGGAAGCACTGGACGGCCGTTTCGTTCTAGTATGAACAAGTGAGCAGGATCAAGAAGTTAAATCAAAACACAAGACTGATACTTAATAACTCTACAGAGAAAAAACTAATTAAAAGATAGTTATGGTGCTTAATTTAGTAAATGGGTTACATACTATTCAATTATAGCATTCATCTTGTTTTTGAGACCTATAAGTTGAACATAGTCTACCAGTATATACCACATAACTAGTTTAATGTTGATCATACGAAATTGTGCAACCATCTACGTGGATTGGTTCAGGTTAGAGATCAACACCGCTGGATGCCGGCTCAGTGGTCTAGAGGTTAAGCGTTCGCGCGTTAAAGCGAAGGTCTTGGGTTCGAGTCCCACGAGCGGGATCGTGGATGCTCACTGTTTAGGAGTCCTATACTAGAACGAAACGGCCTTCCAGTGCTTCCAGGTTCTCAATGGTCTAACATCGATTGATTCATGATATCAATCAAAGCCTTCAGTTTTACGTAAAACTTCCCGTTTTTGTTTTTCTAAACGTCTAAATACTTATTGCACATCTAGTGCGTAAGAATTATGAATCTTTCTTTTGTTCATTAATGGAAACTGCAATGTCTGACATGTTAGCAATAGCATTCACTTTGAAATATTTACATTTACCAAATCAGTATGACCAACATCAAACTAGTTATGTGGTATATACTGGTTAACTGTGTTCAACTTAAAGGTCTCAAAAACAAGATGAATGCTGTAATTGAATAGTATGTAACCCATTTACTAAATTCAGCACCATAATTATGTTATAATTAGTTTTTTTTCTGTAGAGTTACTAAGTATCAGTCTTGCATTTTGATTGAACTAATTGATCCTGAGCTATATACGTGTGTTACAAATTGCACTAATCAATTGTTTTTCGACTTATAATTCCAAAAAATTTTGTTTGATAAATTATTTTCATTGTAACAAACATAGAATGTGAATTAGTATTGTGATTTTATAATTTTAGGAAGGACTGCTAAAAATAGATTTTTTCTTTGAACCGTTCTATCTTATTCTATATATCTGGGGCTATTTTCTGCTTATTCGAGGTCAAATTTACTGTTTTATAAACGTCTCATTTACCAAAGGTTTGTTTTTTATCGCTACTTACGATTTCTCCATCAACCTTGTTTCAATTCGTGTTTTAGTTGCTTTTGTTCGTATTTAAATTCCATAAAGATTACGTTTTAATTATTCATTTAATTTGAAAGATATTGCCTAAACCATCTGACTTGTTTAACCTCTTGTTAGATGATTGACATAGATGTTTTTATTGTTTACTTTTCTACATTTAAGGATGAATATCACACCGCTCTGTCTGTAGACTTCACCTACATACCTCACTAACTGACCAGCTAATTGTTCTTCAATTATATCTTTTAACTTTTTCTATGCATGAGTTGTATTTTATTGAGTTTCATTCTTTTCCTTTGGTTAAAAACTTCTGCTTTGATGATGACATATAACGGTTGCCAAGACAAAGCCACTAATCCGAATATTGACTTAACATGAAACATATTAAAACAGTGCTTGGATCATTTCATTTCTGTTTTGAACTATAAGGAACTTTGTATACATAATTTTAGTTATTATGCCATTTCCAAAAAGTCGAACATTCATGCTGAATTGTTATATTCTTCTTTGAACGTAACGCTTCAAATTGTATTTGGTTTTGATGAAATGGTTGGTAATTGATTAAACTATCTACTAATGGTGTCACGGAATAAATTAATAACACTCGATTGTTTCGTTGATTTTCTGTTATCTGAACAAATAATTATGTATAAGGCATCCCAGTATTCAAGTATAACTACACTATTGAATCCTTGAGAAGCAACAGTATCAATGGTTTATATCCCATATGTAAGTAACTAGTTTAAACTAACAATTGATGCTTGTTTATACTTGTATATGCATAGACAAAGCGAATTAAATTATTCATGATCAGTCGATCAAGTTTATGGATATGATCATTGAATTGCATTTTCATAGTTTAAATGATCTTAGAGGAGAGATCAACTTCGAAATAGTAATTTTTAACATGCTAATCAAGTTTTCTGTACATTAAGTTACAAGATGCATTTGTTGACCATATCTGCCTTCCTCAGTAAATACCATGTGTTGTTCAGTGATTACCTTGTGGTTTCTAGTCCCAATAGGTCCGAAATTGATGTTTTTTTATCAGTGTTTTTCTCAATATGAACCTTTTAAACAGTCCAGTTAATAATCAAACATTTTTTTAGCGAATATTTAATTATTTAAATCGGAATTGAAATTTCCATCCAGTTAGATTGTCATATCTTTAAACATTTCCAAAGTATCTCCGCCTAAATCATATGATATTTGGGTGTGGCAGTAGAAGGAAAATCAAAACCTAATTCACCGTCAGTACGTTTAATCCAATTTCCAAAAAGCTATCCATTCCAACTCATATACTATTTTTTAGTTCAATATCACTAATCACTTTTGTATATACACCCTAGCTATTGAACTAAGTTTATCTTAAGAGGTTTAATTACTAACTGTTAATGTATGTAGGGTGGTAACGTTGAGAATACATGCACTTTCAAACATATTTTTATTTATTTTAGATCAGTTAGAAATGCTCTTTATAACCAAATTGCTAATTCATCTAATAAATAGAAAACATTTTTAATATGAACTATTCAGACGTTTCTATTTTTAAAAAGTACTTTCATCTTCCAGTCAATACTTACATTACCACTGTGTTGAAAGATTCTTTGTAGAGACAACAATGTTTATGCGATTTCTATCACGGATGTTTGTACTTATTGTTTGTGTTTCAAGATGACATGTGCTACTGATTAACAGAAATGGCTAAACAATGTATTTACATCGGTAAGTTAGCGAATTACTTATACTCATACTAAAGAGAATAAACATTCCATAATGTTTTCCACTTAATATTTGCTAATCTGAAGTGGTTGCCAGGATACCCTAGACTTAGATTTTGTACTAGTTGGCACCCATCAGTTGGAAGTGTACCTACAGTTGCTCACTTGTGAATTTCGAATCCTGGTCAATCAGTCTCACAGTCAGATGTTACCACTGAGTCTTCCTGCCGTGATCAACCTTACTTAGGACTCGGATATTCATCTTGCCACTAGTAAATTATTGGTCAATGTCTTTCCCATATTCATCACAAAACTTAGTGATGTTTTGTTAGATTCTGAATCGTTAAAAGTGTTTGAATCTAAACAGCTCATGACGTTATATCTCGAATAGGCTTGACAATTTCCTAGAGTTTAATACTATCAGTGAATCTTCGCATATTCTATTGATAAATCTCATTACTGAATTGGTTATGAGTTGTTCATATACTTATTTTATTCAATATTATTCTTAGTGATACAACGTTTTTCTTTCAAATCACCAGTTGTGATACCTGTGGTGAATTAATAGATAAGGTTCTCAACTTTCAGTCACCAAGTCCCAGGCTTGAACCCGCGTCTCCATCTATTTCTGTTTGGGCAATCGGCTTATCTCATTATCCCCCATAATCAGAGTGTGGCTCATGCCTGTATACCTGATAAATGATTTAGTCACAGTGAAAAATAACATCTTAAGAGAAGTAAAATATCATGAAATACAGATATTGCATAATAATATTTGATCTCATCAGTGTAAAATGAAGCATCAGAATCATATTAGGCTAACAACTACTTTTACTCATCTACCTTAATTATGCATTCGTTGATCATTTTTATTAACTTCTCTTTTTGAAATTTTGATCAATTATGACTACTTATGTTCATAAGGTTTTTATGTTCGGTATGAATAATTGCATTTGAATCACAAATTTCTTCATCCTTCCACTTGATATAAAGAGCGAGAATTGAACTGAGTAGTTCAGACTTGATCACTCATAATGAGCTACTTGCAGCATCGATTTTGAAAAAGTTTACAGTTTTTAATCATGTTATTTTTCTGTTAATTTTTATATAAGCCTGCTATTAATTTAATAAGAAAAAATCTTTTATTCTGGTTAGCAGTCTTGTCTTTGATTTCTTCGGTGTAGGCACCAGGGCAGTACCACAGCCTACACACAAATCAAGTGACTTATTTGGCACATTTGTATTTGGTGCCCCCTTGTACCAATATATATGTGTTCAAATCAATAAGTAAAAATGACTTTGAGTTATTTCAGATCTTAAGTCAATTATTCGATCACGTGATCTCCTCTTTCATAGTCTCTTTTATTTTAACGATCGAAAATGTATTATCAAATAAGAAAACACTTCTCCATCGCGCAACTCCATGTGATTTCAATGATTCCATTTCTGTTGATAAAAATAAATCGATCTCTTTCTAAATGTTTTTTTGGTGTACCCGTTCATTACTTTGCTCATAAATATAGTTCCGTTTTTTAAATATCACTTTTCGATCAATATTTACCTTTCTGCTGATGAAAATACAGTTGATGTTCGAAAAATGCAACTGCACTGCTTACTTTATTCCATATGATAACGGTACCTAATTTGTGTATTAAAAACATAAATCGAGATATTTTTTGTTGTTGATTAAATTGAGAAACTTGTAATTTTGCCTTGAGTGCATATGATAATTTCCAAGATTTCATACGATGTAAAAACAATGGTATTTCCTAAATTAGCTATTACGTTTAATAGGAAATTACAGATTTCATGTAGTGACTAAATTTTATAAAATCTACGTATCGTGCAGTTTATTGTGTATCTGAAAATGGTTTGATTATTTATAGGCTAGTAGAAGCTTCAGTGTGTATGATACCTCGATTGACTACAGGACAGTTTCTTTCCTAAAAACATCGGAATATTCAATTTGTCAATAAATTTTTAAGTGGTTTGAGACAATTAGTAGTAAAATTTGCTCTTAGGTTTCGTGTTGATTAGAACTCTTTAGCTAGACATATCATTATTCTTATGGATTATGGTGCTTCTGGTGCTATTCAAACCATCTATACAGTATCGGAGTCAAATTTTGACCAGACTTTTCAGTACGCCACTGAATTGTGAAGATTTGATATTTACACTAACTTATCAAAACTCATGAGGGATCACCAGTTTCTTCAATTTGATGGTAAGCTTAACTAAGGATTGGCGACTGCTACTAATGTATGAATTTCCTCTGAAAACTCAAATTTTCGATGCTTGAACTTATGTTCTTGGTGATGTCCTCTTCTCTGTGTTTGATCATTGCCATCTTTGAAGAATTGATGATATCCAGTGGTAACATTATGTTAGTTGCGCAGAGGTTTTGTTACATGTATGTTGGTACAGTGGCTAAAATTGAGTTGCTGTTACCATCTTGAAATACAGACTTCAGTGGCTTGGACATGTCTTACGAACTTCGTCTCAGCGAATTCCACATCGTGCATTTTTTTCTGCTCTGGGACTTGTTTGAAAAAGCGTGAGGTGGTCACTGTATACTATGGTGCCGTAGTATGAAAGAAAACTGCACAGGACTCATCTGTCGATCCTTCATAACTTCCTGGTTGGTGTCCTAGATATGATGCAACACAGGGACTTGAAACGTTCTGAGATATGGCTCGGAATCGAAGCCAGTGATGGCCCTGCTATAATTTTCTTTTATCTACTTCATATAAGTCAGACGGAGTTTTCTTATTGGAGAGATGCTTTCTGGTTGTATTTTTCTAACTGAACCTTTCCCATTATTATTGTTATAATGACTATTATTATATTCTCACACACTAATTTCTTTTCGGCTTTGTTCTTTTTTATTATGGTCACCTTCCTTTCTCTACCCCTTCACAATCTCATATTCTTATTGTATGGTACGTATGTATTTTAGTGTCTCTGTGCTAACATTCATTTGTTTAAATAAATAAAAACTTTGAGTCCATTCAATCGTTTTCTGAGTACACAACTGCAACAAATTAATCTTTCTGAGCTGAAAATCTTTTCCACCACCTCGAGACTAGTTTTTACAATACAGCTTGATAGACAAAACTGTATTAGGATCAAGTAATTATTGTGGCATAGCATTTACTCACGACTCATTGGTCAAGTAGTATACTAATAAATTGCTCAGAAATCTTGAATTATAACCCTCATGTTTATTATTGCTTAAATTAAAAGCGATTATTTTACTAACTGTTCAGATCTGGCGTCAATCTCTTTTTGTAATATTTGGTAAACTGGGTTCCTTGAGTTTTGCTGATGTTTTAAAATCTTATTTGATTGACGCATATACTGGTACAACTGGGATTTAAAATAATTTATGACACAAATCCTCGATTTCGTACATTATTTGCCTACGCTGAGACTTGGTGGGAAAAGCGGAGAATTATGGTCAGTTTATGAAATGGCGCTGTGATACGTAAGGAAGGTGTATGGGACTTGCATCTATTAGTCCATCACGACTCCTCTGTTTGAGTCCCAGAAATTGCGCAAAGCAGTGCCTCGTCAGCCCGTCATCATCAACGTAGTACCTGGTTCAAACATACGTTGCTCAAGCTGCTGTGCCATATTAACACGATGGCTTAAAATTAACAAAACGAATAGCATAACAGATCAGAATAATCTAGTGACAATGAAAATTAGGATGAGTAACTGTTAGGAATATGGCTCGGAAAGTCAAAGAGAAGGGATTTTTGAAGGAATACTGAAATTCAAGATTGATAAGCAAACAAGAGTGCATGTATCTGCACCATTGTGAACGATTCTAAGTAATGTCACCCAGTTGGCAGCTGCAAATCAATGGTTTGAGACGTTGACCTGTGCAAACGCTAACAAAATTACGCTGTATCCCCGTAATATAAGTTCTATTGTTGTTTGTTCGTTTTGTCTTCATAGATATATTCATATGATGGATGATGATTTCTATAATGATTCAATCGGAGATCAAATTCTCTTGGAATTAAATATCACCAATTTTACACCAACGGTAACTGACAAAAACAAAGAAATTACGGGATCGACTGAAAATGAAATTAATAGTGTAAATGATAAATTACATTCATTAATAACTACACCAGATCAATTTATCGATTTCCCCTATCCGAAACCATATTCACAACAATTAGAATTGATGCAAACAGTCTATAAGACATTAGAATCTAACTGTTGTGGTATATTTGAAAGTCCAACTGGTACTGGCAAATCATTGAGTCTATTAACAGCAACATTACGTTGGCTTTTAGATTATAACGAAAAACAGATTATATTATTAAATAGTCTTCAATCTCAATTAAAATTAATGAATCATGAAAATAAAGAGAATAATTCTAAAGAATACGATTGGATAATGGAATATGATAAAAATCGTTTATTAAAACAACAAATCGAACCACAAATTGAAGATCTTTTGATCTATCAATCTAATTTACAATTAATTGAGAAAATAAAATCATCTTCCACATCCTCCTCCTCATTACCGTTCAAACATCAAACTGACTTTTCAAATGTTGATGAAATGACCCTAACTGAAGCGAATTCTGAAAATATTGATATTGACCAACTGAAAAATATAATAGACATTTCCAATGATCAGTATGACTGTGATGATGAATTATTTTTATGTAAACCTGATGAAAACTTATTCGATAAACATAAAATTAGCGAATTAGATGAAATTGAATTGGATCAACAATTTGAAAGTCAACAGCAATCTGATAATGGATTATTACGTATTATTTATTGTAGTCGTACTCATTCACAACTCGGACAAGTAGCCAAAGAATTTGCAAAATGTAAAACATTATTTAATAAAGTCACAATAATTCAATTATCATCAAGACATTTGTTATGCACTAATGAAACAATTTTTCAATTAAAACACCCAGATTTAATTAATATTGCCTGTCTTGAATTGAATCGATCGCGTAATCGTGAGCAAGGTGAATCGAAAAGTTTCAGATGTCCAATGCGTAATTCAACAGCTGTTAATAATTTATCCAAACACCTATTAATTGGTAATTCAGCCTTGAATATAACTAGTACTATTAGAGATAGAAAGTCAAGTAAGTCATCCAAATCGACCAGTGTTTTGAGTAATTCTTCGAAAGAATGCCAAAAAGATGAGAAAAATTTAAACGATACCCAATTATCGTCTCATATTGGATGTCCATACTACGCTAATCGTAAGGGTTTACCATTAGCTCAATTAGTTTTAGTACCATATTCATCATTGCTACAACCATCAAATCGTTTGACATCTGGTTTAAAACTCAAAAATTCGATTGTCATAATTGATGAAGCGCATAATTTATTAGAAGCAACAGCGTCGTCAATGTCAGTCAGTTTGTCATTAGTAAATGATTTATATAAATTGGAAGAGTTATTTTCTGGTTATTTACAATATTATCGTTCACGTTTATCATCAGTTCTTGCATTAAGACTACGTCAGATAAAACATTTTATACAACAATTGAAAGTTTATTTAAATACTACACTTAAGCATATTCAATTATCAATATCTTCCATGTCGGATAATGTTATCATCAAGACAGTGAATAAATTGTTTTCGGAATCGAATTTGGACAATATAAATTTAGGTGAATTTATTGATTGTTTAGAATATCAACATTTTATTATGAAATTAATTGGTTTCTCTAAATGGTATAATAATAACAATAATACACAACAGAATTCAAAACAATTAGATAATGTTTCAATTAGTCAAACAACCTGTTCACAAATGACAAATTTACTAAACAGTATGAAAAGAAAATATTCTAATGCGAATAGTCAGTGTGGAGATATCAGTCAAGTAAGTTAACACATGGTTACATAATTCGGTTAGTTGAAGTTACAATTTTTTCTCATAGTGTAATAGGTTTCTCTACTTAAAAGGGAAAATTCATTTTTGCAAAGTGTTCTGAATCTTCACAAGTTAACGCGGTATTTTTCATCTGAATAGCTTATTTTTTCTTACTGACTATGATATTAGTAAAGCAGCTGTTGGAATGTTTGCACTCGAAGTATCTGTTATGAGTTTTAATCTAAACCTCTTTCCTATAGGCATAGTTAGTTTTGGAATTACCAAACTTCTTTAGTTTGGACGGACAAATACTATCTGTATGCCGCATTTCGAGTAGAACTCGGAACTAGGCACATGAATCTGTACTTCAGTAAATGATTTATGTTATTATTTGGTAGATTGCGCAAATAGTATCTGTATGTTTAATGAGCTATTGATTAGTAAACAATGTCACGTTTTCCTAATCCGTTAGTACTAACCGAATTCCATCAATCAAGTTCTATTATGGCCACTGCACTGAGTGGCTGGAAATTTTGAGGTTTCAATTCTCTTGATACATGGTAAATCTATTGATGAAGTAGTGAAACTTCATCAGTTGAAATGGCTGAGACACGTGGTACGTATGCACAACCACCGACTGCCCCGACGTGCAATGTTTTATGGTGTAGGAGTAGGTTAGAAGAAAGCTAAAAGCAGCCAGAGCAAAACGTGGTACAAATCCATGAAGTCACTGGCAAGTGAACTGAGCCATTTTGGTAGGTGTAGATTACCTGGTTGAGATCCGCGAGATGATAATAACCGATGGTTAGAAACCTTGAATGACATGACTCGAAATCGTTTGCAATGGTGCAGGTGCATTCACTCTTTGTGTTCTCCCAAATTCTAATCTGAATTCTTCATGTCCCTTTCTTTTTTCTCTTCCCAAATTTATTTCACTGGATTATACTCCTTGAATGACATCTTCAAACCCTAATCTTTCGGATTACTGCTTATACTTTTACTACCTCTACCACTATGGGGTTTGAATCGACAATTGTTTCTCTGTGCTAATGTGGTATGACAACTTGAACTGATGTACGTACGAAGTTCTACGTCTTCGGTGACTGACTGACTTGTACGAAACGTTGGTACATAATACCCTGCTGACTAACTCCAGCTACTGAAGTTTGGATCACCTGTAGAATCTGAAATACTGAACCATGAGATTCATCTAGGATGTAAACATATCTGGATAAACAGAATTTTTTAAACATGTATTGAGACTATCAGAAAGATACCAGATGTTTTAAAAGGTATTTCTTGAATTCCACTTTCAAATTTTCAATTCAATTTCAGGTTTGTATTTCGAATAAAAAGTCTAAAATAGATATAGAAAAGTCTGAAGGAATCGGCTCCAGTTTATTTAAATTTCATAGCTTTCTTCAAGCTTTAGAATTTTGTGAAGAAGATGCACGTATAATTATTGAACCTGTTAAGAACTCAACAAAATTAAATCTATCAACCTCCTCGTCTGATCTATCGTCTTCTTCAAGTAATCTGGCAGATGATTCTCAAGATTTGTGTTTACGTGTGGTATTTTTAAATCCTGGAAGGTATTTAAAAGGTTAGAAAATTGACTGATTTTCATTATTTGTAATAACATTAAGTTTTTTTTTATGCAATCATTATGTTGGGAGATGCTTTAGTTCTAAAAAAAATTCACTGGAATCAGCCAAAAAATGAATTTCTGAATAAGTGCTATTTGGAATCTTCAGTTGTAGGTTTTTCATTTTCAGCTAAGTTTACCATATATCTAGTTGATCATCGTCCGTAAGATATAGACTAATTAAACTCACGAAAATCATTGTTAATCTGTTATAACACATAGCAGTTTAGGTGCTCTTATAATTGTATTTCAAATTATGTGACAAATTTTCAGCCTATAGAGAATAGAGAGTATATAATTAAAAATGTATACTCAATTAATTATCATTAAATGATGAAGGATAATCTTAAATTTAAATTAAGGTTTTGTTGTTGGAATCAGTGTCTGTACCTCAGAAGTACATAAACCTTGTGCAAGCTCTTTACTCAAACACTACCAGTCGAGTCAGAGCTTATGGCAAACTGTCATCTGATTTTACAACCTCAAGTGGTGTCCGACAAGGCCGTTCACTATATCCATTTTTGATTAATTTTATCATAAACCTACTGCTGGAAATAAGGCTCTTGTCGATTGAATTTTCAGGAATTGATCTCCTACCAGGAGGTCCACCTATTAACTTAGGTTACGCAGATGACATAGTCCTGTTTGGTGAAGATAAAACGTAAAGTCTTTTGGTGGCACTGAGCAACAATACCAGGATGTTTAGGATGCCTTCCTCCCCTTCTAAATACAAACTGTTGCTTCAGGATTGGCATGCTTCAACACCTGACGTAAAGACAGGGAGTGAAGTAATCGAGAACTTCACTTTTCTTGGAAGTCTGATCAGACCTAATGGGTTGGTGTCTGACGAAATCTCCCAACGGATTCAGAAGTCTGGTTTGGCTTTTGCCAACTCACGTCACCTATGGCGAAGACGAGATATCCGTCTATCAATTAAAGGACGAGTATACTGTGCAGCAGTTCGTTCTGTTCTACTTTACGGCTGCGAAACGTGGCCATTAAGAGTAGAATATACTCGTAAGTTACCAGTATTTGATCACAGATGTCTCAGGAATATTGCTCGCATCTGCTGGGATCACCGGGTAATTAATAATGAAGCCAAAAGCAGGGTATTCGGGAATCATGATAAGTCAGTTGATGAGGTCGTAAATCTTCATCGACTGAGATAGTTGGGTCACGTGTTACGTATGCCTGAACACCGATTACCACGGCGCGCTATGCTGACTGATGTTAGAGACGGATAGAAGAAAGTTAAGGGCGGCCAAACCAAAACGTGGCATCAGTCCTCCAAGTCACTAACCTTTAATCTGAGCCATGTTGGTAGATGCAGACTGCTTGGTTGGGGTCCGCGTGACTACCGTAACCAATGGTTGGAGACTCTATGTGACATGGCTCAGAGTGGATCACAATGGCGTGGGTGTATACATTCTTTTTCTGCTCTCAAACTATGAGATTAAAATAGCTTTATACCTTAGTTTCTACGAACTCATGTATCATATCCTTATACACAATCTTTCTTTTATATATTACTACCATTGACGTAACTGCTTCTATGGATTTGGTGTTCATCTTATTGTGCTAATGAGGTGTGGAAATTTGGATCGATGCATATATGTGCCCGGTCCTAGGTTTTAGCTGATTGACTGACTGATTGTTTGCCATAAATGTATGAAGTTCCCAGAAGTTAAAACCACAATAAAGGAAGCCTGTGTTTGGATGTTTTTGGTTATCTATAGTTTTATTAGCTGAATTACGCAGAAGTGTATCTAGGTTAGCCATAGGATTGTATGTGAAGATGACAGATCAATTGGTTGATGCAGACTATTGTGATTGGGGTCCGAAAATTATCAGAACTAGCAGTTGGATGACGTTTCTCAGAATCGATCACAACGGCGGATATGGATTCACTGTTTTTCTTCTTTTCGATCTTAAATCCTGAAATCTTCGTATACTCATTTTTATTCTTTAATATACCTAGTCACTTCTTCCATCACTGATACTGTTACTAATTCTACCACTCCAGGATTTGGTTTCATAGTTTTATCTCTCTGTTTTTTCACAAATTGAACCAATGTATTTTAGGTATCAGGTTTTACGTTGCACGTGACTGACTGAATGAATGAAGCGTATCTATGGGATTCAAACCAAGATGACTTTCTCGTGCTTTTGAAGTTGAATGAGGAAGACGAAAACCCTAAAAACTAAACCTGTCAATCTCGCAATGTAATCTAGATAGAATTGTTGTAAAAACTATTTAATTTCCTTATTATTAAATCCTCATGGGAATATATAGAAATCCACTCATAAATTTAATCGTTAAGTCTTAGGCACATACGTATGTTTAAAATAATGCTTTTGTTTATATGAAATTATGTTTCAACTCTGTTCACTTTTTCCACCGGTGCATATGGGAATTCATCTGTATCTAACAGTTCCCAGACAAATGTACGGTAGCCTCTCTGAATTTTTCAAACAAGATCTCAGTACAACCTCTTCATTTTCTATTAGTGGCGTTGTGTTCTCTAAGACAAAATGTTTAATCGCAGAGTTTTCATTGACGTTCTGGAAAACAACATGATCATCTACCCTTTGTAGTAGTGAGCATTTCAATTATTCTATAAGTGTTATGTCTGGTCGTTCTGACAGTCTCGTTTGTGTTAGTTGTCTCGTTGTGTCAGTTGAATTCTGACTAAAATATAACTCAATACCAGATAGGTTTGTGTTTAGATCTAGTTTAGTTTTGAGAAAAATAGAAACGATTTTTTTACTTGTAATGAGTTTAGTTGAATTATGATTAAAATATTTTCCTTTTAAAGATGACCTCTCATCCATCTTCAAAACTAAACTTCGATTTGCAGTTCACCCATAATTAATATTAGGCGACAGTCCTCGTCTATTACGGGGTAATATTCACTGTTTTCTTTTTAAATACAATAAACATTATTTTTACCATCAATGTATCAAAATTCTTAATTAGATCTAGTACAAGAAGCTAGAAGTGTCCTTTTGGTTGGTGGTACAATGCAGCCGTTCAACGAAGCGATTGAACAAATATTTATACCGTCTGGTAAATTATCCAATCAAATCGTCACATTTACATGTGATCATGTGATTAATGCGAAAAAACAATTAGCCGTTTATCCTCTAGGTGTACATAGCCATCAATCAAATGGGGAAGTATTTTCATTAGATTTCACATACCAGGTTAGTGGAATAGTTTGTGAAAGCGTTTACTGATTAGTGTTGAAAGTTTGAATAAGTTATTTATAGGATTCGTTTTCATTTACCATTAATAATTATAAATATCATTATTCGTCATCAAATAATATGGCCTTATGATATTGAGAATTGAATGAAGGTAGAATGTGTATGTGTGCGTGTGGATCGTTAGATTCGAGACTCATACGATGAATTAGAATGCTGCATTTATGTCATGAAATTCTTTTGCATGTAGATCTCAGTAATTCATCTGTTGTTTTTATATCTAAAACAGTATAAATGTTCGACTGATAGGTACGTGATATCTTTATGAAAATCTTTTTGTTCGAAGGATACTGTTAAGATCTACTGACATTTGCTAACGTTTTTCTGAAGATGGCCAACAAATATTACTGTTATTTTTACAGAAAAGTAGAAATCATGAGTAATACATGCTTCACTATATACCTAGCTGGTTCTTTCTTGCACATATCTTTGACGTTCATACCTTCGACTTGAACTCATTCAATGGTTCTTGTAACTTCTTCGCACTCATTCAAACACAGATGTATACAAATGGTTCCACTAAACCGTGATTGAATTTCATACGTGTGCTCAAAAAGAGGTAGTATTCTTCTCCAACGAATACTCATCGTAATATGTGCTATTTGTCTTCACCATTGGGTTGATATTGGATTCCATCAAGTCATAGATAGTTTATTTGTATGACTAAAATTGAAGCTTGCCGAAATATGCAGTTGGAAAATCATAACTGGTATAAGAAGTTATTGTCATATCTTCACTAGATATTATCTAAGTACATTTCTTCATAACTAAGTATACAACCCTGAGATTTATTGTTACTCTCAACAATAAGTACGTCCGACAACATAGCCTTTAGCAGAAGGCTAAAATTCTTTCAATTAAACAGATCTTTCATCTAACCTAACCCGGAGTTAGTGGACGTATGGGCTAAAATTTAAGACCAGAGGACCATAAGATTAACGAATTCGAAGTTATTTCTCATTTGTATTGCCGTTAACAATACTACTACTTATACTAAAAATAGTAATTCAGCTTATTAATCACTTGTCTGCTTGTGTATCAAACTTCATGACTCGTCACTTAGTTTCTTAAATCTAGTGTTTATGGTAAAATTAGTATGTTTACTGCAATAAATCATTGTCTACTTATTTAATGCCAATCGTAATACAGATTGGTACTTTCTATAATAGAAATCTTTACTAATCACCTGTGTATATGTGCGTGTCTACCATTTGCACATATATCAAAAAATTATCACAGAAAAGTCCTAACGACTTATTTGTAAATCTATATCTCAGTATTGTGTGTGTTTCGGCAACTATACATTACTTTTCACGATAATATTCTGAATTCTAATGAGTGTAATGAGTGTAATAAATTTCTCTAATTTGGTGTCTCCATCTACCTTATTCATTCATTTCTCTCTTTACCGCTTGGGCTCTCAGTTTATTGTGTGATATTTATTTTGATACTGATTTTATGAGATTAAGATCTAACGAGTGCGTTAATAATAGTGATCTAAACCAAGGTCTTACGTTAATCTTTCGCTAAGTATGAGCACGGATGTTGTGGCGTAATTCTTTACATAAGTCAAAGAGTTTGTATCCTTTTCTGTACATGTCATGCAGTTCTAGCTTATATGATGTGGGATTCAATCTAAATTAACAATATGCGAAATAACATCAAAATAATTGAAAAGAAATATTTCATCATCTCACTAGGTCTCCAGCCTAATTAAACGAATACTGGAACTCACAGTATGACTACTGAATTGATTCAAATTAAGGATAATCGATAATCGTACTTTAACAATCATTTCAGTTAGGCTAGAGTTGGTGAAGTAGTTAAACAACTAAGAAAAGAGTCAAGCCTAGTTGAGTAGAAATTCCAAATTAGTAAGACATTAGCAATTTTATTGCCTAATAGATTGTCCTGTGGAGTCCTATTCAGAATTGTAAGTATCAACAATAGTAATAATTAGAAATCAACCGATCGAAATTTCAAAGTGATGTGTGGGCGAGCATGATAATGATTGGTTGTTTGCTTAGTCAGATTAGGAGATAGTCTGACAGCTACTAAATTAGTTATATTCCCTTACCCTTAATAATACTGTGACTGTTGTTGGATTGTGTCGGGTTGTTGTTGGTTTGGGATGTGGAAATATACTTACGTTCTCTAGTCAGGCTAATCACATGCTCTTTATCTGAGTTGTGTTGAAGTCCTGTAGAGTAGACACTGGGAGGGAATCTTGTGTAGATATTCGTCTAAAGTAAATTAACGTCCCATTTGTGTAAACGTGGAAAACTGAGCGTTATATCACAAAGCTACTGTGATTCACCGAAATTCTGCATAGAAAATGTGCTATAAAATAAAGAGTGATATTTAAGTTCGTCAACCTATTTAGAGCAAAAAAGACTGGTTAACTAAAAGGCTCTGTAAACCTAATATCTTACAATAATCGGAAGGTCAAGAATGTGTGTGAATTAGTAAGTAACCAATCAGGTTTCATAGAGCAATAATGATATAAGTATCTTAACTGGACCAGTAAAGCATAATAAAATACGTAGTTTGAAAAGATGCTCAAATATTGCAATATATGTATACCGTGTAAATACATATAATTGGACTATGAAATAACTTTTAATATAACTATGTAACAAATTAAGAGAACAGATTGATAATTGCGTTAACATGAAACACATACTTTGGAGGTGTTGTGGTCTCTGAGCTAGATGGTTTGGTTGAAAAACTTTGATCGTTCTTCAGAACATCCGAATGTACCTCTCGTTTTTAACAATGATTAGTTGAATTAATTTCAAGCTTCATTAAAAGTTTCACATTATCGCCTTTGTCTTAAAATAGAACCTTTTATTAAATTCGTAATATCACAAGTGATGAGCTTTTGATAGTTACTATTTTTGGGGAATTCCATTTATAGTGTATCTAGAAGATGTAAAACTGCATTAGTTCATAAGAAATAGAAGTTTTATTTCATGTCATAATGTGTTAACGAATGACGATCATTACATTGATTAATTAATTTGAATAACTTTCAGCTAATAAGTTTCAGGTTCGAACTCTATCTATTTCAGTTTTGGCAAGCAAGTACCATATAAACTTCTCAGTCATTCAGAAACAACGTAAAATTTGTACGTACGTACATCAGTTCAAGTTGTCATACCACATTAGCACAGAGAAACAATTGTCGATTCAAACCCCATAGTGGTAGAGGTAGTAAAAGTATAAGCAGTAATCCGAAAGATTAGGGTTTGAAGATGTCATTCAAGGAGTATAATCCAGTGAAATAAATTTGGGAAGAGAAAAAAGAAAGGGACATGAAGAATTCAGATTAGAATTTGGGAGAACACAAAGAGTGAATGCACCTGCACCATTGCAAACGATTTCGAGTCATGTCATTCAAGGTTTCTAACCATCGGTTATTATCATCTCGCGGATCTCAACCAGGTAATCTACACCTACCAAAATGGCTCAGTTCACTTGCCAGTGACTTCATGGATTTGTACCACGTTTTGCTCTGGCTGCTTTTAGCTTTCTTCTAACCTACTCCTACACCATAAAACATTGCACGTCGGGGAAGTCGGTGGTTGTGCATACGTACCACGTGTCTCAGCCATTTCAACTGATGAAGTTTCACTACTTCATCAATCGATTTGCCATCCTTACCTATTACCCGTTTCCTAACAACTGCATTACTTACTCGGTGGTCGCATGATATACGAGCAATGCCTCGAAGATACCTATGATCGAATACCAGTAGCCTTTGAATATCCTCCACTCTTACAGGCCATGTTTCACTATCATATAGTAGAACGGAACGAACAGCTGCGCAGTAAACCCGTTATTTATTTCATCCCAACACTAATAGAAACTCATTTTAGATTTTATCCTTTTACACTACTTCAGACTTCTTTTAGACGTCCAACTTGGTATAAAACATAATATAAAATGTGTATCATATATGTACAACCGTCATCTGCTTCAGCACACTTTGTTAGATGGTTTAGAACTGAAACTACAATTCTTACTCATCATATTGTACGGTTTATCTTATAATGTTTCTTATTATTACTATTATTTTTACTTCAATATGTTTCGTATAACTGACAGTGAAAATTTAACAAAAAAATACTATTTAGTAACTGAAATGAACCATTTGTTAATATCAACTAGAATATATCACCAGTTATCTTACAGATGATTGAGTGAATAAATGGCTTACATACTGAATCGTTTGTTTGTTTGTTTCCTTACTCGACTATGTGCTCATCTAATAATTTGTGAATCTGTTAAAATGTATTCCTCTCTCTCTCTCTCACTCTCTTCTGTCATTCAACTTACTCAAGCAATCACTTCACTTTTTATGGGTCATAAAAAATAGGATTTATTTCATACGCGAAATCAAATTAGATAGATATAGAACATGTTAGATAATTGATTCCAATGGTGGACAGTAAACAGCTAAACAATGTTCTATGCTCTACCATTATAACTTTCATTTATTCTTCATTTCTATCAGTTTGGATAATTTAATGTATGTATGATCAATGCATGTGAGTTATTGAAGAGCAAAAAGGTAGAATGGTCTACCTGTAGAACATATTAACGGACTAATTTGTATTTACATTACCATAGGTCATTTTCTGTTTACTGGTATAAAATGTCCTTCAAGGTCAGTCAATTATGCAAATTAAGAAGTAGAATATGATGATGGAATAAAATTAAAATGAAACAAAATGCAAAATGTACATTATCATATCTAAGTTAGTAGTATAGTAGTATATGATAAATTGCTATGATTTTTATTATAGTAAGCCGGTTTTTTTAAATACTTGCTTGGCAAGTAGTGTAGATGTTCTTCATTTGTTACTTTATCTTATATAGTTAAGATCATGGGTCTGATAATGATCATATGCTCACTAGTGACTGGCTCCATGAGGTAATTCCTGGAGTTCTAGTGAGAAGTCGTAGCCAGTGGAGCTAATCCATGTCAGGTAGAGACAGGTATCTACCTCAGTACAATGGAAGTTGGTCGAGCGATTTTGTGGATTGGTTGAGGTTAGACATTAACACCGTTGGATGCCGCCTCAATGGTCTATCGGTTAAGTGGTCTGGCGCGAGACTGGTAGGCCCTGGGTTAGAGTCCCGCGTGGCGGGGTCGTGGATGCGCACTGCTGAGGAGTCCCAAAATAGGACGAAACGGCCATCCAGTTCTTCCAGGTCTTCCATGGTGGTCTAGCTTCAATTGACTCATGATCTTAACTATATAAAGTTACTAAAATCGTTTACCTGCTTAATTAACTCCATAAATATTCCTTGTCATCTTTTTATTTACTCAGCTTTTGAAATTATTTTCATTTATTTCTTTTCCATCTGTTGGATAAGACAAATAAAAACCACCACCACCATCTTGACTTAAAAGAACCAATGATAACACAGTGTAGAAACGTCTTTAATTCATATATGGTTAAATTAATCGACTGTCAACCAGTCGGTTATTAATTTGAACCCGATTCCATTTGACTTGATTTAAATACATAAACTCTTGCGTGCTGAACGAGCTATATATGTATTAAGTTATTAGTTTTTTCGTTAAAATCAGTCGTCTACAGTGTTTATATACCCATGAATAACTAATTAATCTTTACGATGTGCGTTTAGTACGGTTAATATGAAGATTTCAGTGTTTGGATAGTGCTGAATATAATCAACATGATATTACATTGCCATTTATTTCTGGTTGATCACTAATTCAATGAATCATCAGTAATTTTCTTTGCTTCAAATTAAATTGATATCTAACAATAAGTATTTCACTTATGATTAGTTTTCCACCTTAAATGAACTAATAATCTTGTGGATTTACAAGTGAATCTTCTTTTTCTTTGAAAATAGCAGTCGCTGTAACAACTGTGCAATTGTTACATCCTTAATCTGTCTATCCATTAGTCCGTGCGTAATATGCAAGGAGTGAGAGAGAGAGTTGTCTCAATCTAGTTTTCGCCCTTGACGCTTATTTAGTACAAATTTGAGACGTCTTTTGAGTTCGATTAGTGATTAAACGTCCATAACGGCAGAGAGAAAGAAAATTGTCATATTACTGACCTATAACCTAATACGTTGGTAATCTGAAAGAGGGAAGACGATTTTATTGGGACTGTTATCCGATCTATTTCAGACTCAAATGTAATTAATAACGCAAATTAGTGCATATGTAACTAACATGACCACAAAGCGTGAAAAATGAGGTAAATACAACCATGTCCTAAGACATTAGAGTACAAAAATGGAATACAATGCATATTTTTAGTGCCATAATTTTTAAATCGAAAAAAATATAACCATAATTTATATATTGAACGAAAGCTTATTATTCTAGAATAGAATGGTAATCAGGTAATAACTAGGAACTATGATTGATTGATTGGTTTCTTAAACTTATAACGAGATTGATATTTGCGGCTCACTTTACATCCATTCGCTTATGGATAGTGCCAACGTAGTTTTCCATATATTTCCCAGAATTCCACTTTCTTTTAGTTATTTCTATCTATAACCGTATATTTCAAGGTTTTTATTGCGTCAATGTTCAGAATCAGATTAAAGGTTTGGTTATTGTATTCTGACGAGAGAAAGCCCTAGGATATTGTTTCATTTTAGGTAATAATCACCAGGTTCACTTGGATTTTAAAAGAAGTTAGTTTCGTCTGACAACTCGTATCGCCACCACCCAATGTTCCAGTCGAATTATGACTGATTTACTGTAGAACTGGTTCAAATACAAAAATTGATCACTTGATAGTACTTAATTATACAGTTCTGTCCATCTATCTTGAAATTTATTCATCAAGCTAAATAAATTAACGTTGTAATTTTATAATCGAGATATTAATAGTCATTTCAAATTGTAGATGAAATTTTTTGCAAATATTTTTGAAAAGCAGAGGCGAATTTCCTTATCGCTTCCGAATTAAAAGGGTTTTCATGTTTACCAAGCACGTACTTGATAAAACAATGAGTATTAGACTGACCTCGTCCCATTTCGATTTTGACTTGACGAACGTTTAAATTGTGGCGATAGATGATTGTTTTTTTAGGAGCTCATTTCAATTATCAACAATTAGTGACTCTTAAAACAACTACATTGTGGCTAGCAATAGGATTCTATACATCCGTTTCATATTGCTTGTGGCTCATCATTTGGGTTTACTTGCACTCCAGTAACTCAGTAAATAACGTATTGAGCGTTTGAAGTAAATATTACTGGGTTCGAGTCCAGGATACAAACACATCCAGTTAACGAGTCTGAGATAGGACTAAACACATGTTATGAATTACACTTCTAACCACTTCCCGTGTATTTCCTATGTTTAGATTTACATTACAGTCAAAATCAATTTTCTCTCCATTCGCTGCTAGTCTGGTTAATTTTTTCTCTCTCCTTCATTATGTTAGTCTAATGTGTATGGTAACTCAGAACAATGCATATTTGTACCAAGTCTCTTTAATTAATGGTAATTGACTGATAAACAGACTATCGCGAAGATTATCTATCTCTTTGTAGCTATTTTCTTACCTTGATATTCTGTTTGCATACAAAAATGTGACTTCTTTACGAAATTACTGGAATATTTCAGATTCTCTTGATCTTCGACAAATTATGCTTGTTATAGTTTCATTTCAACTGACTTCATAGTTTCAGATTTCGTTTTACAAATCATTTTCATTTTTTAGCTATCCATATTTAATAATAATATGACTTTTTGTCTATTGTGTCATTGATTATTCATTTTCTTTTCAAGTAAACATGACCCTCAGACATCCTGTGTCGTTTGTCGACAATAAATATAGATTTATATAAAAGAAAAGACCACTATTGTCTAGTCATGAAGATGAATACTTTGGAATCAATATGTCTTTAAAAAATTAACCGTTAATAAATAAATGCTTAGTTTATAAGCTGTTATATAGAATTATCTCAGGAAACGAAGATTTATGTATTCAGTCCTATTTCAAGCTCCTTTAAATTAATTTAGAATCTAAAACGCAAATCTCATCCTATTTATAGCTCATCAGGAGGTCCTATCAGTGTTGATGTTCGTATTAAGACTCGAATCTAGCACTGATTTCTTTAAACACCGTGTTGTCCACTGAGATACTGATTCCAGATAGTTACTTACTCGTGAAACGAGTATGAATTTATTCCTTGTTTTTATATTCAGGACTACAATTGATCGGTTACAAACTAATTATCCTAAAGCTTGTAGCAACATGTCTATATTAATGGCATTCTGGTCAGGATATACATGTGACAAAACAAACTGGTCAAAATTCAGTCCAGACCATCAATCGTGAGAAATTACGAACCCTTTAAGTTTAGAAACACTCATCTATTTCATGTCAATACCATTTTTGAATAAGCGTAAGGCGTGATCCTTAGAGATTGTATGAATCAAACCTAAGAATCTTCGTTTTCAAACTGCAAATAGAAAACCGCGTTTTAGAACGTCTACCTTTGTTGAAATAACCGAACGGTATCATTATACTTCATATGGTGAATGTAGTTTATGCTTGTAAATAAATTTGTTCACGTTTACTCAAATTTATTCATTCATTAATCTTAGAAATTATTTCTACCTGCAACCTTATATATGTATAACATAACACTGAGGATTACCAATATATACGCCGTAGAAAGTAAACTGGCAATGTTTCTGAATAAGTATGTAATGCAAAATCATAAAATAACAGAACAGTAATGAACTTCAATTAAACACTGTAACCAAGCTAGATTTCATCCGATTAAAAGGTAGATCTTACTATTAATATAGAAAATAGGTGGATAATATTGCGCATTCATCACTAAAATCACCTACTTTGAACTGTGAGTGATATAATCTCAAGCTGGTGAGTTATGCGATCTCATACAGCGAGTTTTATTAAACCTTCATTCCACTGAACTATAATTTCGTAAACTGTTCATTTCTTCATTTTATACTTCACTCAGTCTCATCACCAACAAATAATGTTGAATTTTAATAGTTGAGCTCATGAGTCAGTTGAAACTAGACCACCATGGAAAACCTGAGAGCACTGGACGGCCGTTTCGTCCTATTTTGGGACTCCTCAGCAGTGAGCATCCACGATCCCGCCTCATGAGATTCGAACCCGTGATCTCATGATCTCAACTATTAAAATTACTATAATATCCACAAAAACCCCTTCTGATAATTATTAATACTGATTACAAAAGCAGGTATTTCATTTCACTGCTAACCAGTATCCTTAATTACAACGTACATTACTCATTAAGAGGACGAGTAGTATTATTTAGTTAAGTTTTGTAAGCTTAACTATTTAAGAAATTTACTTAAGTAATAATTTTAAATAACATAAAATTACCAAGAAACGTTCATATACAATGGATATATGTAGCCATACGATTTCCCATCAATACTTTACCTGTAAGTTGTGCTTTTAGATATCGATTTCATCAGTAAAATTATTAGTCCAATCACTAAAATGATTACAGTGCACGTACCTATCATTAAAACTATTATAACACACTTGATTCTTGGTTTAAAAACTACTCTCCACTCATTATCAGTTTTGTTGTGATCGTCTCTGAGAGTTTCTTTTGAACTTCTTCAAAAGCCAGGAAAATGGTGGAAACCATTTTATTCAGTCAGCATCAATCAAAAACTAGGAGCGTCTAGAAAAACGAAGGATGTTTTTTGCGTTCTGATTGGATAACTGCATATTTTGTTGCAAAATTTAATATCTTTTGAGAAGTTCCTAGAATATTGGGATGATCTATAAACCTATCAATACCCTTAATGTTTGTACAGGAACTAATCTTGAAAGTAAAGATTCTGTCCTTGATTTATGCTCTTTCTCTGTTGTTCGGGGTTCAACTGTATGAGAATTCCGAAGATTTAGGAAACAGGAAATTATTATCAATATTTTAAGTACATGATGTATCAGCTTATTTATATCTAAAAAATGTATAATCATTCTCTTCTGTTCTTTCGAAACTGATATAAAAGTGTATATTGTAATATTTACTAAAAGCATGAACCGTGTTTACCATTATACTATTCAGGTACTCTAGAACTCGTTTCACACCAAAAGTTAATTAAATTTTGAACAATGGCTAGCATTAAAATGCAGGATGCGTGTGTTTGCCTTGTTAGGATACATATTGTAACGAACGTGAACTTAGGGGTAGTTGATGTGTGGGCGAGGAAAATAATGATTGGTTGTTTGCTTAGTCGGACTAGTTACGTGTTCTTGGTTTGAGTTGTGTCAAAGTCTTGTAGAATAGAAACTGGGAGGGTGTCTAGTGTAGATATTCGTCGGAGTTAGATTAACATCTCATTCGTATAAACAGGAAAACAGTATTTTAACAGTAGTAAACAAACTTAATGTTTTATACAAAATTTCAGAGAGCCTTCGTAAAGTACGAAAACCATAGATTGAATTCATTATTTACACATCTTCCTTCAGTTGCCCTGTACGTGCTTCATAATTCTTCCAATCTTGTTAATGCAATCGCTCTCCATTTCGCTACCTGCTCTCCTCAGTTCAGTCTTCTGTTGGCAAGCATTCTACTCCGGATTAGTGTTACATACTACTTATATCTGTCAGCACAAGTAGCATACACCACATTACTAGCTGGATATACTTGTATCTCAGTTTTAAAGTTCACATCGAAGCTCAGATCTACTTTTTTTTACCAATTCTAATCCCCGTGTGTGCTTACTCTTACAATATAGGTCATCGAATGTAGCTAGACTAATATCATCGTATTTTACTGCCATTAAAATCTAAGTTTTTTTATTTTTTATTTAAACACATAAATATTGGTACAAGGAAGCACCAGATACATATGCGCCTCACAAATCTCATTTGATTTTTGTGAGGGCTGTGATACTGCCCAGGTGCCCAGACTGAAGCAGGTGGTTTTCTTAGGGGGCCACACCCGGAGCCTTTGACCTGAAGGTCTAGTCCACAAGGCAGTGGAGCATCGTGAGGAGATGCAGTCCCATGGTAGCCGGTGATCAATGATTGATTCGTACGCCATTTGTTCCCTCAGGATACTAGAGCCGGCCCATGTACACCATTGGTTTGGAATGAGGGTTTTCCAACTCCCCTAGGTGGACTTTCCGTGTCCACCAACCCGGTTAGAGCGCTGGACATTCGCTTTTCGTCCTCTCAATTTCGTAAACAACACCCCAGTGGCGAGAAGGCAGTGAGTAGGACTTCCCTGGCAGAGACTATATATTCGCGTGGCTATGTGAGAGCATTTGGAGAGGGAGAGCGGACTCTCCCCACTCTCGGCCGTACCAGGGCAACAAAGTACTAAGGCTGAAGCAAAGAATACAGTTATTTTATTGTTTATTGCCTGTTAACTTGTCATATCCCCATCAATTATGTTCTTGACTTCGTATATTTATGCTAATCATTTTTCTTTGTACATAAAAACTAGATTTAATTTTATATTTACTACCTATCTTTTAGAACCGTTCTAATCCACATATGATAGATGCATGCGGTGAAGTAATTTTACAAATATGTCAACAACTACCTGGTACGTTAAACAGTATTTTTTGAGTAACGAAAAACCTAACTTTATTTCACATGATGAATTGACAGTAACCGAGTAGACACTGTAAACTAAGAGGGTATAGTTGGATTGCTATTCGGTCCCAGTTTAAAACTCGACAACGCATAAGATTATATCTTTAATCTTCTAATCTCGGACATCAAATGGAAGCACTCTTTCAAAAACAACTACTATCGTAGTATGGAGTGTGTGAAATTTTCTCTGTTGCCCCCAAATGCTCTGGATTCAGCTCTCACATGGTCACGCGTATGCAGCCAGTCAGGGAAGTCTTGCTGATTGCCTTCTCGGGGCAGGAGTGTTGTTTACGAAATTGAGAGGAGAAAAATGGAATGTCCAGTGCTTTAACCGGGTAAGTGGATATGGAGGATTCACCTAAGAGAGTTGGGAAACCCTGATTCCAAACGAATGGTGCATATGAGTCCAAGGATACCGAGAGAACAAACGGCGTATGAGCCCATTCTTTATCATCTGATATCATGGGACTTCATCTCCTAACGTTGCCCCACTGCCTTGTGGATTATACCTCTAGGTCAAAGGTTCGGGTAGTAGCTCCCTAAAAAACTCACCTGCTTCGGTACTGATGGTTTTACTTCAACTGTTACACTATCATCAGCACCCAGACTTCTCAACTATTTCCAGTGTCTAAAAACAAAGGATAGGTTTCGGCATAAATCCCTGTTATAAGTACTTGATAGATAGTTTGGTCCTAATTTGAGAAAATCCACAGAGAAATCAAACTAAGACAAGGAAATTATTCCTAAATTTATTTTGTGGTAAACTAAACTGCATAAAAGTTGATGTCTACTGAATAGCTATAAGTGACGTGAGTGAACTTACTCTTCTTTTCCCATAAATAATCTGTAAACCTTCATATAGGCTCGATTGTTTGGTTTATGTACATTAATACATAAATTAGTTTTAGTGAGCTAAAAGGTATCTGCAGAAATATTTTTCTAATGAGCTCTGGTATTCCACAAGTGCTAGTTATATGTTTTTCGGTAATGGTTTTCATTTAAATTGGATTATATGGTAGTAGCTGAGTGTCAAATCATTACCGGTTGTTTAAATTGCTCAAACTAAGGCTAATAAAGGGAGTGGCTGAATTTGAATAGTGTGTATCTGTGTATCAACTAATGAAATTACTTTGTTCCTATCATTATCATCTAAGCTAAACATGTTTATTATTACTATCGGGTATCGTGCAGGTCGCTGAGTCACATGTTCTATCAGTGATGACGTCTTAGTCGCGTACTGATGAGAAGTCATATATTAGGGGAAGCAGTAATCCAGTACCTTTTAGTTTTCAGTGTTTATTTTGTTTGTTGCTCGACGTACTATTACCATGCGTTTCTATTACATAGATATATTGGTGAGAAAGTCTGTTGATTTTATTGTAAGTTTGCTCCTTGGAATAAATCGTTTTGAGCTTCACCAAATCGGAAACGTACGACGTTATAAACATATGGTCTACTAAATTGATTACTCGCCATTCTTATCTCATAGTTCAATTCTATCATCTAGGATACAGCTTTGCATTCTGCAACGCTGTAGGTGAATATTTAATACCTAGATTATTTAAGTTGTAAATCTACAAAACTCACTGAATACCTATGGTCTCCCAAAATGCAGAAAATGTCATAAACTGTATTACATGACAGATGAGAATTCCTATCATTTTCAATACTTTGGATTGCGTGAAGAATTGCCAAGTTTTCTAAAAATAAACACGCATTGTTAAGGAATCCAGTTGATAAATTTTCGCTTATCAACTATTGAATGTTTCGGAGACACATAAAGGCATCGTCAAATAAATCTGCGTATGGTAAAAAGGTACAATCATGAATAGTAAATCGCATAAATGTCACACACTGCAGTTGGTAACGTAGCTCATCAACAACTTAGATACTAGACATTTCCGAGACCACAAAATCCTACGTTGCCTTACAAAACGTGAGTCTGCCAATAGCATTAGTCTTCCAAGGTCAAGTCTATCTCTCAGACTGTTTGTGTCTTAGCAAAGCTATCTCCGTGTTGTTCTGTCATACATCACGTGATCAGTTTATTGCAGCTGAGTTGTAAAAATTATGACTCATGCTAGTTTGTCTAATCCGACCATGTCAGCTATATAGTCAAAATTGTTGCGTGGGTGGTCAGCCTGTGTTTGTACGTTTAAATAAATAATGTAGTTTGATAAGCTTAGCTATTTATGAGTATTGCTAGTGATAGATATTGTCGTATATTTTGGAAAGCTCTCTATTTTTAAAGTGCAATTAGACGAAGATGGAAGCAACTTTCCTAAAGCTCTTTCCGACCAAACATTCTGCATCTAGTGTTTCTTCGTTCGAAAGTTTCTAAGTCATCATTTTAACATTCAAAATCAAGGACTTGGTGTTTTTATATCTAAATAATTATATATGATGAGCTTCGATTCCTAAAGAAAAACAGCCTTTTTTCAATACCAATGATTACAACGATGATTGTTATTCTTTTTTTTCTTAAGTACTTATTGCATTTGACATTGTTAAGAGTGGCTGGATGTTATAAAACTTGGGACTATTAAGTCCTTTATGTACATACACAATGTTAGTTTTCATTCGCCTTTACTATAAACTACATAGATGTAGGTAAATAAATCATTGTCTGTTGGTTTAAAGATTTGTATTATTAATTGTGATTTGAAAATCATTTTTATTTATTTAAACATATAAACACTGCTAAAAGGAGGCACCAAATATATATGCGCCATACTTCGTCATTCACTTTATGTAAGTGTTATATTTAGAGCTTTAATTCTTGCTATACCGCGTACTACTAGACTACTTGAACGATCGAACCCGCAACGTCGCAAGAGAGAAGATAGAAGACTAGTAAATAGGAATGTATTTGCCAAAACAGTGTCAAATATAGTACGAAAATCTCATGTATTTATAGTTTTTGGCTGAAAGTAAATCATCATTTCGGACAGTCAATAGGCACATACGGGGTCCTTCTTATTCATCCGATAGGGAAGCTACACGTCGACATTCTAGAGTGTTCCTGTAGCGGTGATTGGATGGAATGCCTTCGAATCTTTCTGGGCTTCCTGAGTTTGCCAACGAGCCATCCTTACAGTGAGGATTTGAATACTGCCCGCACACCAAAACAGAAGCACGTGGTTTTCATAAGGGGCCACACCACGAGCCTTTAACCCAGAGGTATAATTCACAAGGCAGTGAAACAACGTCAGGAGACAGTCATATGGTAGTCGGTGACCAGCAATAATTTCTGTTAGGTTGGCTTACAATAAACTCTAGAGAGGCTCATAAAGAGCCCAACCAATCAGCGATTAGTTAGAAGCTATGCTACTAAAAATGCTACTAAAATAACAAGGTCCTGATTGGCTGTTAACACACTGCTACTATGGAATCTCAAGGTCTTTTAATTACTATAAAACCCCTGTTTTTCTGTACATAATTGAACCTTGTAGTAAAGTGCTTCTCTGATACTCGTGTCTTCTCTCTGGTCTTTCAAGTCGCTGAGTAGTGCTAGCCTGGGGTTATCCGAATAGCTAGGATCCGAATAAAGCGTACAACGTACGAGCCATAAAAGTGGCGACGGGGATTTCGGCAAAAAAAAAACAATTGTTGTCGGGGGTTTTGGTACACAAAAAAATACAACAATTGTCGTAGAGGATTCTGGCAAAAAGAAATACAGCAACCGAGACGTGATTTGGGAATCAAACAAGCTGTAATAATTGCCGGTGAATTTTCGGAGTTATTATTATTATCAGCAGAAAAAAATGACGATTTCTTTAGAACAGGCGCTGATAATCTTAGAGCACCGGCAACAACAGATGCTAGCCTTCCAGCAGCAACTAATTGAAACAGTCTTGGACAAGTTTTTCAATAATGGTGCTAAAATGGCCGTCCCAGAAGAACGCCAAGTTGAGGGTTCAATTCCCTTTATATCTGATGGAAAATGCAAAATTGGTAAGTTGGCCGGTTCAGAGCAAGACAATATCTTGCCTAATGCACATGAAACTGTGACAGTATCAGATGAGCAAGAAAAAGAAGGTTCCGCAGACAACCCCCTTAGTCCAGAATCAAATGAAACACCATTAAGTCCGCCCATCTCTGACGACAAACTTACGTCAGAACAGAACTACAGTTTGGGTGATGTTGGCCAAGAAAACTGGAAGAACGCATGTCCAGAAAATAACTGGAACAATACAGTTAACCAAATTGTGCCAAATGTGATTCGAAATCATGGGGAGACAGAAGTTTATAATATGGGTTCGCGTAATGATGCCCATAATTCTGATGAAATTTCGTATAAAGATGAGAAAAATAAGCCGGTCGAATCAGATGGTGATCAAAAATCTGATGCAATTTTATTAGATGCCGATTCTCCTAGTTATCTAATATCCTCTAATGAAAATCTTAATGAATTTGATGGAGATATTTCAGAAAATCCGAATTCCGATAACCTAAAATCAAATATCGTTCATCATCATCTATTTATTTCTAGTAGATTCTGCGTTCAATACGAGAAATATGTCCTAAATGAAGTCATACTAATTGTGTTTTGGAGATATGAAGATCCAACATTATTTCGTGGGGGAGGAAATGTTGGAGAATTTCAACTTACAGATAATTTTTTTAAAATCAGAATCTGATATTCGAATCTTCAAAAAAAGGGAGGTGTTAGGTTGGCTTACAATAAACTCTAGAGAGGCTCATAAAGAGCCCAACCAATCAGCGATTAGTTAGAAGCTATGCTACTAAAAATGCTACTAAAATAACAAGGTCCTGATTGGCTGTTAACACACTGCTACTATGGAATCTCAAGGTCTTTTAATTACTATAAAACCCCTGTTTTTCTGTACATAATTGAACCTTGTAGTAAAGTGCTTCTCTGATACTCGTGTCTTCTCTCTGGTCTTTCAAGTCGCTGAGTAGTGCTAGCCTGGGGTTATCCGAATAGCTAGGATCCGAATAAAGCGTTCAACCTACAAGACATATCAATTTCATACTCCCTTTGTTCCATCAGGATACTGGAGCACATGTGCACCATCGTCTTTGAATCAGGGTTTTCCAACTCCCTTAAGTGGGTCTTCCGTATACACCAACCCAGTTAAAGCGGTGGACAATGGATTTCCGTCCTCTCAATTTCGTAAACAACACTCACGCCGTGAGAAGGTAGTGAGTAGGACTTCCCTGACAGTGTCTGTATTTGTGTGACCATGTGAGAGCATTTCGAGAGGTAGTGTGGACTTTCCCTACTCTCGGCCGTACCAGGGGATTCGGGGACAATAAATTCGGAGAACTAAAGCATTGTTTTTTAACAGTATAAGTTACTAAGATATTTTTATTTAGTTCATGTCTCTGTTTAAAAGATAATTTCAACATAAATTGATTTCGTCAATTAATGAGACAATTGGAACTTCACACCACTAATTCTAGTTTACAACTTAAAGACGCACATATACAATACTATTCTGTTATGAAATCAGAATGTTATCATCCAGATTTCCTTAATACAGTCTATTTTGCAATATAATTTTATCATTATTCAGTGTCGTTGTGATAAGTATCCATTTCAATAATTGAATATTTTTTTATCTCACAGCAAAACATTCGAAATTGAAATAAAAGTTAGTAACCATCCATAATGACACTAACTGTAGCATAGTAAAATACTGATTTCTCTAATCTAAATAGGTGTGTCCCAATATATAATGATATGCTTAAATCATACATTAAACACATCCATTTACAGTTTAGTTCGATATTATATTTTGCCCAAACATTTAATCGATTGAAAATAAATCTAGAACAATGAAACAAAAGATTAACCTATAAATTCTACTTACATTTTACTATAGTCCTTCTATTCGAGGTCGTTTAATTTGTGGACAATTGTATCAGTACTAAGTAATAGTTAATTCTTTGTATTTCTGAAAGTTGAATAGTTCATAATTATATTTGTTGCTTTTATTTATAACCTCATTATCTCGTTTCTGTCATATAGGATAATTATCAGAAGGAGGTTTTGTGGAGATTTTAGTAATTTTATATAGTTGAGATCATGAGTCAATTGAAGCTAGACCACCATAGGAAACTTGGAAGCACTGGATGGCCGTTTCGTCTTATTTTGAGACTCCTCAGCAGTGCGCATCCACGATCCCGCCTCGTGAGACTCGAACCCAGGACTTACCAATCTCCACAAAAGCCCGTTCTCATAATAATCATATGCTCATAGTGACTGACTTCAAGAGATATTTCCTGGAATTCTAGTGAGGAGCAGTGACCAGTGGAGTTCAACCAGGTCTGTTGTGAGATATCAACTCACTCAAGACATTGGTGAATGGTTGCTCAATTTCGTGGATTGTTTAAAGTTAGACAATAACACCGTTGGATGACGACCCGTCTCAGTGATCTGTCGGTTAAGTGCTCTGGCGCGAGATCGGTAGGTCCTGGGTTGGAATCTCGCGAGGCAGGATCGTGGATGCGCACTGCTGAGGAGTCTCACAATAGGAAGAAGCGGCCGTCCAGTGCTCCTAGGTTTTCCATGGTGGTCTAGCTTCAATTGACTCATGATCTCAACTATATAAAATATAAGATAATTGTTAAAAGTTAGGATAGATATATTATTTGTGTAAAATTATATTTGAAATAATCTCAGCGACTAAAATTTAAACAATTCCAACGTTTCGTCCAGCAAGCTTTTCTGGTCTTCTTCAGAGTACTGATCAAAATCATTAAAAAAATCGATAATAGAATTGATACCTTTTTAATTTTTTCAAGGTTCAATGTTGTTTTATTCAATTTATTTAAAGTATACTTATAATATACATAATTGGTAAGTTACTTTGCTCTAAGCTATGTAATACATATATATTCACTCCAATAAATAAATTCATAATATTTCTAATCAATGTTGTGGAGTGAATTATATTTGTGGTAGGTAAAAATAAATTAGCTACACATTTCGATTGAGATCGAATGGTAATAAACACTATATGGACTAAATGTAATTGAATACTTCTTTTGTAAATTAAGAAGCCAGTTGTTTGTTTGTTTTTGTTTTTTTCAAAATAATGTAAATCTCATTTTCAATTTTGCAACTAAGGTAAATTATCAACATATGGATAGATTTGTACATGTCTGGGCAACATATATTTATATTTATCTATCATTATTATTACTTGAGTAATTGAATTAATCATAAAATGTTGGATAATTGTCTAAACTAAACTTTTGTGGTGTGATGAGTGCTACTTATGGCTACAGATATAAGTAGTATGTATCACCAGTCGAAAGTGGAATGCCTGGCGGAGGAAAGTTGAGGTCAAAGAGATAACGAGATCAGAGAGTGATTGGTATGGAAATGAAGGGACAATAAATTCTGAGACAATTGATGGATACTTTGTAAATGAAGTATTTACTGTATGGTTCTCAGATTTTACTCAAAGATTCTGTAATATTGTATTTGTGTACGTTTGGCTGTCCACGCCTGCGTTCTCGTTCACCACCATAGTTCTCAAATTGAGACATGTTGTTGTATGTAAAATTAGGTTCATTTCTATTCACATATAAGTTGATTATTCGTTAAGTGAAATGAATATAATGCAATCTATTTATTTTGATAAGATCAGTTTTACTGCGAACCACTAATATTAGTCAAACACGTTTTCAACATGAGAATGTTAATACCTATGACTAGTTAGAATAAGCTGTAAATATGTCATGTTTTTGAATCTTCACTTATTTATTGAATATAAAAAATATATTTTTCATTTTTATTTAGTTATCAGATCCCGGTTGAATTCAGTGTATATAATTATGTAACTTATCACATGTTCCTATCTATACATTGAAGTTCGAATTAGATTTTGTTGCATTCAAGTTAAAAGTTATACAATCGGATGACTGAAATTTTATTTACGTAATTCAAATAATAAATTTAATTATAAAGAGTTTCACTATTCGAACTTTGTGATAAATAACAGTTGATTTAAGAGTTAAGCTCCCAAATGCCCTGGTACGGCCGAGAGTGGGGATAGTCCACACTCCCTCTCGAAATGCTCTCGCATGGTCACGCGAATACAGCCACTGTCACAGAAGTCCTACTCACTACCTTCTCGCCGTGTGGGTGTTGTTCATGAAATTGAGAGGACGGAAATCCGATATCCACCGCTTTAACCGGGTTAGTGTATACGGAAGACCCACTTAAGGGAGTTGGAAAACCCTTATTCAAAAACGATGGTGCACATGTGCTCTAGGATCCTGAGGGAAAAAATGGCGTATGAACTTATTGCTGGTCACCGGCTACCATGGGACTATGTCTCCTGACGTTGCTTCACTGCCTTGTGAATTATACCTGTAGGTTAAAGGCTCGTGGTGTGGCCCCTTATGAAAACCACGTGCTTCTGTTTTGGTGTCCGGGAAGCATTCTAATCCTCACATAAATTGGATGACGAAGTATGGCGCATATATATTTACTAGTAGTACTAGGATGTAACGACCGTACAGTGCTTCTAGGTTTTAAATGGTGGTCTAACATTGATTGGTTCATGATCTCAATTCAAACTCAACAGGCTCCACGACAACCTATACTGACAAGTTTAACATTTAGCTTGAAAATTTCATGTTGTTTTGTTAGTTTGATGTGACAAATTGAATCGATGCTTAATATATTCCAGGTTCTATGTTTCTTATGACTGACTGAATTGCTTTGTATATTGAGTGACTGTACGTCAAATACACTTATTCAGTTCTATTAAAGTTGTCAACCTATGAAATATGTTATATATAAAACTCCTCTAGTTATTAGATTATTGTTAAATTCTGTGTATTCGTTTTAATTCTGTTTACATTAATGCGAGATATATTGATTATTTCTTCTGGCTAACATGTGGCGTGTGACTGAAACTTCATCATATATATTATTCACATGTGTTTTGTATTCAATAAAAGTAGTCTTTCGTTTACTTTAACTTAGACTTATATAGACACCAATTGAACTTATGTAAATTATCTCCTTTTACAAATAAATTAGAGTGTGCTGAACATTATATATTTTCGGTTTTATTTTCATTTTTTGTTGTGAAAATTAAAACAAACCCTTGTTTGGTAGTTACAAATTGAGGTTACCACTTTCAAGTATTACGTGATGATAAGAGATGTAAATTTCAATTGATATTCTTCAGTCCGATAAAAATGAAGCACAATTGTTTAATAGTTAAAATAATTGATTTGTAACCAAGTAGTTCGTAGGTTATCGCATTTGTGACGTAAAGTTGCATACTGAAACTTGTAATTGGTGAGTCACATTCGCTTGATAAAAGAGAAAGATTTAGTCTACATTTGATTGAAGTTGGAAACTCTTGGTGTTTTTCTTTACAATAGGTATATCAATTATACCTCTTAAATAATTTGAGAAAAAAGTGTTAACAAGGATTTTTTTCAGTACTTACTTACTTACGCCTGTTACTCTCGATGGAGCATAGGCCGCTGACCAGCATTCTCAGACCCACTCTGTCCTGAGCCTTCTCTTCTAATTCTATCCAGTTTTTGTTCATTCTTCTCATGTCTTTCTCTATTTCTCGGCGTAATGTGTTTTTTGGTCTTCCTCTTTTCCTTTGGCCTTCAGGATTCCATGTGAGGGCTTGTCTTGTGACGCATTTGGGTAGAGTAATATAAATTCACATGGATTTCACCAGAATCTTATCAACTGGCATGGGATCTACATAATTACAATATCAGAATTAAAAATGCATTTAATCTTATCTTATAGATACAAATGTAAACACATATATTCGGATTTTAGTGTAATAAAGGTGATAAGGATCCAAATAGAGTTAGAAAACGTGATAATGATGTTATTAACATTATACTATAAATGACGGCTTCGAGATATCAATTATAATGGTAATAAAAAGATAATGGAACTTGCATGATAAAGATATGTAGTTTTATTTAGTAATAGTTGAAATAAACTATGTGTGGTAAAGTAAGCTCAGTTGATTAGAAAAAAATTCTAAGCTATAAAAGAGTTGAAAAATTTTGCAGTCAATTAGAGGAAAGTTAGTTGCAATAGAATACAAAATCTGTGGCTGTGTTCTATCATTCATCACTTGATGATCTCTTTTCTATATACCAATGTTACCTTTAGGTATTTCTAATATTCATAGGCTGTATTTGTCACAGATTGACCTCATCTGCGGTACCATTGAAAACTTGAGGACATTGGACAACCGTTTCGCCCTATTATAGAACTTCCCAGTAGTGTATATTTAAGATTGGTAAGGTCTCGAGCTGAACTCTTAAACATTAAAATCATTAGGGAGGAGACATCCAGTGGTACTAATTCACATTCAATCAATTTAGCGAAACTACACAACAATCAACCAGTGTTATAGATGATAACTATGCTCTATTTTCTTCAAAGGTATCTCAACTGATATCGGTCTGTGACGAATACACCCTTCAAAAATAAAATTATCTCTACGATACCTCTTCAACAAAATAATCCCTGTTATTATTTTCAATCAAATTTATAATCGTCTACAAACTCTTATTTAATTTTCATCTAGGCAACTAGTTAAATAATCTATATCAATGAAGGGAAAGATTTTTTTCGATTCAACAATTCCATGATTTCTTGTTACCATTTCAACTATTTTATTTTGCATGATAATTGATTGTTTAATTATAGTTTTTCAAATGTTTGTGTGTTTTATCGGTACTTTCAAATTACTTTTTTTTAACATAAATAGAAGAAATACTCGAAAACATTTACAAAAAAGAAGTGCTGAATAGTTTAGATTCGAAAGTTTCCTCAGGGTGCACTGAGCCAACCTGATCAATTTGAAATGTGTCTTATATTTCATAGTTGTCTTTTTTTTCAAAAGAAAAAAACAGTTATCATCAACCAGGGTAATATTTACCGCGGTTTAGAAATTTACTTTTGGCAAATAATAACAAGAAACCATATTGTGTTGGTCAAACTGATTGATCAGTGAATATTAACTAATCATATAGTGTTTGGCTAATCCTCATTGAATTTCATTGATCAATTTGAAATATGATTACTAGTCTAAACAACTTATTATCGCAGATATTATATTTTGATTTAAGACAACTGGAGAACATCAACAGGAAGAAGACAGTACTAGTTAGTCACTCAGTAGATCAGTCAGATTATGGAAAAGGGATAAATGTACACTGTTGTAATGAACAATTTTACAAATCATTCATTGAGTTACGATTGTTTACTCACTTACTTGCTCCTGTTAAATCTCGTGGAGCACAGGATTCAGACCAGCAATTTCCAACCAATTCTATCCTGGGCTCTCCTTCCCATTTGTTCCCATGTTCTATACATCTTTTGTATGTCTGCCTCCGATTCTCGGCGCAATGTGTTCTTTGATCTGTCTCTTTGTCTTGAGGATTCCAAATTAGCGCTTGCCTTGTTATCTAGGTTGATGATTTTGGCAATCCGTGTCCTATCTACCTTCAGAGTCTTTTCTTAATTTCCTCTTCAGTTCCAAGCTGGTTTGTTCTCTAACACAGTAGGTTGTTGCTAATGATGTCTGGTCAACAGATCTGGATAACTTTTCGTAGACAGTTGTTTTTAAATACCTGTACCTTTTTGATGATAGTTGTAGTAATTCTACAAGTTTTAGCTCTGTACAATTGTTTATTTAACTCACTATTCCATGTAAAGTAAGTCTTTAAGTGACAGATTTTTAGTCAACAAAATGTAGCTTACTGACAATTTGTCTGACTGTGATTAGGTTACACGTAGCACCAAGAGAATTTCACTGTTCTGTAGAGTTAATTGAATTAATTATCATTCTATAAGCATTAGAGAAAAGAAAATATGCCATCCTATCTAATCAACCTTTAAAATTCATGAACTGCTAGACAATTGTTTCGTCCCGGTATGGAGCTCCGTTATAATGCTCAGTTATGATCTTATTAGTGATCGGATCTACAAACTTATAATCTTGTGTTGAGTGCATTACCATTAGATTACTAAATTCTCACCCTATAGTCCTTCATTTTCAATTTCATTCAACTTTTCAGTATCACTTAACTATCCGTACATTACTCATCAGTGATCTTTATCAATTTCTTGATTAAGTTTTTAATCTTAAAATGTGAAACAAAAACTTTTGAATAGGAAAAAGAGAATTCAGCGAAGAAAATTTTTCATTTCGACGAAATCATTTACTTGAGCTGTACATTCGTATATATAGTTATATGGAAAATATATGTTTATAGGAGGCTTGGAAAGATTGCATCATAAATTGATTCTAGAATAAATAACAAATGAGGTTACGTACTAATCAAGGGGTAAGGAAAAAAATAATTCATGGGTCAGATAGTCCAATTGACAGATATGAAGAAAAAGCGACAAACACAAAGGTCATAATAATAGACTGAATAATAATAAAGAAAACTTGTATAAGGTAGTAATAATAATAATAACTGATTAGAGTTTAAAATGCAAAACAGTAATTAAAAAACAAAAAATCGATAATAATCAAATAAAAGTGCAGAAAAGAAAAAAAACCGACAACCAGAAACATATCCAACAAGGGAATTAAGGCCAAGGAAGGGTAAGAGGTTGGACAAATCGTTACTGCACGCAAAGTTCAGGTTTGAGTTCGTGGATTGCCAATGCTTCAGCAGTACATAAAATATTGATCCAACCCCCCTCTAATCCAGTTCCTTTGACTCTGTAGATTACTTTAAAAGAAGAGTCTTTTTGAGCGATATGTCCACAGTTAATTAAATACTCCTGTATCGAACTAATAATCTTTTTACATTCTCCTTTTTAAGAGCCAAACCGGATAGTGTTCTTCGAAAACATAATCAATATTATCGACTATCATATCATAAAATAATCCTTTCTACATCATGATAAATAATGTTGATAGTAGATAAATGTTAAAATCAATTAACTTGAAAATTTTTTTCTTCGGTATCAAATAAAATGAACAATAATAAACAACAAAGAGAATATTATCATTATTGAATTTATACAATAACATCATCATCTGATCTTTCTCTCTCTCTAATAAGAAAAATAAAACTCTTACTAATTTTATTTAGTGAAGAATAAAAAAAATCATCATCGTAATTATTGAATTGTTTAATTCTTCCCTTTTTTTTTGTTGTTGTTGTTGTTGTTGAGCAATTCATATCTTACTGGTCACGTTTAAATCAATTCTCTTGTTCTTGTTCAAATGTAAATCATATGAGAATCAAACTGATTATAACATAATGTATATTCAATTTTATATTAATAACTTTCGTATCATCAAATTGATTAAAGTCATTTCATAGTGGTTTCAATAATTGTAAATGAGAGGCATATCAACTCGTTGTCATAGTAAAAAGAGGTTTGACACAGATATCTAGTATACTTATTTGTGTCTTTACTGAATTGGATTACTTAAAATCTGATAAGGTTTTGTAAAAAATTTTAACGTTAACAACATATTTTGAGGTATTTACATTATTTTATTCTGAATGTAATGTGTGATAACCTCAGCATCACAAATTTCCTGACTAACCTCTGTTGTTTAAACTCACTTGGTATTGTTTACTTGTATTATCCCCTTGTTATTTAAGAATGCAAGTGATTAGTCTCTTGTTGGGATATGTGCATCCTGTGCGGACTGCTTCGATATTGCCTGAAGTCACAAGCTTTACAAGCAAAGATGGATAGTGGCTAGCATTGGAATCCAGGACGCTTGTTTCGTCCTATTTGGGACTCGTCAGCTGGATGTACCTGCATCTCAGAGTTGATGTTCACTCTGGGACTCCGACCTAGTACCGTTCGCTTCAAACGCCATTGTGTTATCCACTTAGCTACTGAATCTTGATAGTTAAATACGACGAAACATGCGTCTTGGATTCCACTGCTAACATCTGTTATTGTTCAGATGTTTTTAATATCATTTTTGGTTTTGTTAAAAAGAACATTCATGTAATTGGTTTCTTGCGTAGAATCTCTTCGAATTATATATTTATTTTTAAAAAAGTTAGATGGATATTTATTTTTTAGAGTTGAGAGAAGTAAGAGAAAATTCAATAATTCTTCAGATAACATAAATTTTAGCTCTGGTTTTCGCTCATTTAAACTATCATCTGAACTATGTAGTCTTGATACAACTTTCATACCTCAGAAAGAATTAGGAATTTGCTTTTGCGTATAAAATAAACTTAATGCACAAAATTTCAGTTTCTGAATAAAGTCGATGAATAACTTGAGTTGAAACAGAATTTCAAATTCATGAACCTTCGAATTACTAAATCAGTTGACTTCACACAATTTCAATATTGGATAAGTTTTCGTTCAATCTTCTATTTTGAATATTGTGTCAGTTTGAAACGTTTGTTTGTCACAGAGTGGAAGACTAGCATTCTTATGCTTAAGGTAAGAAGTTCATCTTTGGGTAACAGAGAACTATATAATAAACTTTCTTTGGAGTTGTTTCAACAATGACCGGTAAAATTTTAATGAGGGAAGCAAGAATTGACAACTCTGCGTACTTACGGTTCTTACATCATTCATTGGTGTTATATTCTACATAAAGTAAATCACCTACTGTTGATTAACTGTACAATCGAATCCATAGGCTAAACAAATCAAATATTGTAGTGTCTGACTCAAAATTTTATTGACTTCATTATCAAAGACAGTAATTTTTCACTAAGATATACTTAAGTATTTGAAATCGTATATTGAAAACGTGTTTAAAAAATAAGCATTGGAAATTGGTTGGTCTTCCACGTTAGAAGACCTTCCATATTTTCTAAGCTTTTGTTAGATAAACCAATGAATATGAGACATTTTGTTTACAGCTGAATATTAACTTTTATAATCTTGGAAAATTAAATCTATACCTTTCAATTTATCCGATTAAATCAGTTAAATCAATAAAGTGTATTTACTGCCGTGCCCTATTTTCACTGATTCCATCCTCAGGAGCATTAATTCCCCTGTTGGTTATTGCTTCCAACTATCATGAGCCTTCAGTCCAGAGATATCCAGTAATTACATTTGGCCGAATAAATAAGCTGTTAGTGCTTCTCAGTAGTGGGATCCAGGACTTACGTTTCGTCCTATATGGGACTTGTCGGTTGGATGTACCTAGATTCCAGTGTTGTCATCCATATTGACACTCGGACCCAGTACCGTTTGTTTTACTAAGCTACCAAGTCCAAATAGCCACTAATTTATTCGTATAAATACATTTATACGGATGTATTTCGAGGGAACCGGTTAGGATGCACATAACTAAACAACTAGATATCACGAAACCTTACTAATAGTTAATTGATTGATAATTTATCTCACGGTGTCTATTTATTATTTGTTAAACTTGGTCGATTTACTTAAATTGGACTGTGATCCCCCTTCGTGTTATTTTATTGAATTATTACTAACCTTTGACTTTTTGCATGGTTTTTTTTGTTCTCATTGTAGCTGGAATTGTTGTGTTTACTCCGTCTTATGAATATCAGTCAATTTTACATAATCGTTGGGAGGCGACTGGTTTACTGAATAAAATAGAAAAGTATAAAAGTTTATTTCATGAACCAAAAACAACAACACATTTAGATCAAGTGAGTGGTTTTTTATTGATTTATATTATAATTTGATCATTAATATTTCATTCATTTGTTCAACTTTTCTTCGATAATTGGTTAGTAGAGTGAAAAAGATAGAGAGGTTTTGAGCTCTACCCTTTTTTTCAACCAAAACCCGGTATATCAATGCTTCAGGAAATATACTCATACCTAAAAATATCAAATAAATTAGTGCTTCATAATATTTTTTTTAGATTTCAAAAATAACACTCTTGTTTTTCAGTATATTTGTGCAAAAACAGATTATAATCAGAAATGGTTTTGTGGAGATTTAGTATTTTCATAGTTAAAAGCATGAGTCAATGGAAGCTAGACCACCAAGGGAAACCTGGAAGTACTAGACGGCCGTTCGAATCTCGCGAGGCGAGGTCGTGGATGTGCACTGCTGAGGAGTCCAACAATGGGACGAAACGGCCGTCCAGTGCTTCCAGGTTTTCCTTGGTGGTCTAGCTTCCATTGACTCATGCTTTCAACTATGAAAAAACAGATTAATCAGCTACATTATCATTGTAAACAGAATACTGTTTTTCTCGACTAAATTAGTAATTTGCTACTTGCAAATCATATTTTCTTACGAGGTGACATCAATTAGAGAATTGCTCTGAAGCTATCTAAAACATTTTAAATATCTAGTGATTGTAGCATACCCAGAATTTTCCTATCATATAGAGTAAGTGATGCAGATTAATGTGCCGTTTTCATTTCAATAGACGAATTATCCATGACTGTCTACTATGAATAATATTCATTATATCGAATACCAATATATCGGAGATAAAAAGCACAAGTATAGTAAAATATGGGACTTGATATGAAATCCCTAATGAAAATTACACTCGAATGTCCAGCGATTATTAAATAAATGCATGGAAAAGTCACGAAAAAAATTGATTTCGACACGCCTAATAAAAATTTAAAACATTGCTGATAATGTTAGATCAAAGGGAGTTATTTAAAATAATGCAAACTGTATAGTTGTTTTAAACTGTTTTGAAACTTTCAAAGGAATATGTTCTCATGATCATATAAAGTTACAAACGTAGAATTTAACACGAGTTATTATTTTATTTAAACACATAAATATTGGTACAAAGGGGCACCAGATACATATGCGCCACACAAATCTCATTTGATTTTTGTGAGGGCTGTGATACTGCCCGGGTGCCCAAACCGAAGCAGGTGGTTTTCTTAGGGGGCCACACCCGGAGCCTTTGACCTGAAGGTCTAGTCCACAAGGCAGTGGAGCAACGTAAGGAGATGCAGTCCCATGGTAGCCGGTGACCAACGATTGATTCATACGCCATTTGTTCCCTCAGGATACTGGAGCCCATGTGCACCATTGGTTTGGAATGAGGGTTTTCCAGCTCCCCTAAGTGAACTCGCCGTGTCCACCAACCCGGTTAAAGCGCCGGACATTCGCTTTTCGTTTGCTCAATTTCGTAAAGAACTGTCCCGCCACGAGAAGGCAGTGAGTAGGACTTCCCTGGTAGAGGCTTTATACGCGTGGCCATGTGAGAGCATTTGGAGAGGGGGAGCGGACTCTCCGCAATCTCGGCCATACCAGGGCATTTGGGGGCTTGATCATTGAAACTATCTTCGAAAGTTTGCCATATCTTTACAAATAATCTTAATATTATTCACTAAATATATATATTCACTCCTTTTCATGATTTGAAAATTCATAATGAAATATTTGATAGAATTGAAGTAGTAAAACAATTACATATTTAATAGGGATAATATATTTGTAAAATCTCAGCGAATGAATTTAAAGTAAATCCAACGTTTCGCCTGGCAATCTGGTCCAAGCTTTTTCATGGAAATATTGTATATAACATTATATTACTTGTCATGCAAAAGTAGAGTGATTTTTTCAGATAAAGTTTTAAAGATATTCATAAATTGTTGCATTCTCTGTTTTGTGTTATGTTGAATTTCTTGCGAAAATTCAGACCATTTAGTTTATTTATCTATGCAGTTTCTTTCAGATTCATCAAACTGTATGATTAAAAACTTGAGATCATCTGACAATGGTTTCATCTTAATTTTAAAGTTTCCTCAGTGGTGCATACTTACATCTATAAACGGAACTGAACTAATAAACTTCTGTTCTGATGGCGAAGATTGTCCCCTATTCATTGGTCCATATTCACAACTCCAACCAATTTACATTATAGCTTCGTCATCACTAATCCCAACATGATCACTGCACAAATTAAGTCCTACTAGAATTCACTATTGAATATATCGTGATAAATCTCCTATGAGTGTTTATAGAAGACTATTGTGATATGGCTCAAACACTGTTTCCCAAAGACATTTCAAACGTATGTTTAAGATCCGCCCCATAGATTACATAAATTAGTAGTCTGTCTAAATTATGTGAAAATTTACTTGATTCTAAGATGGTTAATTGATGTTTCAATTAAACAACTACTTTGAGATTTTAGATAATGCAAGCTTATGGAGTAGCAGCTACTCAAAAACTGAAGCATAAACATGGAGCCCTTTTGTTATGTGTGATTGGTGGAAAACTGAGTGAAGGAATAAATTTCACAGATGATTTAGCTCGAGTTGTTATCATTATTGGCATGCCATATGCAAACCCACAGTCCCCAATCGTAAGTTTATTGCATTATATATATAGTATATAGTATATATATATATAGTATATATATATATATATATATATATATATATATATATATATATATATATATAGTATAGTATATATATATATATATATATATATATATATATAGACGATGGTACATCAAACTTACCTTCTAAGTCCTCTAATTTTCTAAATTGGGACTTGAGTGTTTATATTCTGAGTCCGAAGGAAGTGGTCAATTGTGTTATGTTGCTCGATACTAAAGTCCATGAGGCCCATAAACTTGTTACTATCCTTAGGTTATGCGATTTTTTATGGAAACTCTGTTAGATGGTAGTGGCTTTCAACATTTACCAGTTCCTGGTCATTTTTATTCTTACAGACAAAATTCCTGATCTAAACTATAGTTTGTAGAATATATTATTTGTGAAAACTAAATCTGTCAATTTTGCTTCTTAAAATTCTATCAACAAACTGCATTTCCTCTATAATCTTATGTAAAGCGATAATAATGTTTAGAACATAGAGTATAATCATGAGGCCACATTTTTAATATCTTTTCCTCAACCTCATTGTCTGCAATTACAGTTAGCACAGTACGTTTAACGATACCCGACTGAAGTGTATACTCCTGCATTATTTGCATTGCTGAATTGTTAAATGGAGTCGTAAAAAGTAATTTGATTGAAGCATTTTGACTTAAACCATTCAGTCTAGATAGCCTAACACCATGCGAAGCGCCCACTTAAGCCATAAATCCCCATTGTTTCACAAATAATTATTACAAAGTTTAAAAAAATTTCTGATACATTGTCTAAGAACAACTTATAATTTATCTCTTCTATATAACATCATTCTCAAACTAGGATGAAACTACCATACAGTGTTGTCTGGCTTACAATACTGTTCCCCAGTCGGTACCTATGCGTTATGAATATTACTTACGTATTTAATTGATACCTGACCTAGATTTGAAGGACACTGTAGAAACGCTAGACTGATGTCAAGTGAGACCGAACGGCTTATGTACATTCGTAGGGCCACATGATAAGTAAAAGTTGAGGTGGCTTGATGTAAGTGAATTGTTCCTTTGACCAAGGTTATCTCATATACATCCTTGTCTAGGTCAGACAAGACACATAAGTAAGAAATATTTGTATGACACATTTATATCAAATTCCCACAGTCTTTGTTTACTTTCTCCACATAGTCGACTATCACTGATTTAAGAAGTGCATATTGGTAACCAGATCGAATTGTAGAACAATAATGGTCGGGCGATGGGATTAAATAATATAACAAACCCTCTAAAATATTTGGCCACTGATTTATGTTTTATTCATTATGGTATGATATTTACTGATGAACATTCTTTCCATTTTTCTAGTTAAGAGAAAAAATGATTTATTTAGATAAGCATTTCATTCGTGATTCCCAATCTACACAAAATCCAGGTAGGCAATATTATGAGACAATGTGTATGCGTTTAATAAATCAAGCTATTGGTCGATCTATACGACATGCCAAAGATTATGCTGCTGTCTTCTTGATGGATAATCGGTATTATCGTTCAACGATTCAATCACAATTGCCTAAATGGGTTCAACAAAGTGTTATTCGTCAACAGTTAAATGATAAACAATCAATTTCACTGTCATCGTCAGATCATCACAGAAAATTCTTAAATTTATCAGAAGCTTTGGAACATGCTAAAAGATTTTTCTCATGTAATAAGGAGAGTTTGGAATAGAAATGATTCCTTTCTGGAAAAAAACCTGAGAAATTAACTTGGAGTGTGAAATCTTTGTTTCTAATCTTATATTTTTCCATTCTCGCGATACTTTTTATAGATCTGGGTACTTTTTCTGAAAATTGCATTTCATGATGTGAGGAAAGGGAAATTTCCGGGTGTAATAGTGATCACATTTCAATTAGAAGAATGGAAGTGGATTTCAATGCATTTAACTGATAGATTATATTTTATTATCTCTGTTTATCAATTAATGCAATTCCTGCTTGAATAAATTTTCTCATTACTTATCATACTTGTTAACAAATTCTGATCTGATCTACTATTTAATTTAGCCACTATCAATCAGCACACTCCTATTGCTTTATCAATTCAAATTGAGAGAGATAAGACCGTTTAAGAAGCTTTAATATCCGAAAAGCATATACGTACAACAGAGACTTCATCATTGCCTTCAGGATAGTGGATTTCGTTAGGTAAATAATCCATCTACATGCTTGAACTGATGCATGCTTATATCCTACTTGAGATATTTTGTATATTGTTTAGTTCTCTCGGTTTTTAATCTTTCAACGGTCGTTTACTCAACTTTATTTTACTATGTTGGTGTAGATGGGGTTGAATGAGTGTAACATAATCTTGTTCATTGTAACAAAGCCTTTTTGTTTACCCTCGTGTAAGATCAAGGAAAAAACGTCGTGAAGATTCCTACGTTTCTTGAGAATGAAAGGTAGTGGTCCCAATATGTATAGTATGCAGCAAATTATGTGCACGGATATCTAGATAGAAATTTGAGTGAAGTGTTTGTTATCGTACATAACTGAGACTTTCTTCCTCCAATGGTGTCATCCCTAATTTGTAAGTGTAAAAAACTAATTGTATAACTCTAGTTCACATGAGGTATTCCGTACAGGAGTTTTAATACAATTCAGTCGCATGTAATTTCTGTTTATATGAACAGATTTTATGAGAAAATAACTTCCATATAGTGTAGATGTCAACAGAGACACAGTTTCAAACAAAATAGAAACACCTCACAGACAACCGAGAAATGCACAGTAATATACAAAGCATTCGCAGTGGTTGAGATGTTCGACTTCCAGCTATCAAGTGACAGGTCTACAACCCGCTCCAACTACTTCAGTTTGGGCTACCGGGTAGTATCATCAGGACACATACTTGGAGTGTGAATGGCCACCAAATATGCTGGTCTATACTTGATAAATTTGTTGGACAAGTGTCTACTAATGTATAAACAATGTAATAATCATTGAAATTCCTTATCTTCAATCGCAAACGAATGGATATTGAAAATAGGACTACTTGTCACTTGAATGAATTATAGCAAGATGTACAATATATATTAGTCTGCCTTAAACAACATTGAATATGAGACAAATGTTCATGAAAAACCAAGTTACAACAAGAGAAGCAAAAGAATCAAATTAGTAGTGATAATATTACAAACAACATTAGAAATGTAGTTTGTAAATAATGAATGAGATTTGGGCATGAAAAGTTGCATACGAATCCGAAGCTTTGGATAGATGACGATTCAATGTAAAATGAAAACGAGTTCTGAAGTCTACCTTAACATTGTTATCCATAACACTCCATATCATTATTAATACCAGAAGGATAGTGTCATTGTGGGTACGGACATGTTGGAATATTAATTAACTGAGATAAACTTCCTGATATGTATTGCTTTTGTTTTAATTGAAAAGTTTATGCTAGCCACAAACTTTGCTTCTTAATGTGGTATATTTGAAAATCAACTAATTCTATTACCGGCTTTCAATTTTACAATGTTTTGGATTGACATTTGAGCACTGTTAATTGCTTATTATTATTTTTGTCTCGCAACAATACATGTAAGTCAGTGTTGAAAAAAGTCAGCAAACATTTCTTTTGTTATTATGTTTTCCGAATAATGATGATTATTTGAGTTACGTTATGTGTTATTTTACTCTTCTTACACGATAACATCCGAAAAACAGAGATTAGAATTTACATACATATGGTTACGAATCAGTCTGTCAGTTGCAACCTAGATCCCGGTACGTATGTATATCGGTTCAAGTTGACACACCCGACTAGCAAAGAGAGATGAAATTGTTGGAGCAAATCCCAGAGTAGTAGAGAAAGTAACTGTATCAGTGGTAATACAAAAGACTAGGCATCGAAGATAGGATTCAGACATTTAAATTAGTGAAATAAAAAGCCCATGCGAATTGATACACCTGCGCTATCGCAAACGATTTTGAACTACGCCGTCCTAAGTCTCTAACCATCGGTTACGATAATTATGCGGATCCCGACCAGGTAGTCTACATTTATTAACATGGCCCAGCCCGACCGTCAACGTCATGGACTGATGAGACGTTTCAGGTTGACCACCGTTAGCTTTCTTCCAATCCACTACACCAGAAAACATCTCCCGTCGAAGTAGGCGGTGATCGGCATATGTTACGCATATCCCAACCACCTCAGTTGGTGAAAATTTATTACCTCACCAATCGATTTCTCATCTTAACCTAGTGCTCTATTCCTAAATCAGGCAATGCTTACTCCGCGGTCCTAAAATGCATGAGCAATGCTTCGTAGACATTTATGATGGAACATCAGTAACCTACGAATATCTTTATTGTTAATGACCATGTACCAGATCCATAAAGTAGGACGGGGCGAACTGCTGCGCAGTAAACTCTCCTTTTGATTGGAAGACGGATATCTTGCCTACGCCACAAGTAACACAGGTTGCCAAAAGCTAATTGAGCCTCCTGAATCCGTGCCGAGACTTCGTCAGACACTTGGCCACCAGGACTGATGCGACTTTCAAAAAAAGTGAAACGGTCAATGCATTCAACTACGCTTGCTACCATTAATTCAGGAACTGATATAGGCCAATCCTGAATATTTTGCATTTGGAGAGAGAGAATCGCATCCACTGGTTTTCGAGTAGAGAGCCTGCACAAGGTTGATGTACTTCTTTGGTATGCCTTTCGATGACAAACATTACCACAAAACACCTCTGTCAACAGAGTTGAATGCTGTCTCAAGATCAATAAGTACAGCTGTAGCTGGGTGCCTATTTTCTAAAACCCGGGGAAGAGTTATTACATAGTCTACATATCCACATCCAGGCTAGAAACCAGTTCTGTTTCCAAGAGCTCGCTTTTTACGAGCCGTAAATTAGCATTAAAGGATCATCAGTGTTAATAATGTAGACACTATACTGATCAAACTGAATCCTCCGTGATTGTCATAGGAGGATTTTCGTCTCTTATTACAGTCTGGGACGATCAGTAATTGAGACTAGTCATAAGGGATTACGTCCAGTTCCCAGATTCTATCTATGATCTCATTTATTCTAAGTGCTAAAACCACCACCATCCTTAAAAATCTTCAGGGTTAATTCATTAGATCGTGGTGCTCTCCCTTGCCTTACATTGCCTACAGCCTTTTCAACCTCATTAGGACTTGGGAGACTTTCATCAATTCGTCATTTAAGTTACTGAGAAATGATAGATAGCTGAGGTCCATTCGAACTGTCTTCTAAAGTGTTCTGCTCGTCGACCCAATATCCTGCATTGAGTGAATAACTGTCCCAGTCTTTTTCCGATAAAGTCTCACCAACAGCCGAAATTTCAATACTTGTTTTCTTGATAAGTCTGAACAGTTTTCAACTGTTACTTATTGCCAATGCCTTTTCCGTCTCTTTTGCGTTCGCAACCCACCACTTCTCACAATCAATGCGCAAAGTTTTTCTGCCAACTACCTCTAGCCATTTAAGACTCGAACAATAAATAATCAACAGCTGTAAATCTACTGATGGCTGGAAGTTAGGACTAGTATATGTTGTAAAGTGTTTAGTTATTTAAATGGAATGATGATTGATGGATTATTTTTACATAGCTATGCGCACACCCTGAGGATAACAATAAAAAGTAATAAACAAATAATCTTACAGAATATTATACGAGTTATTATGAAAGAGAAATGAAGAAACAATACATGGTTACTATTTCAAAAAAAATTATAACGTTTCTGTGTAACATGAAGATTTCTCATTCACCGAAATCTTTCTTTTTTCAAAAAAAAAGTTATTAAAATAATGATGAAAGCACCACAAACAATTATGCAGTATTTATTTCAGCTCAATTATAAATCACTTTCTTATTTTTGCACTATACTTGAAGTGTATAAACAATAAAAATAATCTTCTTTATACACACGGCGTTGGAGATTTAGATTGGCATATTATATATATCATATAATGAATACAGTGAGTGTAGTGGATTTTCTCCAAATTAACTTCTGACAATAAATTATTTGGATTTCTTTCCCAGAAATAGACGGGTGACAAAATGTTAAAAAGAAATATGCTGAGTAAAGGATAGAAAAACAAACATACAAGTTACAGTTAATTCGTGAGCGGAGAAGGAAAGTTAACCTGAATTGGCAAGGTTAATCAGTGTGTATATATTCCACTGTGGTCAACACGTTGGGATGGTCATGATAAAGTGTTATTTATAGTAATTTAGTCTTTCTAATACTTTTAAGCCTTTTTCTTCGTATTCAGCACGAGTTAACCATGTAGTACGTCGGTCATTTTTCATAATATTTGCCAAAACCGATCCACCTATAAATACCATATGTTTTCTTTGAGGTGGGGCTTCAATACACATCTTGAATTTCTGGGGAAAATAATAAATTAACAAAGTTGAACAAACTGAAAATAATTATCTTTAACATGAAAACTAAATGATTTATCATTGAAATGAACTCCTAAATTTAAATAAGGGCACCAAAAATGAATTATCTTCACTATCCGATATGGAGTCGAGATAAATATCAGTATGAACGGCTCAAAATGTATGGTTTTATCCTATTATTAAGAAAATAGAAATTATTGTGCATTTGAAATCGTCCTTATACTAAAGGAATCTTATAAGTTTTCTTTTGTGTGATGAAAGATTGACTGATTGCATCCATTATGGAGACAAGACCAAAAAATACATAAATAAATCCATCAACTATTAGTCCAAGTCATTAGTAGAAAGAAATATAAATTTATTTAAATATAGCTACAGAAATCAGCACCAAAGATTCCGTTGATGACACAGTGACTTAAAGATTAATTTCAATGATATACTTACTTACGCCTGTTACCCCTTGTGGAGGAGAATAGACCGCACACCAGCATTCTCCAACCGACCCTGTCCTGGGCAATCCTTTCCAGTTCTTCCTAGATGCTATTCATCCTTTTCATATCTGTTCTTTGGCTTTCCCCTTTTCCGGTTCCCTAACGGATTCCAAGTTAGGGATTGCCTCGTGATGCAGTTTGTTGATTTCCTCAATGTATGTCCTATCCACTTCCAACGTCTTCCTAATTTCCACTGTCAAACACCTTTTCACAGTCAATGAAGTTGATGTAAAGTTATGAGTTCCACTTAACTGATTGCTCAACGATGATCCTTAGTGTCGCAATTTGGTCTGTGCACGACCGATCCTTGCGGAATCCAGTCCGTTGATCTCGAAGTCGGGCATCTACTGTGTCTTTCATCCAGTTTAGCAACACTTGGCGGGAAACTTTTCCTGGAACTGACAACAGTGTGATGCCTCTGTAATTTTCACATATGCTCAGATCTTCTGTCTTTGGTATTTTGATGAGGTATCCTTCTTTCCAGTCCGTTGGCACTTGTTCTCCCTCCCAAATCTTCTTGAATAGAAGGTGAAGCATGTTTGCAGTTGCTTCAATGTTTGACCTCAGTGCTTCAGCTGGTATATTGCCAGGTTACGCTGCCTTACCACTCTTGATTTGTCTGATGGTCATCTTGATTTTACTCGGTCGTTGGTGGAGTGACAGATATAGGAAGGTCTGTGTGTGCTGTTTCGATGTCCGGTGGATTCAATGGGGCTGGTCTATTCAGCAGTTCGTCGAAGTATTCTATCCATTTGTTCCTCTGTTCCTCAATCTCCGTGATTGTCTTTCCTTCTTCGTCCTTGACTGGTCTTTCTGGTTTATTATATCTCCATGCTAGTTTCTTCGTTGTATCAAATAGTTGTTTCAAATTCCCTTCCCTGGCAGCTTTTTCCGCAATCGTTGCTAGTTATCCCATATATTTCTGCTTGTCGGCTCTAATGCTCTTCTTCACTTTCCTGTTTGCTTCTGCGTAGTCTGCTTGTGCCTTGACTTTCTCTGCTCATGTTCGACTGTTGTTAATCGCTATTTTCCTGTTATTCCTTTCTTGAATCTTGTCCAGGGTCCCCATAGAGATCCATTCCTTATGATGATTCTTCGTGCGACCCAGAACCTCCTGACACGTTGAAGTTAATGCTTCTTTGATTCCTTTCCAGTTGTCCTCCATCGTAGTTTCTTCTTTCAGTAGATCCTGTAGAGCTTGGAACCTGTTGTTGAGAGTTATCTTGAATTGGTTGAGTTTGTTAATATCTCGAAGGAAGGCTGTATTGAACTTTTGTAACGCTGTTTCCCTAGTTGTCCAGTGTTTATTTAGCTTCAGTTTCAATTTCAATGATATACGTACATTTAATTATAAATTTTTTTCTCAGTATCAAATTCATTTGGAGTAGAAATTCTTTTTAAACTGGTCAAATAACATCAAAGATATTCTTTTTTTAAATAGCTGATTGGTTTTCAGTCAGAAATTGATAAATTATCTAGAAAAACACTGAATACCAACGACCACAAAGAAATGATGTTTTGTCCTACTACTTATCCGAGGTTAAACAAACTCAAAAGCAGTGTCGCGCATTGAAAAATAAATCATTAAATGGAGACCCACTGGTCTAAAGGTTGAGAGTCAGCCACTAAATATGAACATCTTGGATTGGGTCCCCGGTGGGATCGTGTTAGACGAGAACTACCGAGTTGTATACTGAGACGAAACAATTATTCTGTGCTTCCTGATTTTTTTGAGGTTAATACGTGTTGCGAACGAGAATCTTCCCACTGATGTTTAGGACTGCAATTATGCATCCTGTTCGGATGGCCTCGATATTGCCTTAAGTCACACGTATTATAAGCAGAGATGGATGATGGTTAGCAGTGGAATGCAGGATGTCCGTTTCGACCTATTTGGTATTCGCCATCTAGATGTACTTGCATCAGAGTCCAAATGACCAATACAAATATGAATTAAAACCTTAACCCACTGGACTCGGTAGCTAAGTGGGTAACGCGATGGCGTTTGAAGCGAACGGTACTGGGCCCGAGTCTTGGAGTGAACATCAACTCTGAGACCCAGATGTATCTGACTAACGAGTCCCAAATAGGACGAAATGTGAGTCCTGGATTCCACTGCTAGCCACCATCCATCGCTGCTTACTAATAATATTGTTACTAGTACTAATAATAACTCTACCCTCTGGGACTTGCCCTAACAATTTCTCCTTGCTCCACTAATAAAGGCGTGGCAACTTGAACCGATGTGCATATATGCCTGATTCTACTTTGCGTATGACTCGCTAAATGACTTAATCAAGAGAAAACAATTAGAAAACTTACTGCAAATCTTTCTGTATCACCTTTTAGTACATTTTGTAAATATAACTGTTTAATTTCACGTTCAAGACGACTTGGCAAACCAGGATACATTGTACTCCCACCACTTAATACTATATGCTTGTAGAGTGCTGGTCTTGTATCAATATCAGCAGCTTGGATTGTATTAAAAAGTAATTCTGATATACCGACACCTTCACGATCGATTAGATGAGGTTGAAAGAGAGCTTCTGGTGCACCGAATAATTCACCGCCTACTTTGATAACACGACCATCAGGTAACTGTAGTTGTTTGCAATTAAGTTTGGGAAAAGAAAAAGCAAAAACAAATGATAGATTTATTAAGATATGCATCGACGATGATCTAGATTGATAGAAAGCTCGGTTTCGAATCAGATGTCTTCCATAGAATCAAGCTCATGTGAACTATTGAGGTTGGGCCACCTGTAGCACAGAGATCGAAGGTTAGATATTTACATTGATACAGGTTAAATTCCGTAATAGATGTAGAGAGACAAAAGAAGTAGAAGTGGAGTGTAAATATTGATTTCCTATACGCTTAAAAATTATATAGTGATAACTACTACCATTGATAATTCAACCTAAAAAAGTGACGGAAATATATAGTGTAAGTTAACAAAGAAGAAATCTATTTATTCATTTGCACACATAAACATTGGTACACGGGAGTACCAAATATATATGCACCACACAGCAAAGATGAGGTTGTGGAAAATGAAGGGTAGAAAAACAACGATGAAAAGAAATTAGTGTATGACAGTCAAATAATAATAATCTGAGAAGCAGGTCAGTTGGGAAATATACAATCAGGGAGAAAGTAAAAGGAAGTCACATGAATTCTATTCTGAGCTATGTCTGATAACGTCTCTAGCCACTGAGTTTCATCACCTCAAGAACCCCAAACAGGAAGGTGCAAAAAGCCAACAGAAGCCAGTCCTGTACAGCTTTCTTTCATACCACGACATCATCTCATACACTAACCACCTCTTCACTTTTTTTAACCGGTTCTAGCATCGGAATTCGCAGAACATTCCCAAACCATCGAAGTCGATGTTTCAAAATGGTGACACTAGTTGAATTATAGTCGCCGTGTCCAAACACACGTTGCCGAACCTCTGCATTACTAACATGGTGTTACCAATGGATGTCAGTTACCCTTCAGCGACATCAATGATCAAACACAGAGACTCGTCTAACATCCTCAACTCAGAGGCCAGGTTTCACAAGCATTAAACAAAACTGCTCTCAGCGACGCGTTGTGGGTCCGACCTTTTACACCCAGACTGACATCACGAAGTTGCCAAAGATGGCCCAGATCGGCATAAGCTGGTCTGGCTTTCTTTATGCGTGGATTGACCTCAACACTCACGCCACCAACAGCATTTGCGCTGCTACCCAGATACATGAATTTCTTGACTACTTCTGTCTGCTCACTACTCAGGATGAGTGCAGGATCAGGGTCCTGTCAGTCTTACAGAAGTACTTTACACTTCGAAGCACATACCATGCCTACGGACACTGATTGTCAACTGGTTAAGTGCGGATTTCATGACTTGGGCATTATCGCACATAAAGACAATATCATCCGCATACTCAAGGTTGAGAAGTCTTTCTCCAGGCAACAGACCCACACCGCCATTACTTACATCCATCAGAGCTGTTTCCAGAGCGTCATAGATGGCAAACTTGAAGAGGAATAGTGAGATTGGGTAACCCAGTCTGACCCCACTTCTTGAATGGAACAATGGAGAAAGGTGGTTGCATGCCCTCACTCTATCTAAGGTGTTTGTATATAGGGCTTTTAAGAATGTTAATAAACTCCTCTGGCACACCCTTCTTCAATAGACAATACCAGAGAACAGTCCTGTTCAATGAATTGAAGGCAGCCCTGATATCAAGAAACACTAAGATTGTTGGCTTGTGATAAGTATGACGGTGTTCTAATATTTGGCAGAGGGTGAAGATATAATCAATACAACCTCGACCAGAACGAAAACCAGCCTGTTCACCGCGAGTCGTTTTTTTCGGGTTGTGAACAATCTACGAAGTATAACAGAAGCCAATAGTTCGGACACAATCGAAAGATTTTTTCATTCACACCAGAATCCTTGCTGCCAGTGACTCGGATGAGTTGAAAGAGCTTCCGGAATTCACCAGAAGCAGCTGCTGCTTCCAACGCATTAGCACGCTCCAACCACCAGGCTTATTGGTTCCTACCCAAGGTAACCACAATTCCATTGAGTAACAATCTTCGCTTGTGTTCAAACTCGTGGCCCTCCGGAGTAGTCCAACATGCTTCAACGAGTTGTAAGGAGGCTTTATAAACACAGTGCTAATAAGTGGGACGCTTCATGAGGCCATAAGCGACGTTATTCACCATTTTCGTGGCGTCATACAATTGCAGAAATCTAAGAATGCTGATAGATCGATATGGCAGGACCATATAGTTTTGTAATGGAAAAGTTTTTTAAAAGTGCTGGATCCTTCGTCCGAAAATTACAAAAGATAGTATAAAGAATTGGCTGCTACCAGCCGAGATATTTTGACTGATTAGCTAATTAGATTACTTAAGCTGTGTACATCTAATCAATTTCGCATATGTTAGTGAAGTTTAAATTATTTATACATTGTTCTTAATTAGTTGGTTGGAAAAAGCGGATAGTGTTCATGTGATTCGTACCAAATTGCAACATAAACATGTCTTTATGAATCTTATTACCAAAGTTTGGCTTGATAGCTTCGAATAAATTGAGCATTGGGTCGACTGTTGATGATAGAAATATTTATGAAGCGTCAGAAGTTTGACTTCTCACACATTAGGACTTTACAAATATGTTATCTGTATTGTGTATTTACGGAGACTTATCATACTCGTCTTTTTCAAATTAACGAATCTGGAAGTTAGTTGTGGAATTGTTGTCAATTATTTCCACTTCGTGTATGTGTCAGCAACTGGTTTTCGACCAGTAGATTAAAGGTTCGAGTTTGTTTCATTTACTTCAGTTAGTAATTCTGACCCCTACACAAAAAATATGACTTAAAGCCAAGTAAATAAACCTGTACCACAATTACATATGAAGCCAGACATTAACAATAAGCAATTGCTAAAAGTATCCAGTTATGATTTGATCAATTATTTCTATGCCTCTCACAATTACACTCATAATATGATGCGTCATATATTGATATTTGATAAAATAGGACAGGTGCCTCATGTTTTCACCACAAATAAACTAATGAAAACCGTATAAATTCGTTAGTCAATATATTTTTAAGTGATATTTTGAAATTAATCACGAAAAGATTGTTGTTAAGGTGATTAGTGGCTTTTGATTGGAAAATTGTCAATATGTTGAATACATATGGCGAAGACGATTTGACTTATAGTTGTTTCATACACAACTATCTATCTCATGTTCAGTAGTCAATTTAAATGTCAACATTAACGTTTTAAGTAGAAACAACTCATTGAAATATTAAACTGATCTTATATCAATCAGAGATACAAAAATCATGTATAATCAGTTTCTAAAAGTTATTGATTTACAGATTCACAATACTTGTCGGTATAATTTGGAAATTTCCACTTTACAGTATGAAATCATACTTATACCTTTTTTTTAAATTAACAATACCAAAATAAAAATCTGCTTTATTTAGAACAAATTTTCTACTACAACATTCTCTACACTTGGTCTCGTAATAACTGTAGGCAACCGACAAACAAGCCTCTAGAATTCCACATTTTTTTTCTTGAACATGAAATAATTTGAGTCAACATATAAACATACTACTACCGTGTTTCACATAAGAGCAAAACAGTCATTGCACCTCCTCCCTAGTTTTCATTATTGTTTCAACTGACATCAATTTGTAACTTTAAAAATCTTTGTTATTTAAAACTAATACGTTTCATAGCATCCAAGAAATATACCATACATAAAACTAGTTCTTTTGAAAAGAACTAGAGTTCAAATAAATCAGTACAATGGTGATAATCAATACATTCTAAGAGCATTGTACTATAATGAAGAAATAATTCATCTAATTTGCACCACATATATTGATTCCAACATTTATTAAAATGTTACCTGTGTAATTTAGTCACGCCAATAGAATAAAAAGTGATAATTGACCTTGAGATCAAGGTCAAGAAGAGTAAAACTCTTAATCGACCAGCACACAATTGACAAGGTAGGTTAGTAGTAAATCAATAAATAGAGAAGCACAGTAACTATTCAAGTAATAATAATAGCAATGAATAATGATAGTAATTTATACGATACATGTAAGAACGGATGCTTGTAGTGATGTCTTATTGAAACGAAAGTAGGAGCTGATGATATCGTATAGGAAGGCTATAAAAACTTCACAGCTAATCCAACCAACTTAGAAAATGAAACATCTCCAAAAGTATTTAACTTGAACAGATATGAACCTCTTCAATCACTTCACAGACGAATGTATATACGAAGTTCTGCAAATAAGTCAGTTAATTTATATAAAAAGCAAAGTTGTAAACAAGAAAATATGATTCATATATATTGGTGGTTTTGATGATATGGTTAGTTTTTAATAAATCTGACTAATCATTATAGTTGAGAAACCGTTGAAAAGCATAGCGTTATAAAACAATTACTTCATAACTTATGAGACTTAAGTAATACCTTCTATCAACGTTTTTGAAATGAAATCTTGATAAGCTTGTTACTATTCATCTGCTGATTAAAAGTATAATGAATTAAGTTTACCAGATTCTGGATAATAGAAAGATAGTGTGGGAATCATCCAGTGATATGAGTCAATCAGTTTATATGCTCATGGGAAGTAAAAACTTTACTAGTTGGCAATGTATAATGTCTATTTTCCAAACCATCACATTCATTGAAAAATCATTGCGGAGGAAAAGTTTATAAAAAGTTTAAAATATATCAAACCATTAGTAATATATAGCTAATAAAATAGTATATAGTGCGAGTAATATGGCTTCTTTAATATGTTATTGGGAAGAAAGTATCTAGTGCCTTACTATTGTATATTATCTTTAGGGATATTTCTTTTCAGACTAAATCAATAACTGTTTGCTCAGATTCTACAAGCAGTATTTTCGCTAGTCGTTAACTTGTAGTATCGGTTTATATGTTAAGCCCATATACTTTATTCTAGCTTCTGGCCAAGCCAATTCACCTATATATTATCAGTCATATTTTGTCTTTCGTTGCCCAATGGGGGCGCTCCCGTGTCTACTAAAAATTGCGGGCCTGTTACTCTGTCCTGAACATAAATGACATGTATTGGAGATGGTGGGGAAGCCAACTCGTTTTAATCAAACGTTAATCAACATTTATAGTCAGACAAAAATGAATGACAGACATGATGAATGAGATACGAAGTGTGCATACACATATACGCTTAATTAAAAAATTAGTCAAGGTTAATAAGCGAATAATTAACGAGATCAAAATATGACTGATAATATATAGGTGAATTGGCTTGGCCAGAAGCCAGAATAAAGTACATGGGCTTAACATATAAACCGATACTACAAACTAATATAATGCTTTTCAGTTCTTCAGTGTGATTTCCAACAAAGATTACTGGTCTAAAGTCGTACACCACAGTCAATAAACATAACATACCAAGTACAGGTCTATATATTTGGACTATTTAAGCTGCGTTGTTTATTTGAGGGCTAATAGCATGCTATTCAATTGCTCAAACTGAAGTGGTTAAAGATGATTTTAAGCCTGTAATTTATTGGTTAGATGCTGAGTGGATCTAAACCACTAAGCCATCAATTTCAAATGGTCAGTAAATACACCATCATAAAACTAAAATTTAACACGACAGATATTTGTATCAATATATGAAGACAAATAACAAAATCTTTCTTTTTAAAAAAAATTAGTGAATAAGGGGATATTATCAAAAAACAAGAATAACAAGTGTTACTCGGTCCATCTAGAACAGAGTAGTTAGGCTTTTCAATTTAGCATGTTAAGATTTTTTTTAAATGTGCTGATTCATTTATTTTTATTTTTATTTAAACACAAATATTGGTACAAAGGGGCACCAAATATATATGCGCCACACAAATCTCAGTTGATTTGTGTGAGGGCTGTGATACTGCCCAGGTGGCCAAACTGAAGCACGTGGTTCTCTTAGGGGGCCACACCCGGAACCTTTGACCTAAAGGTCTGGTCCACAAGACAGTGGAGCATCGTGAGGAGATGCAGTCCCATGGTAGCCGGTGACCAACGATTGATTCATACGCCATTTGTTCCCTTAAAATACTGTAGCCCATGTGCACCATTGGTTTGGAATGAGGGTTTTCCAACTCCCCTAGATGGACTTTCCGTGTCCACCAACCCGGTTAAAGTGCCGGACATTGGCTTTTCGACCTCTCAATTTCATAAACAACACCCCCTGGTGCGAGAAGGTGGTGAGTAGGACTTCCCTGGCAGAGGCTGTATACGCGTGGCCGGATGAGAGCCTTTAGAGAGGGAGGGTGGCCCCTCCCCACTCTCGGCCGTACCAGGGCATTTGGGGGCTACACATTCATTTAAAGTTAACTGTAAATAGATTATCTCTAATTACTATGATAAATACCCTCCATTTTAACACTAACACAACCAATACTTTTATCACTGAAAAATCTCAGCAAAGATGACATCAAGATTCAACTTTATATTATAAAGATAACCAGATTACCTCTTCATTGTCAATCCTGAAATATCAAGATTTCAGTATTTTGAAAATGGTATATATATACCATCAAAATACTAAATATTGTATATATACACAATATGTACGATAATGAATGTTTATAAGTAGAAATTAAAATCTTGATTACATTGAAAGTGAAAACATTTAATTGGTTAGATAAAACATTTATCTGTTATTATTTTTCATTGTTTATTTACTCGGTCGAATTTGATTGTCATCCATGTTAAAATATAGGTTTCTTAAGTGTGAACGACATTTTACTACTACTATTTACTACTGTATTATAGCGTAAACATATTACCCTTGGAATATCGATATTCACTGATCTCTCACAAATGCAATCAACATACTAGATTTTATGATAATTTAATATAAACCACCTGTTAATTTTTAGTGAATAATTTACGATACAATCAAATAGTCCAATTACAACACTAGATGCTGCTAACAAGTTCACTTTTTAAAGTGGATCTATTTGAACACAAAATTAATTAGTGAACTCTAAATGAATCAAACGACTGTTTACTAATAACTAACTTGATCAGTTTACTAAGTATACGAGGTTATGTGTTCAACTTCGGGTTATACTTTAGTTGTGTGAGGGCTAATGATACCAACCTGCTAGATAAATTGAAGTAGGAATTGGTAGTTTAGTGATTAAAGAATCCAACATCTAACTTCACTAGATAGCAGATTTCAAATCCACCTCCATCTAATTAAATTTGAACAGCATGCAGTATCACTAGCCCTCATTACTAAAAGGCAAATAAGAGGACTTGTACTTAATGTTATGATGTGAGAGTTTGTTACATTATATCAAAGTTAAAATGACTGAAAGACTCTTCTAATACGAAACGGTATCTATACGAATTAGACTTCCCACCTACATCGGTTTGTGTGACCTAGTATCATCAACCCAAACACTTAGAGTATGGCTCATTACCAAACGCCTTGTGAAACAGTTAACTTTAAAAAATATGTAGTAGTACTTCAAAGTTAATAATCTACTCAAGCATAAGAGAGACAGCAGAAGAAACTTTCAGAACTTTAATATTTCCAAAAGAATCCAGAAATGTAATGCAACCATTCTACTTTTTATGTCAAAAACAGCGGTAAAACTTGTAGTTTCAAATGAAGTTCAATTAAATTGAAAAATATTACAAAGATCTCCGTGTTACAGAGTTTGAACTGACCTACTTCGATTTGAACGACCAGTTACTACCGTTAGCCCTAACATAAAAACTACAATTTAGAGCTGAGTACATAAATCTACCCTTCGTGAGAAATTTACTTAAGTAATAACTGTCAACTAACTGACCGTATATTTTTTCACCAAAACCGTTGTATCCAGAGCTAGATTCTGCTCCTGCTCTACATCGTACGCCACATAACATAACTTCTCTTTCATTTGGCGGATAGTTTCAAAATCTGCTGTTTGATTGAATGCGTAACCACGCAGTAACAAGAGCTGGAACGAAAAAAAAAACAGGAAACTAAATTAAGAATGAATCACTGAACCAGGTAATAATAAATATATTTTAGTGATATTCCAATGAGTAGAAATTTGTATTTCTAGCGTTTTGTGGCTTTATGTAAGTCACTGCTTCAGAATAAAGCAGGATATTTTTAGTACAATCGAAATCATAATAGGACTGAGCACGTCATGCTACACTAAACTAGGTGTAATGCTGACTTATTATTGAGAAAATAAACTACGTTTCCAATTTTGATAGTGTAATTATGAAATGATGTATTTGAGTGATAATACTTCAAACTATCTGACAACTCATCTGCCCTTACATCAAAATGCGACAAATGTCAAATACTATAAAAACGAAAGACTAAAAACGTTTATCAGCAATACATATAAAATTAAGCTTACAGTTAAAGAAAGAACGAAAAACATGTTACGACACAGATGTTAACATCGGTATAAGACACCACATCACAAACAGACGGAGAGGTGATGGAACAAGTATCTTAGTAGTTTCAAAAATAATTAGATTCATAAGCTCTTCTAAGAAGAAGCGATAAGCAATCATTTTCCTGTCAAAACATACAATTAAGTCATGGAATGGATGCTAAAACAGCTTTCAAATTTTCATCGGTCAACTGTCGGGAATCCAACCTCAAATTTGTGAAAACGTCAGTCATAAAAAACTAGTCAAGATTTAGGTGTTCATAAAAAATTTGTCTTCATATTGAACTTGGCCTGATAATCTTTAACTCAATTTTGGTCTTAAAGATGATACTAGAATTCATATCATTCCTTTACTATCCACTATCTCTCTCGTTCTTATGTTTCCAACAGTTACAATTTATCCACTAACCTGTGAACAAATGTATGTTCACATAAATAGAGATATATCATGCAAAAATACAATACATTTTTTCGAATTAACGTTATTTTTTTATCATAATATTCAAAATACTGTTGTTGTTTTTCTATGCTAAAACTTTTGCAGTCTCCGAATAAACTGGTTTTGCCTTTTATAATTCCAAGAGACAGAATGAATTTTCAAGTATTCACTGTTTTAGAGAAAACTCACATTTTTTAATCAACAGTGACATGTACAATAAACAAAGCTATATTAAACTGCTTCGGAGAGAAAAACATTGACACGAAATTCTAACGAGAAACTTTGAAATACAGCACTGATATCTTAGCCTCTTATCTAAACTAGTACAGGTATCTTGTTTTAAATTTCGCTATTCCTATTATGACGAAGACAAAAGAATGGTTTTAATTGAAGTATATGTGGTAGTCTACTACCAATTATCTTAACTTGTAATTAATGTAAACAATTTTTCTACGTTAAAATCGGCTGTTACTACCACCCAGTCAGGGACCATGTAGGACCCAGTACAAGTTCCTATTGGTCCAAATCGGTACCATTCAAACTAATACAAGAGGACACTCAATTAACAAAAACTGGCGGAATGGAAATAATAATGTTAGCAGTGGTGGCAAACCAAATATATTTCAAAAGGAATGAATGACTTTTTAAGATAAAGATTATGAAGTAATAATACACCCGAGATTTAAAAGAAGATAAGGGATAAGTGCATCTGGACCACTGATCCCTAATTCGAGGTATGTTTCTTGAAATCACCATTCTTCAAGGAATGTCAACCAAAAAGTCCAAAACTTTCGACACGCCTCAGAGTGACGACCAGTGACTAGTTCTATTTTGGTTCCACAACTCTAATCAGTCTTGAAACTTATTGCTACTTTAGACATATTACATGATTTCCCCATATGATGGTTGGTTTTAGAACATAAATTAAATGACTGGCTATCATTTTGACCTTATAGGAATGAAATTTTGAAAGTACCGAAAAAAAATATGCCATTCTGTTATGTCAACCTTCTAGTTGTGAGGTGAAATCATTTGTTGAGATGAATGGGACTTACAACCTAGAGTTTTGAAAGACCTCAAAGAGTTTTCGATGGGACAAAGCTTTTACGTAATCCAAGCAATAGTTAATGAGTGAATAAGCAGGGACTGTGAATAAGCACCAGTATTTCAATCTTTCAGTTTATATAGTACCGTCCAGTTGGATAGGTGAAAATGAGAGATTCACGCTCTGCTTCCAAAATACTCCTACAAAACCTGCAAAACTTTAGAAATTAGAAATCAAATCCATGGGCAAATAACAAGTGGAGCTTCTAGATTCATTACATTCCTAGATCAATTCAGCACACTTTAGTGGTGTTTGAAAATCTAAAACTCTAAGAATATAATATTATATTAATTTATTTGTGTCATATATATATCCTAGTGAAGATAAAATTATGGGTAATTTCTGAGATCTATTGATGGACTAATATTATATATATATATATATATATATATATATATTCCTATTGTATAACTGTTCAGTAACTAGATTATGTATATCTATATTCCTCTTATTATAAGCTTCATTTTGACCTATAAAATTATTATTATACGATTTACTGTTCCTAAATTATATTTAGTTTATAATTAACTGTCTCCCACGTCCACAGCCACTTTTTGGCTTTATTGTATATAAATGTTATTTCCTATTCTATGATGTGTCGCGGTTTGTTTGGCTGGTATGTAAACCAAGTGTGCTTGAAATAAAAGAGTCGCATAGCAGAAGCTGTTATTGGTATTCTAAACTCAACTGGAAGGGTTAGGTGAATAAAGGACCAATAAGGACGCTAGGCTGCTCATACCAGTCAAACGTCATTGGTTTGGCACAGTGCTAAGATTGGATAAGTCGCACTTTGATTGGTGGGCGAATCACGTGATGAAAAGTCGGGCATAAATTCACAACAATTCGGTAGTGGATACGCAATATACATGAGATATGTTTGAACGTAAATAGAATAGGATCCAAAAAATTTAAAATAGTGTGATAAAAAACCCAGGCGGAATTCAGAAACTTTGAATCCGTAAGAAGACAAAGAATGGATGCACCTGCGTTGTTACAAACGATTTTGGACCACGCCATCAAAAGTTGTAAAAGTCACACAGACCTCAAGCAGGTGAAAGTTCGTAAAAAAAATATGAAAATATTCTACTTAAATATACTTGCTTTAATAAGGTAGCGTGTTATGTCTCGACCGGCGACGTTCAAACGTCTTGTCAAATGCGGCAAAGAGAGTCCATCGTAAACTGGGCATATGTGAGTGACGCCATCACCCGAATCGACAACAACCCCCGTCATGAGGCCTTGTGAAGAAAATCGGGGATAAAAGAAATACACAACAAACTTTACCAACTAATAAGTAAGCATACGAAAGATAGACAACATTACCATTTCAGAGTATTTAAAAATATTTTGACATGCCGACAATCTCACAAATAATACCATAAAGTTAGGGTAACGTTTAGACAATAAAAATAGTTGGTTGCTATAAGACTACATAAATTCTACACCGTTTTTGTCCGAACAAAAGCACATCAGTTTATTCCGGATAAAAATACATTTCCGGAAAAATGTTCTTAGAAAAAATCAGAAGGCAGTCTCCAAAGATTTTCGTACAAATTTAAATAGAAATACCAGTTTGTGAACATTAGTACAGTACTGACGAGAGATATATACATGTTGACGGAAAATCCCTTCACAAAAATACATCGATTCAGATTGTCACACTTCCTCTAAAATAAAGAGTCTAACAAAACCGAAAGATAAGAAAATTAACAAGGATGTGGATCAATAAGAAGGAATAAGAGGTCATAATCATCTTAGATTCAAATGAATAGTAAGTCATATGTACCGCAGTGACCTCAACCCTAAACTTTTCAGCATTTTGGTCAATATGTTTAGACTATCTCAGACTTTGTAGTCGTTTTTATCTGACAGAACAACGTTGTTTATACATTGTAATGATTTAGGGCTAGATCCGGACACTGTTTATACTTCTAACGCCTGACCAATCTAATCATTCAAACGGGTCATAGAGTATAGGAAGCCAATGTCATACATCGGATTTCTATTTTTCCCACCTGGCTTTATTGTAAGTCTACAAACATCATCCATTTCTAACCCGTCCCTTGTTTTAAATCCTGGAGATGTCATTGCTGACTTCTAGCGATACAGCGTAAATATATTTTGAGATGGTAGAGATTTGTAGCTCAGGTGAACAATCTGGATGGAGCACAAACTTCAGGTAGAAGTCCTCTACCTCATGATGTCGTTTAGAATAACGACGAAAGCTCCACGACCAAACCATTCAGCTCAGAGAAAAAAACACCAACATAATGTTTTATTGGCTATTTTGCACCATGTGTGCAGTAGTGTTACTCATGCAGTCACTCTTCATTTGGGATATGAAAGGCCCTTCTGAAATATGATCTATCTAACTGCGTGTAGGCTGCAAACGTTGAAGCATTGTGTTCATCACTAAATTACCAAGTCTGTTTAGATTCCCCTTTTATTAGAATTTAATCGTGCGTGCATTAATAATAATCGAACAAACTCTCTCAAATTGTAACATGGAGTTAAAATGCAAGGTACATACTAGGTATATATTGTGTCTAGTTGTTTGTTAATACGACTACAATTTAGATTGTAAGGGCAATACTTTACTAGCTCGGAATATGGTTACAATCTTCAGATACGAGATAGCCTATCTTCACTTGTTCTTAGGGTTTATCTATAGAACATTACAATATGTTGCTAATCACTCGGTAGATTGGGAAGGACCATAGTTTGTGGACGAACCAATTAGATCTAACATAGCGGTTGTTTTATTTTGTGTGGAATTCAACTACATATACGGCTTAATAGCATTGAGGTTATAGTTTATATCAGTTAGTGATGAAAATTCTTACTCTAATTCGGCGGGACTAAAGAACATGGACGAGCCAATCAGAAGCTTTCGCGGGTTTTCAAGGTCACGGCGGTAATTTCGGAACATGATGCTTACGTACGATCGCTTTACAGCGGATTTTCGAGAGGACGTGATAATTCAGCGACTGCAGGAAAAGGGATTATTGAGAAGCTCCTGTACTTGTGACTGCGGTTGTCAAATGAACATTGTACAATGTGCAGACTATCGTGACGATATTATCTTTCGATGTCCCTCATGTTGGAAGAAATCAGCTAGAAGAGGGACATTTTTCGCTCGCTCAAAGTTAAGGTTGAGACAAATTATGCTCCTTATTGAGAATTGGGTAATAAAAGAACCGGTAACACTAGCTGCCGCCTTTGCCGATGTAAGCGAAGTTTCGGCAGTTCAATGGTACGAGTTTTGCAGAGATATATGCGCAACAAAACTGACAAGCATACACCAATTGTATGGAGGAGTGGGAAAGATTGTTGAAATAGACGAAACGGTGGTAAGGAAACGCAAATACAACCGTGGCCGTTGTATTAAAGAAGATTGGGTAAGTACCTCTTCCATAAATATACCTCACAGGTCTTTGGAATATATGATAGATCATTACGGAAAGGACATTTTCAAAGAGTCAGGAACCGGAAGGCACCAACAATCATACCGATCATACAGCAATATGTGCTACCGGGTACTACTATTTATACAGATGATTGGGGAGCTTACAGATGTCTAGGTAGACTGGGATATGAGCATGAAGTCGTTATACATAAGCGACATTTCGTTGACCCTACTACTGGGGTGCATACCAACAACATAGAAGCTATGTGGTCGAGACTAAAGGAGTTTTTGAGACCTTACCATGGCTCCAGAGGCAGACTACTATGGAGCCATATGGATGAATTTATGTACCGCATGCAATACGATTTTAAAACTTCCGAACCTATATCCAACCTTGATAAGTTTTTAACTCATGTAAAAGAAGTGTATCCACTTTAATTCTTTGGTTTTGTATAATAAATTTTTAATGTACACTAACTGTCTTCTGATTGGCTAATATTCCTCAAGGTCATTTAAGATTCGTTCAAAGGTCGTCCATGTTCTTTAGTCTCGCCTAAAAATCTAGCCTAGTGCAGAAGCTCCAATAATTTTTATACAACCAGGTGCTTGATATTTTCGACAGAAAAGTCGCTGTGTTTATGAGGACGTATGTCAAGTTACAACAAGTTAGTGCAGACTCATGGCAGGCTCAAAACTATCAAAAACGAACTATGATCATGCTATAGATGTAAAGGAAACGTTTACAGATGGATGTTCTACCAACGAAACAAAACCTGATAAAATTCACCTCAATAAAGAAAAACAATATTGCGGACCGAGAAAAGATTTAAGACACATGATCAACGCTTTCAAAAGTATGGTAATTTGAGTCATTATTGGTAAATCTAGTTTATTAAACTGTCTTACAGCCATTACCTGTGGAATTGGTTAAATTCCTTACAAAACTCGATAGAAAATAAAGATTGCTGAGTGATGACTAGCCAGTCCATTACCGAAGAATACCTGGAACATACAGGCGTCCTACCTACAGATCAAGATCTTTTAGATTACAATGTAACAGGCACACAGCTTACAACAGATTTGCGTAAGTTACAAATGATAGCTTACCTTGGGCGTAAAGAGTCAATGTCGCTTGGATGGCAATGAATAGTGCATTAAAACCATATTTTTCAAACATTACTTCAACCATTTTCTCTCTGTTACGCAATGGATTGAGAGGAGGCTCTGTTAACAAAATCTTTGCATGTTTGGGATCAATGTTCATCTTTTTTGGTCCGAATATGTAGTCATATAAATGGATCATATCGTCCCAATTTCTAACAATACCGTTCTCCAGTGGGTAACTTAGTTCCAACATTTGTCTTAATTCACTTGCCTCGTCACCCACCATAAGATCCTGAACTTCCAAATTGCCCACGCGAGAAGTTGCGCGCAATATTGGTCTCCCTATGAGTGATGGGAAAATAAATTCGGGGAAGGTGGCTCCAGCGTATCCACACTTTACAAACTGAAGGTTTTCAGTAAAATACAAAGCAGTAAACTCACTCCTGTACCATTGTCACAAACAACTATTTTATTCCCATCGGCATCAACAGTCATTATGTAACGTATACTTTACAGTAGAGCGCCTTTAAAGCTAGCTGTTATTTCAAACCTCAAGCATTATTCGAAGAAATAATCAGCTATTTGCTTCTTAGGGACTTTAACCAAATGATTAGTGAGGGTTCTGGATAATAAAAAAGTCACGTTTTTGCTGTAGTCCTCCAACAACGGAGAAAGGTTAAGAATATATAGTGGTAAATAAATCTCCAAAATAAATAGTTCGGTAAGTTTTCAACATTTGATGCTGACCACATTATTTTTACTGGGCTCACCTAGCTGAATGCGCTTGTTCACGTAAACGCATCAGAACACGAGTGGGTACACCATGCTATCCATCTCTTACAGCCGTTAGCCAGCTCATACCAAACGCTTCTGGATATATCGATGGCTTTCAAATATATCTTCGAATCTCTTCATTTCTGACTTCTGAGTTGACTGGCTTAGCATACTTCAATTACAAAGGTGTCACGTGTAAGAGCGTTGTGAAACTTCAAATACTTGTGGCATCTTTAAACATCATTTAATATTAGAAGTGGATTGGAAGTCGTTGAACTGAGCAGCTGTAGTAATATTTCTTTTACTCTGCCTTCCAACCATATCTGTCTTATTGACTACGGGTTTGGAAGAGTCCTTTGCGTGGACACGAACAGTCATCTACAAGATCCTGCTTTTGTTCCTCATATGCCAAACGGAAAACTGATAGTCACATGTGGTTAAAGGTACGTCCACCTAAAGATTGTGTTACATAATCCCATTCGTTGAGTATCGCTCCCACGATCGATAATAATGATTAATGTATCACAGGCAAATGTTGAGGACTGAATAAGAAAACCAGTCTGGCCTATTTTCTCCTGACCCACACTCATGACTTAACTCCACCTGTAGCTCCTCCAGGAATGGTAAATCGTATAATAATAGTATATGGGTCAAAATAAAGCTTATAATAAGAGGGACACGGATATGGATAGTTTAGTTACCTGACAATTATACAATAGGGAATACACATATTACATTGGTCCATAAATAGTTCTCCAAAGTTACTATTCACAATTCTCTTCAGGACACAGCAGTTACTGAAAACGGACAGCTTATGGTGACGACTTAATCAACAACCTATTTAGTCTTCAGCTTAAGTTACTTACAAATGAAATCCGGCAAAATGAAAGTGTCTACGTCTTATTTAAAGTTAATTATTCGAGTAACTCCGCCTGAAGCCCTTCTAGGGTTGGGCATGAGGTGAGTAACTTCATCCCTCAGAAACACAACATTGCTAAAAGACGCCAACAAGAATAAACAATTTTAACCATTTAAACTATACCCTGCGAGTTCGAGGAACTTCGTTCGCAAGCATGACTTATGGTGAAAGCCGAGATCCTTTGGGTATCACGAGGTTGGTTCCTCTTCTGACGACCAGAATAATAATTAACATAGGTAAACAGAATGTCCGGATAATGTAGTAGACTGTGAGGACCAGTTAGAGAACTATAGAAAGGAGATCTATTGGACAGAAAATGTCAGACTCAGGGTAGGCTCTTTCGGAGCCTGATCATAAAAAAGAAAATGCTCCATACATACGGAGAGTCGCTCTGATGCTCAAAACATTCTTTAAAACAAGGGAGATGCTCACGATGGATGTTATCCAGTGCTATGCGCCCACCAATGATAGCAATGGAGACGATTAGGATCAGTTTTATCAGAGGCTGTTATCGATCTTAGAGGCGCCCAAGACCATCCTGGATGGAGACCTAAACTCTAATGAGATTGTAGTGATATCGATCCTCAACCACACGATCTTTGAAGTCGAATATAAGATAACTGAGAAACTTCACACTCAACATTTGACTCAGAGAGAAGTTCAGAGGTGATGAATGCGAAAAATATTAATCTGTATGGGATAGCTCAGCCATGCAGGCGTAGTCCCTCGATGTAAATCCTTTCTTTTAATAATAAATATGTGACTTTATCATCAGCAAAAATGTGTTCTTCAGACGTATTAATCATCATATTGCTGATCATCAGCTTATATAATTGTGTGAATTTTAGTTAAGATCCCATATATTATGTAGTCGCACCATGACAGATCTGAAATTTTGCGATTAGGTTAACCACTCTAGGAGCAAATACAACTACACTTCATATTGACTTAGAAATCGATCTCACAGATTCACTATAGGGGAACTCCCAGGCAACTGCTATATTAGAACTGTTCTTACCATAGTTCCTTTCCCATTGTTCTTTACGTTTCTCAGGTTTTTAGCTGCAATTTTGAATTTTTATCCTATTAAAAATATAGGATTCGGAAAGTATTCAGCTTTGGAATCGTGTTAACATATTTACCTACTATAAAGACCTAGATACCAAAAGAAATTTCGGTACGATTTTTATGAAAAGCTGAAAAGAATATTTTCGGTGCACATAATCCTTCCTGTGTCTTATGGTTTATTTGCTCATAAATGTCAATATTTTTTTGCCCGGTTAACTCTCTTGTGCTTGCGTAAGCATAACTTTACATTTCACGTGTTTTGTTTTTTAGGACGACTGAACTAAAGAAGATAAAGGCGAAACTGAAGAACCCAGCCACTGTTCTTTGTATGTATTTTCTGTTCATTCCGACTTGGAATAGTAAAAGACGAACAGGCGCTGCCAAACACATTGAACTATTAGAACAGAAAATATCAACCGAAGTTATTGGGTCGTTCCTGACCATATGTGGAGGGAGTGAGCTGTAGTAGTAAATAAATATTCCAAGAATGGGGCTTCATACTTTTTCAAAGTTGATGAGATCCCATTAGTCCTACAGAATACGCCTTACCTGACCGCACTCGGTAGAACATCTTCACCAGATCACATTTTGATAAGCCATGCCACACATCTCGCATTATAACTGGTCAGTTTGGATTTAACAGTGCAGCGCATCGACCTATAATAAGGACATAGATTCGTATCCAATACCTCTCTGCTGGTGATCTTATTTGCTTTGAAGTCATTGTGTAATATGTCAGTTCGGACAGTAATACTATCATATTCTATGTTTTCATTAACCTCTACAAACACTAACACTCTGCTACTTATGTTTTATTTCCACATGAACACATGAATGGCTTCTTCAACGCCTGGTATGAAGGTTTTGTTTGTGTTAGTACCAGCGTCGGGAAGCGCCTTGTTCACGTGAAATTAGTAATAATAATAATTTATTCTCAAATAACAGTTTGTTACATGAGGCACACCACTTTACAGGCAATATCAAATCGTTACAGAAGTTACAACTTTCACTGTAGTAAATTACTCGACTGGGTTGATATTTTATAAGATATGAATGTAGATGGTTTTAGTAAGAAACGCATCACCAATATCACAATTGGCGCGATTTATGAAGGTTGCGTTGCGACATGCCACTGATGGTCAACAATAGATCCATGCGAAGTTGTGGGCTTCTAGATATTGCAACCTTATATCCTTCCGGAATTTCGGAGGCTTTAACAATCATGCAGGACGAAGTCACATGTTTCATATCTGTTTTCGATAGCTGAAAAAGGGTGTAAGAAAAAAAGACGAGCAGTAGAGCGGACAATGTTCATGGAGGAATAGTTGGGGTATAACTAAGTATATCTCTCTGTTATCAAGGTACTTATTAAGCAAGAGCATTCTAATATGTCAAAGCAAACAAGTGTAAACAAGATATGAGTGGAAAAGGAACTGTATAAATGAAGGTAGTTCAGAAAGAAGCTGAAAGTATAGGATTATGTGTAATTATCGGAGACAGTAGTATTGCATCATTCGCGGAGGACGATTATGGTAAATTTCAGGTATTCTCATATTAATTTATCAATGTATGAGCCGTAGAGATGCCCTCACATTTAGTTTATACTACCCCCTCACACACACTATACACTGTGAACAATAAAGAACTCAATGCCTTTGGTTTCCTAAATGAGCTTGATATAGACAATTCCATGGAACCCAATGGTATGCATAGTACTTTACTAAAAGAATCAGCAAATTTTGTCACGAATCCTTCAAGCGTATGTTTTAATCTTTCGGTAGACAGAGTCGATTACCAAAATACTGTGAGAATGTTATGGTAAGTATTATCTTCAAATTATGTGCAAGACACGAACCTGAGAACTATCGACCCTTCAGAATTAAGGTCTAATTCGGTAGACCTAATCCCAAAATTGCAGGTCTTTCATGATGTGACTACCTAATCTATATGATCTTACGTTTAGGTCCCATCATTATTTACACTGACTCGTCCTACCGTGACGACTCACAATACGATGTCTAGCATTTCTGGAGAACACAATTAGGCTGGGGAGAGGGTAATATATTTGATATGAAAGACAAGAGGTTAAAGAGGGTGACCGCGCTTGTGTGATCGAGCCATGCTATTTCAATTCCTTCCTTGTGTGTTCATCATTTTTGACCTTTTCTTAGTGTTTAATGTTGAGTGTAAATCTCAGTAATCATCTGTTCACTTTCGACAGAACCAATAACACTACACTGCTCTCCCTCCAGAATCAACGTAACGTTGGTTCGATACCAAATTGAGTGGGATAATCCCAAACTGGACGTTGCCAAAAAATAAGAATGCTCCTGGTATCGATAAGCTGGAAGAGAAATCAACAAGGAGTCGGAAGCAAGTGATCGGGAAATGCATGTATTAGTTTCAGAAATGTCTAGTTTAATTCTAAACACGCTTGAAATGAGTGAAGATTGTTTAAGGGTTAAACAAGGTGGGATCATCATAATAAAGAATGATTCAGTATGAAGTTATCTTAACAAGTTACATTATGATGCACAGCAATAACTGCTGGTTAAAAGCGTAACTTATGGGTAGTGCAGGTACTTTGTGCCCACAAAAAGAAAAAACAATCAATGTAGTAGGTATGTTGATATTGATGTTATTTTTGGTTTGAATTAGAGGGCCAGTTAATGTTCATATCTGTATGCTATCCGTTTGAGTTGATTTCCAGTAGTATTCGCATTAGCAGGCTAACTGAGGGAAAAGAATAATAGTAGTCATGAGGAAGAATCTCAGCTAGTCTCCCGATTAGTCTGCCAAGTTTTTGGTTCACCCCTAACCAATCAACCCTAAGTTGTCAGAATTAGGACAACTTGGCTTTAAACATCATATGTTCCTAAACTCAAAAACAATTCGATTAGTATAATAATTAAAGGAGTTACAGTCACTAAGCGAAACACACAAACATACCTACTGGTATTGTGTGTCTTATCGAAATGAATGTAAATTATGAGTCGCACTAATATAAAAGGATAACAATGTCCTTCAATTGGTAAGTCGCATGCAACAAAGATAGGACAGACCCATCAGACCACATTAACGTGGTGGGAGCCTAAGCAAAGATTTCATTGGCTAGTTATGGACATATCCCACAATCCGGGTTGAAGACAATTTATTTACGTAGATATGGGACTCATTAATTGAGCGTCAGCAAGAAGTGTGGGTAAACCGGAAGTTGTCTGGCTGGGTAACTGAACTTAGCAGAGTGCCTCAAGATACAGTTTGGGGGTCAGCGTTGTTCCTCTTTTATGTTAATGATCTTCCCAGTTTCCTATCATCGTTGGCTCCGTAAAATACTGACGATGTCCAGATATGGAGAGCGATAATAGGGCAAGGTGATGGTTTAGAAATTCGAAATGATCTGGAGAAATTATGTGCATTGACTAGAATTTGGAAATTTCCAATAAATGTTTCCAAGTGCATTGTGATGTCTGTTGGTCAACAATGTACAAATACTTACACTGTTAATAACAGTGAGCTACCTTCTGTTCAGACCCGCAATGGCCTAGGAGTCATCTTCGACCAAGACTTAAAAGCTGCTCCACACTATCGTGTGATATCCACCTAAGGTTAGAGAGCCCTATTGTCAGTACAAACAGCCTTTGGCCACGTTGGCGCCGAAACCATTTTGACTTTGTATACAGTGTCCGTTCGTTCTAAAGTTGAGTATTGCATTACGCGGACGCTCTTAAAAACTTCACAGGCTCAGAACAATGGACTCTCTCATATTCTGATTCTAGGAGACTTCAATCTTCCTAGAGTCAACTTTGCGGAACATACCTATATTGGAGGTGAAACTCGGTGTTACGGGAGAACTGAAGACATCTGGCTGATTAAAACCTTTTTACTGTACATCAATTTTACTGTGTTTTTGGATGTGTTTGTTTTACTTAACCTTTGGACTTGTTTGTTTATATCATTCTTTTCGGACATTTTGGTTTCTTTTGTCATTGGTTTGGTATCTGGGAGTTTTTTGCTCCGGGAACCTACAAAATTGAAGGTTTGTTTTGTAATTGTTGTTAAAACGACTTTGGTCGATTATTTGTGAATTGCGAATAAACTTGGTATCTAATTTGGAGTTTTGGTTCTCTTGCCTACTTGGGTTCGTGATTTGCGAATATCAACGGCCAGTACTTCAATAGTTGGAACGGGCAAAAACTCATAATTGGACGTAACACTCGGTTCTTCAACCTCATTGAGGACCTGGAATTATTCGAAAATGTGAAATCAGCAACTCGTTGAAGAAAAAGTTAGACGCCGTCGCACTTAGACTGGGTATTTGAAAATGAAGAAATCCTAGTCGACGACCTCTCAATCCTGGCTCCCCTGGGGAAAAGTGATCACGCCGTCCTATCATTCAGCTTTGTCAGTAAAACTCAGCTAAGACATTTGATCAACAACAGGTGCTGAAATTTCAAACGGTTGAATGTGTCAGCTTTACAGGACTTTCTACAGCATGTGGATGGGGATGTTCACCTTCAACTGGAAGTGGATGCTCATTGGGATTTCTTACTGCACAAGCTCTCATGTGCTACTAAGCATTCAGTTCCTCAAATGGTCCCCAAAAGCCACAAGCGACCTACAATCATCAGGAACCGCACTTTTCGTTTGCTAAGCTGCAAAAGACACTGTTGGGCTGAATATAAACGATCTGATAACAACGGCGCGTACAGGCAATACAGACATATAAGGAACATATGCGCAAAGGCAATAAGAGAAGACAAGATTCGGTACCGGATCAAGCTTATCGATAAATCTGTCTCCAATCTGAAAAGCTTATTACGTCGACACGTCAAAACTGAAGTTTCCCAACTGCTAGGTCCTAATGTTCCGACCAGTAACAACGGTAATGCCGCTAACCTTCTAACTGAACAGTACTCTCGTCAACTACACCAATGAAAGCTTCATCTGCTACTGCACAAGACTTTCCGAAGTGAACCTGAACGCTGACTTGGTGTTCCGGAAACTGCAGCACATAAGAAAAGACACTTCTCCTGGTCCGGATAATGTTCATTCTGCTATACTGAGGGAAGCGGATTCAATCCCGACAACGCCGCTTAGTGTGATGTTCTCACACTCTCTAACCCGAGGCAAACCACCAAAAATTTGGAAGCTGGCTCACATAATATCAATTTATAAAGGAGGTCAACGCAGTGAACCCTCAAGCTACCGACCGGTGGCACTTCTCTCTATACCTTCTAAAATTATGGAGTCCCTGATATACGATGGTGTACACGACTATTTATTATCCTTAAAGTTCCCACCCCAACAGCACGGTTTCAGGGAGGGTCACTCTTGTATAACCAACCTGCTGACTGCGGTTGACAGATAAACAAGCATCCTTGATCGTAAGAGGAAGGTTGACATCATTTACCTTGATTTCTCAAAATCTTTTGATAGGGTCAACCATATATGTCTTACCAATAAGCTTAAACTATTAGGCATCAAATCACCTCTAATTAACTGGCTAACTTCATATCTAAAAAATTTACATTTTAAGGTCAGGGTTAACTTCACTTTCTCTAAGGCTGCAGAATGTCCTAGTGTGATCCCCCAGGACTCGTTACTAGGACCTGTTTTCTTCTTGGTTTATATAAACGATCTTCCACAACAATTATCGTCTGACTTATTGCTTTTTGCTGATGACGTGAAGCTTTGGAGAGAGTTACGCAAGCAAGGGGATATACTGGCACTTCAGGGGGATCTGACTCGACTTCAAAGTTGGGCAGACGACAACGGACTTACCTTCAACACCTCAAAGTGTGAAATAGTCCATCCGCAACATGTTTCTGACTACAGTTACAACTTAGGAAACTCCTCTTTAGAAGTGTCCTAGGTTGAAAAAGCTTGGGAGTATTGATACCCTACTATTTGATGTCTTACGCTAACTGCGATAATAATGCCTTTCGAGCAAACCTTGCACTGGTAACATTGAAGCGCATTTTTGGCCAGTTTGACGGCAGAACCTTCCACATAATCTTCAACAGTTTTATTCGTCCTCATTTAGAGTACGGAAACATAGTATTTCCTCCCTCCCTCCAAAAGGACAAGGATACTCTGGAACGTATCCAACGTCGAGCCACGAAGTCAGTTCGGGGACTCAAATTCAAACCTTATGAAGATCGCTTCAAATCACTTAACCTTTACCCGTTAGAGTACAGGCGTCTTAGAGGTGATCTTCTTATGACTTATAGTATCCTTAATACTTCTGGTCATCCCCTTAAACATCTTCTTAAGCTTAGTCATAACACTAACCTGAGAGGTAACACCCAGAAATTGGAGACCCTACATAGCAGAACAGACTGCAGACACAACTTCTACTCCGTTAGAGTTGTCAAGTGCTGGAATTCGCTGTCGATTGAGCTAATCCAAGCGACTTCGCTTGGAGGAAGGTTCGCGTGTTTCAAAAAGGGCAGTGGTTTCATACTTGTTGTGACTATTGTTGCTTTTGTGTACTTCTTGCATGAAAAAGCATTTTTGATCTACTTTAACTCGATTTATCTCGGTAAAGGTTTGAAATTTTGCTAAACCCTTTGTCTTGTGGTACCTTCTTTCTCATTGACTCTGACACTTGTGTTACTATTGTGATCACATTGTGTTTTAAACCATAATCTGATTACAATGGTTGACAGTATTTACAAGTGTGGAGAGCCGAACTGTTTGTTCCTCGTGGATGAAGGGATGCAGTATGTTGAGTGTAAAAAAGTGTACCCGTCTAAGTCCCGCTGCATACAAAAGATACTCTAAGCCTAACTCGCATTGGATTTACATCTTTCGCTGTACGAATAGGACGTTACTATTCCAGGAGGCTATGAGCCTATCAGCTTTGGCCTATAAAAAGAACGATAGTGGTTGCCCTGACAACACAAGTAATGACAGTGAAAACCGTCTCAGTGTTGTACGTGCCGTTACAGGACGCGTTAAACACCCTACTGCGATTGACGGAAAAGTGAAATTTCCGTTAAAACTAACGAGGATTTAAACACCACTTGCATCAACATGGGTATTCATGCATCTCCGATGGGAACTGAGGACCTCGATAAAACCATTACCGTCCACAATAGTCTCAATGTGGCCGTCTTAAGTAATGAAAAATGGACGGCAGTACGGGGGAAAAAAGAAGCTAGAGGTAATATGCACTTCGTCGGTAAGTCATTGGTTAACTCCCGTTCTAGTTCGCACAATACACTACCAAACTCTGATGGTAAGGTAGAACACCACACTAGAGTGACTGAGAAGAACTTAGTCTCATCGAATATTATTGTGAGTCATCTGCTAGAGTCAAGCAATCCCGATCCCAAATTGGACACGCCCATGATTTGGAAAGGCTCGGAGAATATGTCCGTAGCATATTACCAGATAAATCTAAAGGTGTTCAGGCCAATAAATTTATTAGAATAGGTAAAACGGCCGACGATAGTTTTCAACCCCGACCATATAGACTCCTTAACGTAATCCTGGGGTCGGAGAAACAACGTGATCTTCTGTTAAGTAGCGCTCTAGTCATCACAGTACTGACATTCGAGTAAGACCTGATATGTCTCTTAAAGATAGAATAAAAAAGGAAGTTGGCACCAGCTGAACTAGAGACCCGTCGACAAAACGGTGAGGATAATCTCCGCTTAGTGGGTTTTCGAATACTCAGGTCTTGGAAGCGAATGTTATCAAGGCCTGTGTGGATAGGTCGTTCTCCCTAGGAGTTTTATATGCCAACGCTAGTAGTCCAAGAAATAAATTATATGAACTAGGAGCATTGATGGACAAATCAAGACCACTCATTGTAGCTGTGACGGAAACTTGGTTAGTCCATGACTTCGATATTACCCCAGAATTATCCGGATACCACTGCTTAGGAAGTGATAGACATAGATGTAGGAAAGGAGGTGGAGCCCTTTTATACATAGCCAATAATATAAATAATCAGTACTTTGCTTGCCAACTCTATGATGGTGGAACTTGTGAAGTCATTAGCTGTGAGCTCACTATCGGATGTTTCACATTTGTACTCGATGTCATGTATCGTAGCCCAATCTGCTTAGCTGATGACTTTATTTTAGAACACATTCAGCTATGGAGTGCAAATATAACAGATGCTTGATATTAGGAGACTTCAATGCATCTGATATTAGTTGGACTGAGACGACCACGGAAGGATCTATCCTTTGATAGTAGGATCCTGGTAACAGTAATGGAGCATGAATTAGTGCAGCATGTATTCGAACCTACACGTTCTGGTTCAAACCAATGCTCACCGTTGGGCTTGGTGATCACTCATGCGACTGGGGATATTGTCAACCTATACATTCATCCGTAGTTAGCGAATAGCGATCACGCTGTTTTGTCACTCATGTTTAGAGTTAGTGACATGATATACGATCAGGTTAAGTCTCACCCAAATGTATGTAGAGCTGACATATCAGCCATCAAGTAGTGCTCTGCCAAGACAGATCGGCCAGTAGATACCAGCTCATCAGTTGAAGAAGCATGGCCTATATTTGAAGGTAAGCATAGTTCAGTCACGTCCTCGTTCATACCACCCCTAGGACCACGTGAACCGAATAAATGTCGACCACTGACAACTAAACAGGCCAATAAACTTGTTAGACGTAGAAAAGCACCGGAATATGTTCATCTCTACTGGCTTAGAACAGTACAGATCCAGTTATTGTACGATTAGGAATACTTGCAGGGCGTTAATAAATAGGACTAGGCGGTCATATGAAAAACAGTTAGTTAGGGATTGTAAATATAGTCCGAAACGGTTATTCCTATATATAAAGAGGAGAACTCGGAGAAGCGATGGAATCCCGTCACTTTTGGTACAAGAAAATCCCTTAATATTGGCAAGAGATGATATCGAAAAAGCTGAAGTTTTATCGGAATATTTCAGCAAATTATTTTCTATCAATGATGAGGAACAACCAACTATTCATTGTGACTTTGGCGGCTTGTTGATGGACCCTGTAGTTATTGAGAAACGTACTTCAGCATCTCAAACCTGATAAGCCCAGTGGTCTTGACGATATACATTCTAAAATTATGAAAGCCCCGTCGTATGTAATTGCTGAACCTTTAGCCATACTGTTTGATATATCTGCTGCATTCCACATTACCCAGAAATTGGAAAGACGCTATAGTTAGTCCGGTGTATAAGGCTGGGAGTAGAGATTTAGCTAGTAACTATTGACCCGTTAGTTTAACTAGTGCAGTTGTAAAACTGATGAAAATAATTATTCGGACAGCTGTTATAAACTATGTGGAAGGACATGATCTGTTATCTGGGTAACAACATGGTTTCCGGAAAGGCCTATCATGTTTGACAAATCTACTCACTGCAAGAGAAGACTGAGCTGCAGCAAAAGAACAAAATATTCCCGTAGATGTGATTTTCATAGATCTAAGTAAAACGTTTGATAAGTTCTGCCATTCTGATATTAAATTAAGACAGGAAACATTCGGAATTCATTATACGGTCATAGACTGGATAAGTGACTTTCTTAATGACAGGAAACAAAGGGTAAGAGTAAATGGAGCTCTTTCATCGTGGGAACCTGTAAAAAGTGGGGTTCTTCGGGGCACAATCCCCGATCCTCTTCTCTTTTTACTTTATGCAAATTAATTACAAACTGAGGCAAAGTCATCCGTCCTACTCTTTGCCGATGAAGTAAAGATTTGGAGACCCATATATAGCATGTCAGATAAAATGGTATTACAGGATGATCTCAATCAATTGGTCGCATGGATGGGCGGGTGGTCACCAGTAGTGAATCCTAACAAGAGTGTGGTGATACAATAAAACAACTATGATTATTCGTATTACTACACAATATGTGGATTCATGTTACCCAAAGTAAGAAGCTATGAAGATATAGGAGTCATAGTAAGCAGTTATCTCAAAACAACCAGTCACTGTAAGGCTGCTGCTGCAAAAGGTTATAGGGTATTATGGTCTATTCGTAGATCTTTTCAGTATTTGGATGGGGAAATGTTTAGATTATTATACCTGACCACATTTGGAATATAGGATTCAAGAAGCGAACCCTTGTTTCAAATATGAGGCGGATATACTGGAACGAGTCCAATGCTGAGGGGCTAAATTGGTAAAGGGTCTACCTGGTTTATCTTATGAAGACAGACTGAGACACCTCAACTCATTTCCGTTACCTTACCGCAGATTACGGGAGTGATCTAATATTGGCCTATCGTATACTGAACGATGTCCTTGGTAATATGTCTTATTTTTTCCTTCCGTTCGGGACTTATCATTTGATAGGGCATTCGAAGAAAGTCCAAAAACCGAGATCAAATCGTCGACGTTTGGAGTTTCGTTCCTCGCACCGAGTGGTGAATTACTAGAATTTTCTACCAGAACACGTAATATTATCACCTTCTGTTGACATATTCATAAGGAGATTGAACCTGCACAGTGTAACGAAACTGCAAGGAATAATATAGGTCGACAGACCTTCTATCCTTATCACTGAAAGCTTGAAGACTTGACCTATTCTTAAGGACTAAGGATAACATATTATGATTTACCAATTTCTTTTTTCCCTCTACTATCGTTAATATACTTATGTTCCTGCCTGGAGGTATTGGGATCCACTGCTACTAGATACGGAAGCCCGTTTAGCTAAAGCTTCTACTCCGTCCACAACCATTTGAATATCGACTTTGCCATCAAATCACCAAAGAATGGAATTCATTATCTCGTCACATGATTGATGCTGCATTTGCCAACGTTTTCGAAGGATAGTTGGATCGACTGAGAAACCACCATTGCCAGGACTAACACAAGCAATCTAGACTCTTGTCTTTTCCAAACAACAAGATACCAAACCTAGACGCCCTGGGAAACCTGGGAAATCAATTGCGGTTCGTGACGACTCTGTCATAATCATGAACCTTATTGACAACCCCGACCTTCCTCTCAGTTTGCAGGACAAAAACGATAGGGTGCTCTGGGGAGAATTAAACAAGAGGCTTGAACTCCCTAGAATAGAGCCTTTGACCGTCACACGGCTCACTCGGGGGGAAGGACTCTAATCACCTAAACCATCCGAGGCTGCTTCGTGTTACACTTAAGAATGCCTCCGACGTAGAGGACGTCCTGCTAGCCAGTCACTTACTGAAGTCCGATGGGAACGTAAGAATACTGCCCGATATACCGTATTCTGAACGAAATCTCATCCGGAACATCCCTAAGGAATCTCGCGAGGCGTTTTTCCGTGGACGAAATATCATTATGCAAGATGTGCCGGAAAATATGGACCCAACTCAAGCAAACTCTGATATTCGGGAATGGAAATTCATTAAACATTCCTTAAAACTCAAGAACATATTGACCCAACAGGTAATGCGACTAGCCAAGAGAGACGGAGACTCTAGGCCCCGGCTGTTGAAGATAACCTTCCCCTCCTCCCACATGGCGGCTGCAACTCTGGAAGCATTTCGTGCCAATAGACGTCGGTTGCCAACTGGCATCCATATGCATCCGGATAGGCCCCACGACAGCAGGATCAAGCACAAACGAAAGCTGGAGCTGACAATTCCACTCGTGGACTGTCTTGATCATAAAAAAAACGTGTAAAGGACAGGGACTATCAACTCGGTAAACATCGTATAGGTAGGCTACCTGTCCACTCACACACGGCTCATATAGACAAACGGGAAGAAGCTCACGCGTTCCAAATTGAGAGCATAAACTGCCTATACACGAACGCCGCGAGCTTGCCAAACAAAATGGATGAGCTACGTGAACTTAGCAACGCTAATGATGCCCATCTGATAGGAATATCCGAAACTTGGATAACGTCTCAGTTTACGGACCAGGAGCTAGCAATAACTGGAATGTCTTTATTTCGCAACGACAGAAAAACAGGAATGGGGGGTGGGGTAGCACTATACATACGGTCATGCCTGGATGTGCACCAACTTCACAACCAAGAGTTTCACAATCTTGATGAGTCAGTATGGTGCTCAGTAAGATTGTCTACCACCTCGAGGTGTCTAGTTGGGGTCATTTACAGGAAGCCCACTGCCGACATCGAGTATGACAAACGTCTGCTGGAAGGATTAACTCGCTCTACGCGTCTCGGATTCTCTCAAATCCTGATTCTAGGGGACTTCAATCTCCCTAGAATCAACTTCGTGGAACATACATACATTGGTGGTGCCAACTCTACTGAAGCTCTGTTCTTCAACCTTATCGGCGACCTGGGATTATTTGAAAATGTGAAGTCGGCAACCCGTTGGAGAAACAGTCAGACGCCGTTGCGCTTAGACTGGGCATTCACAAATGAAGAATTCCTAGTTGACGACCTCTCAATCCTGGCTCCCCTGGGGAAAAGTGATCACGCCGTCTTATCATTCAGCTTTGTCAGCAAAACGGAGCTACGATATCCTACTAGCAACAAGCGCTGGAACTTCAAACGGTTGAATGTGTTAGCTTTACAGGACTATCTACAACAGGTGGATTGGGATGTTCACCCTCAAATTGACGTGGATGCTCATTGGGATTTTTTACTGCACACGATCTTATGTGCTACTGAGCATTCAGTTCCTAAAATGGTCCCAAAAAGCTACAAGCAACCTGCAATCATCAAGAACCGCACTTTTCGTTTGCTAAGCCGCAAAAGGCACTGTTGGGCTGAATATAAACGAACGGATAACAACGGCGCGTACAGGCAATACAAACATATAAGGAACACATGCACAAAGGCAATAAGAGAAGACAGGCTTCAGTTCCAGACCAAGCTTATCGATAGATTCGTCTCCAATCCGAAAAGCTTGTTCAGTTATGCAGCTTCTCTTCGACAGGGCAAAACTGGAGTTTTTCAACTGCTAGGTCCTAATGGCCCGACCAATAACGACAGTGATGCCGCTAACCTTTTGGCTGAACAATACTCCCGGACATTCCAGCTGACCCACATCAACCATACTGACGAAAGCTTCACCTGCACCTGTACAGGACTTTCCGAAGTGGACCTGAGTGCTGACCTGGTGCTCCGTAAACTGTAGAACCTAAGAAAAGACACTTCTCCTGGTCCGGACATGGTTCATTCCGCTGTATTGAGGGAAGCAGCTTCAATCCTGGCGACACCACTTAGTGTGATGTTTGCACACTCGCTAAGCAGAGGCAAACTACCGGAAATATGGAAGCTGGCCCACATCACACCAATTTTCAAAGGATGTCGACGCAGTGAACCCTCAAGCTACCGACCAGTGGCACTTCTCTCCATACCTTCCAAAATTATGGAATCCCTAGTATTCGACGGCATACTAGAACACTTATCATCCTCAAAGTTCTCGCCCCAACAGCATGGTTTCAGAAAAGGTCATTCTTGTATGACCAACCTGCTGACTGCGGTGGATAGATGGACAACCATCCTTGATCGCAAGGAGAAGGTTGACGTCATTTACCTGGACTTCCCAAAAGCTTTTGATAAGGTCAACCACGCATGTCTTATCAAGAAGCTTGGACGATTGGGTATAAAACCCTCTTTGATTGATTGGCTCTCTTCATATTTAGATAACCGACACTTTAAGGTCAGGGTTAACTTCACTCTCTCTCAGGCTATGGAATGTCCTAGTGGGGTCCCCCAGGGTTCAATACTAGGACCTCTTCTCTTCTTGATTTATATTAACGATCTTCCTCAACAAGTTTCATCTGACTTATTGCTTTTTGCTGATGATGTGAAACTTTGGAGAGAGATACGTAATCATAATGATACACTAGTTCTTCAGGAGGATCTGACTCGACTTCAAAGTTGGGCAGACGACAACGGACTTACCTTCAACACCTCAAAGTGTGAAATAGTCCATCCGCAACATGTTTCTGACTACAGTTACAACTTAGGAAACTCCTCTTTAGAAGTGTCCTAGGTTGAAAAAGCTTGGGAGTATTGATACCCTACTATTTGATGTCTTACGCTAACTGCGATAATAATGCCTTTCGAGCAAACCTTGCACTGGTAACATTGAAGCGCATTTTTGGCCAGTTTGACGGCAGAACCTTCCACATAATCTTCAACAGTTTTATTCGTCCTCATTTAGAGTACGGAAACATAGTATTTCCTCCCTCCCTCCAAAAGGACAAGGATACTCTGGAACGTATCCAACGTCGAGCCACGAAGTCAGTTCGGGGACTCAAATTCAAACCTTATGAAGATCGCTTCAAATCACTTAACCTTTACCCGTTAGAGTACAGGCGTCTTAGAGGTGATCTTCTTATGACTTATAGTATCCTTAATACTTCTGGTCATCCCCTTAAACATCTTCTTAAGCTTAGTCATAACACTAACCTGAGAGGTAACACCCAGAAATTGGAGACCCTACATAGCAGAACAGACTGCAGACACAACTTCTACTCCGTTAGAGTTGTCAAGTGCTGGAATTCGCTGCCGACTGAGCTAGTCCAAGCGACCTCCCAGGAGTCCTTTAAGAGGAAACTTGACTTATTCTTAAGGACTAAGGATAACATATTATTATGATTTACCAAATTCTTTTTTTTCCTCTATTATCGTTCATATACCTAGGTTCTTACCTGGAGGTATTGGTGATCCACTACTACCAGACACGGAAGCCTGTTAAGTGAAAGCTTCTTCTATTCCGTCCTCAACCATTTGAACCATTTTGATTGGACAGTACATTCCGCTGCGTATAAAAGGTACGTAACATTGTGAGCTGACGAGTGCTCAGTGTGTATGCATCTGTTTAATTGTCTACAAATCTACGAAACATTTGACCTCAGTTTGGCCATTCAACTTACTGTTTAGAAGTTGTGTTTATTTTTCCTGGTGCATTAACATGAAACAATTATGCAACCGAATTACAATTAATTAGTTACAATTGATTATTTTAATTAGAATGCCGACACTTTTAGATGTTATTAACTGTCAAGTGGACGTTTTAATAAATATCGTTGAGATATATAGTTAACAATTTAGCTGTTCTAAACTCAAGAATCCGTGGGCCTAAATTCATAAGCTATTTAACTTTAAAAGGTTATTGTCCATGTACCTCGGGTAGTCTGTGATATAATTCCTAACAAGTATGTACGAATAACATCACTTGACCACCAAAACTATCTGGGTTCATATGCGAGGGGGTGAGCGAACCAGGAATGGTCAGGTTGTTAACCTAGTCCCATATCGTTTTTTAGATTGATCTTACGAATCTAATCGTTTTCAAGAGATTACAAAATCCCATGTGATTCATCACTAATTGGTTACCATTTTTATTTGTCCTGTATAAAATACGACAACGTGGCGTCTTTCAAAGCCTGTCATTGTGCTTTACTTGACTGTTTCTGTGCTAGCGAATTGCTCCTCATAACTCAGTCAGTCAGTCAGTCACAACGTAGAACTTCGTACGTACGTACATCAGTTCGAGTTGCCATACCACATTAGCACAGAGATGCAGTTGTCGATTCAAATCCCATAGTGGTAGAAGTAGTAGGAGTATAATCAGAAATCCAAAAGATTAGGGGTTTCAAGAAATTATTGAAGGAGTATAGTACAGTGAAATAAATTTGGAAAGAGAAAAAGATAAAGACATGAGGAATTCAGAAGATTAGAATTTGGTAGAACACAAAGAGTGGATGCATCTTCGCCATTGCAAACGATTTTGAGCCATGTCATTCAAGGTCTCTAACCATCGGTTGCTGTCATCTCGCGAATCCCAACCAGGTAGTCTACACCTACCAACATGGCCCAGTCCACTTGTCAGTGACTTCATTGATTTGTGCCACGTTTTGGTCTGGCCACCCCTAGCTTTCTTCCAACCTACTCCTACACCATGAAACATTGCACGTCGGGGCAGTCGGTGGTCGGGCATACGTAACACATGTCCCAGCCATCTCAACTGATGAAGTTTCACTACTTCATCAATCGATTTGCCATCCCTACCTAGTACTCGTTTCCTAACAACTGCATTACTTACCCGGTGGTCCCAGGATATACGAGCAATGCTTCGAAGACACCTATGATCGAACACTAGTAGCCTACGAATATCCTCTACTCTTATTGGCCATGTTTCACTGCCATAGAGTAGGACGGAGCGAACTGCTGCACAGTAAACCCGTCCTTTGGTTGCTAGACGGATATCTCGCCTACGCCATAAATGACGCAAGTTGGCGAAAGCTAGACGAGCCTTCTGTATCCGTGCTGAGATTTCGTCACATACCAGACCACAAGGGCTGATGAGACTTCCAAGATAAGTGAAGTGGTCTACACGCTCAACTACTTCACTCCCTATCATTAGTTCAGGTGTCGATGCAACCCAATCCTGAAGTAACATTTTGCACTTCGAGGGAGAGAATCGCATTCCGAACATGCCTGCATAGTTGCTTATAGTGGTCAGAAGACTCTGCATGTTGTCAGCGTCTTCACCGAGTAAAACTATGTCGTCGGCGTATTCTAAGTCGACAAGTGAGTCTCCTGGTAAAAGTTCAACTCCTGGAGGTTTAGCTGATGAAAGTGCTATCTCTAAAAGTAAGTCAATGACAAAGTTAAACAAGAATGGGGAGAGTGGACAGCCCTGACGAACGCCACTTGTGGTAATCAGTTCTGATGACAGTTCGCCATAGGCTCTAACTCGACCAGTTGTGCTCGAGTAGAGAGCCTTTATGAGGTTAATGTACTTCTTTGGTACTCCTTTCAGTGACAAACATTGCCATAGAACCTCACGATCAACAGAGTCAAATGCCGCCTTAAGGTCAAGAAATACTACTATTGTGGGACGTCTGAATTTGTGTCTATGTTCTAGGACCTGACGTAGGGTGAATATCTGGTCTATGCAACCACGTCCAGGTCGAAAACCAGCTTGGTTTTCTCTAGTCTGCTCTTCACGAGCTTTGGTTAGGCGACCTAGTATTATTGAAGCTAATATTTTAGACACTATATTAGTCAAACTGATCCCTCTGTGATTGTCACAAGAGGACTTTTGTCCTTTCTTATAAACTGGCACAATCAGTGATTGGGACCAGTCAGATGGAATTACGTCCAGTTCCCAGATTCTACCTAAGACCTCAGTCAATCTCGCTGCTAGTACTGGACCACCATCCTTAAAAATCTCAGGGGTCAACCTGTCAGGGCCTGCTGCTCTCCCTCGCTTCAGATTTCCTATAGCTTTTTCAACCTCACAGAGGGTTGGAGGACTTACATCAATTTGCCATTCAGGACGACTGGGGATCGTGGGTAATTGAAGTGTGGCTGAAGGCCAGTTGAACTGATCCCTAAAGTGTTCTGCCCATCGATCCAACCTCCTGGATTGAGAATGAATTATATGCCCATCTTTATCTGAGATGGTTTCACTGATATTCGGGTTCCTAATACCGGTTTCTTTAACGAGTCTGAATAGCTGCCTACTGTTACCTATTGCCGCTGCCTTTTCCATCTCTCTTGCTTTCGCTACCCACCACTGTTCACGATCATTACGTAGACTTCTTATAAGCCTGCGCTTAAGTTGACTCCGCTCTTCGTTATGCTCAGAGCCAGGTGGGATGAGTTTACGAGCATCTATCAGTGCGGTAGATGCTGCTGAGATCCATTGTTTCTCCCTAACGTTATGGTTTACCTTATTAGCGGATATCACTGCTGATTCCACAGCTTTTCGGATGTCATTCCACGCTGCCTCGGGGTGGACACAACTTACATGGCTGCCTAACTGTTTTTCTAGTTGTTCCTGAAATATATTCTTAGCTTGCCTACCATTAAGTAGAACCCTTAGAGGCTTCCCTGCAGTGTCTTTCCTACGTCCAGTAAGACGCAGACAAATACGTGCTCGCACTAGAGCATGATCTGAATCTAAGCATGTGCCCCAGAATGAGCGACAGTCTTCTATCGAGCCCCTCCATCGGTGGCTGATAGCGATGTGATCTAATTGGGTCCAACGTTGGGACGAATTCGGGGGTCGCCAGGTCAAAAGATGTTTTTCCTTATGCTTAAAGTTAGTATTTGCAAGAAATAGGCGGTTATCTGAGCATAGCTGCAACAGACGGTCGCCATTATCTGTTCTTTTCGCCATGACACCATAAGATCCACCCAGGTGTCCTTCCCTTTCACTTAGTTTACCTACTTGAGCATTAAAGTCACCTGCTACTATTACTACATCAGAACGCCTAGCTTCTCGGAGAAGGTCAGAAAGTTTCCTGTAGAACTCATCTTTTATATCGTCTGAGCTGCAGTCAGTGGGAGAGTAGGCAGAGACGACGAAGAGGCAACGACGAATTTCCCTATCTTTCCGAGTCCTTACTGATCCGTTTAGTCGAACAGCGCATAGACGACTGTCTACTGGGATCCAGTCTAAAAGAGCTAGTTCTGCCCTAGGACTTAATGCTATACCTACTCCAGCGAGGCCACGGGAAGCAGCGTCAGGGCTTCCAGATACACGGAGCGTGTATCGAGATGAAACTTTATTTTGATTAGGTGCGGTCAAATGAATGACACTACTCGGATCTTGTATGCGCGTTTCGGAGACGCAGCACACATCGATGGTGTAAGATTCTAGAGTTCTAGCTAAGGAAGCCTGTTGTCCTATTTGGCACAATGTTCGGACATTAAAAGTTCCTATATGTAGTTTAGAGCGTGGTTTCAAGAGACCAGGAATAACGTTCTGTGTACTCGAATCGTTTGCCCTAGCGGTGCGACGCGATAAAAGGACGTGGGAAGGGTTAGTCGAGGAGATAACAGAGTTATTAGGTGTAGGAAGGATTTGAAAGCGACCAACTTGGTCTTGTGTGCAGTTAAGGGTATGAGGGCTAGTATCACTTCCCGGCTGCCCACACCGTGACCAGCTTTTAATAATGGTGGGTCAGGGTATTCATTGCTACGCTAACTTAAGGAAGGAATTCATTTGCCATCCCAAGGGATGGCTTGGATCCCAGTTTTCTGGCCCAGTATATTGTCACCTCATATATAACAGCTTTTTAATATCTAAAAGCCTTAATCTACAGTTGTGGACTATTTTGAAAAGTGTAGAGTCCTCCCTTAAAGTGAATCCTTTGTAAGTATATGTGGTGGTTAGAAAAGGTCAAGTAAATTTAATGAAGTTCCAGATCTTAAAAGTTCAGCCCACATTTTCTAAGTCAGTCAGTCAGCTACAACGTAGGATCAGGGGCGTATATGCATCAATCCAAGTTGCCACACCTCATTAGCACAACAAGATGAACACCGAATTTATAGAAGTAGTTACTTCACTGGTAGCGATTTTCTGAAATTTTACCAGATTTTCATGGTTCAAACGCAATCAGAAACGACGGACGCGCTTCCTTTTTGGTAATTTACTTATGTCACAAGGTCATCATCTACAACAACTACAGTCATACACTATTAATTTAATGGTTTTGGACAACAATATGTGGTATTTGTCTTTTATTTCTCCCAAAATGCAAAGATTGAAGATTTCCGAGGAACTACAGATGTGCCAATAAGTATTTTAAATTATGAATACACTCTTCGTACAGCTACGTTTTATAAGATGAATATTTGTTTTTTTATTTAAACATATAAATATCGGTACAAAGGGGCACCAAATGCATATGCGCCACACAAATCTCATTTGATTTGTGTAAGGGCTGTGATACTGCCCGGGTGCCCAAACCGAAGCAGGTGGTTTTCTTAGAGGGTCACACCCGGAGCCTTTGACCTAAAGGTCTGATCCACAAGGCAGTGGAGCATCGTAAGGAGATGCAGTCCCATGGTGGCCGGTGATCAGCGACTGGTTCATACGCCGTTTGTTCCCTCAGGATACTGGAGCCCATGTGCACCATTGGTTTGGAATGAGGGTTTTCCAACTCCCCTAGATGGACTTTCCGTGTCCACCAACCCTGTTAAAGCACCGGACATTCGCTTTTCGTCCTCTCAATTTCGTAAACAACACCCCCGCCACGAAAAGGCAGTGAGTAGGACTTCTCTGGCAGAGACTATATACGCGTGGCCATGTGAGAGCATTTGGAGAGGGAGAGAGGACTCTTCCCACTCTCGGCCGTACCAGGGCATTTGGGGGCTGAATAATTTAATTATGAAGCTTTTACTGTCTTTCCAGACTAAATCAACATAAACTTTAGATAGAATTGAGGTACTGGAATGTCTGTGCAAGTGATTAAGGAGGTGCTTAAAAATGAAAGTATGTCCCAGTCAGACATAAATCCTATTTAAAAATGTGATGATCAGATCATTAGTACTTGAAAATACTAAACGAGGTAGAACAGATACCAAAACAAGACAAGTAATAAGTGGAAAACAATGGACTTCTCCCTTGTATATATAGTGAGTTGAAACAGCGCAAGACAAAGAACTTCAATACAACCAGTTCTCTTACTTCTTAGGACCCTGACACTAAATCTGTCAATAAAAAAATAACATTGCAACCTGTGGTGCATTCATGTGACCAGCCTCCCAAACCTCCCATATAATCTACGGATATGGTTAAAGACATTCAAATCAACTTCAAGGACTTGATGGTATCCTTTGGCGGCACAGTCTTATTTGCTTCAGTTAAAGCAGGGGTATTAAAAGAAATTGTATTCCTGCTCCTCATCAACAATACAGATCTTTTTAAATACAGTAGGTTCAAAGTCATGGTTTCGTTAAACTCATCGATTTATAACTAGCAGGATATTTCATATTTAACGTATATATATAAAGTATAAATTTGCAGAAGAACTAGAGTATAAAATAAACACTGAGGGTTCAGAAAACAAAGGAAGTCGTTCATAATCAGAACATATGCAGCAAACATTTTATATATGTTAATATCTATGAGGACCGATTAATAATATAAAGATGTAGTCTTTTAATTAAGGAAAATAAGTGTATTTTAGTGTTTAGATAAGGCAGCGGTAAAACAAAGTTTATAGAAACTAGAGGGTGTGTTAATATAGTACATTTTTAACAATCTGGTCGAACACTTGCTTGTTAGGGATTTATATGCGAAGGAGAATAGAGGTTTGTATAATGTAATATACAGTGTTGTTCTTGTTACCATGGGTTCCCTCCCAGCTGACCTTCGTTTTTTCATGTATAAATTTCGTAACAAATGAATTTGTGGTCAGACTGTCCAAAATGTATTGTGCTAATATATTACATAATCCTGACAAAGTAATTTTATTACATCATCTAAATTTATCAGAGGGATTAGTTGTTTCGAATTTCGGTGTTTAGTTTTCTCCATAACGTCTGTTTGTTACATTTCTTTTTCAGATTCTAATACTTTCGGGAATATAACCTAGATGCGTTCAGTACCTTTACGATCTTTCAATGACTTTTTAGGCTTTGGCGCTCGATACAGTATACCCAGAGGATGTAAATGGAATGAACGAATGGTTTCAAATCTAATTTATTATCAATCGAATTACTTCCTTTTAAGCTTGATTATAATAATATTACTCAGGTAATACATGATTAAGTTTATAAAATGTTTTTTTTATAGCGCTCTTAATCCCATTCCCGTATTAACAGGACTTCTTGTGATATGCTTACCCTTGATGATTCTCCTATTTTTAGATACAACAACCCTTAACACCATTAACCAACCAAAGATACTTGTACCTGTATGTATTGTCATCGCCATGTTACTGATTCGTTTCATATCTCGAATAATCCTTTTCTTTTGTGTTCTACTTGTCCCAGTACTAAGTAAGTTTCAACGTGAAATAAATATAATGATTGAAATCAGCAGTATGCCTTCATGCCCTCTGTAGACAACGCAATTTAAAGAACAGAGTTTGTAAACTTGTGGAATCAGTTCGCATTGGAGAACAAAGAACATTAATGGGATATATGCTGGAAGTATTTGGTGTAGATGTACGACTGCTTACTATCGATAATTAGTTGCAGATCATCTCGATTAAAAAGGATGCATTTTTCCATCGAACAACTCACTCCGTATTGTCTCGCTTTTATTACTGTTGCTTTCCTCATATATGAAATACTTCTATTGTTTCTGTAAACTTCAGATTTATTTATTGCATGAATACTTCACCAAATAAGTCCTAACTCGTCTCAGAAATATACACATATTGATTGTAACCGTTATTTCTTGAGCGTATGTACAAACTGGAACTCAGTAGGTTGTATCTTAGTCTAAAAGTGCTGTGTTCAGTTATGTACTTCAAAGTCATTAATATGTAACAGGATACTTAATTTCATTCAATTGTGGAAATGATATTCACTCGAAAAAAGGTCGCAGACATCTGATTGTATAATGTGTTAGGAAGACTGGAAACGTTGAAATATTTTACGACAGCTTAGTTCCAAGCAAAAAAGACCACCACACGCAATACTAGTCCAAATGTATTTTTCTAATTCATCGCAGCTTTTTAGGAACAAAGAGAATAAGCATAAACAGAAGCGGTTGGTAACCTAACCCCAATCAAGAGTGCTGCACAGATGAGACTATTCTGTCTTAGTGCCTCTCTAACATGCTACGTAAATCTTTTTGCGATCGCTCTACATCAATCAATAATTCTGGGTCAAACAAATCAAGAAGAGCAGAGAGGTGATTACCTGTAGTTCATTTATGAAAAAGGAAGAATGAACAACTTTGAACAATGCTAACTGGAGTAACAAACCCAGATGTTAATTCGCTGCAAGATGATCTGACCACGTGTTCGAATAAAAAGCTTCCAGTTACAACCCTTTGAACACTTTATTATTACAGATCTCGATTAGTAACCTCCCTTATCGCTTTCAGATCAAGAAACAGCTAGAATCTTAAGTACTCCTATGGCCTATACTCTGCTCAGTGCTAGTAGATACGACGAAATTACCCCTTATTTCTGAACTTCGGTTAAGTATTATGCTGATACGTAGTCTAGAATTTTAGCTGATTAACATATTGTCATTGTAAAGAGATTACGATTCTTTCCTGTCAACCGGAACTAACAGAGACTGACTGACAAGATGAGTTTACTGTGAATCTCCAAAAGAAGTCAGTTTTATTAGCAACTTTGAATTATCTTTTTCCAAAATCCTCTAGAGTTAGCTCGTTAAGTTCTATTACTCTACTTCTCCTTAAAGACTGTTGTGATAAGATCCCAGTCTTGCGTCTGAAGAAAAGTCTGCAACTATCTAGCCGAGCCCACTGGCACAGCAGCTGCTTCAAACACTCGGCTTACATAAACAAATTACCAGACCTCAAAGCATACTTTAAACAGAATTATGCTATAAGTGACAGAAAGCGGAGCAAACAGTATATGATTAATTAGCAATAACTGAGAAACAGTTGATAGGTCGACTGGAAGCTTACAATAAAGAGAATATAGAAATACAATGGCAAGGTTACCTACTAATTACATAATAATCCGGATTGTCCCGAGTTTCCCCATACTTCTTTCATCGTAACGAAAACCTCTAGAAACGCCTTAGTTTGCTAAAACTGGGGACTTTAGGCGAGTACTTTATCCAAGTTGTTGGTAGGCAAAAGAAAATAAAGGGTCTCTTGTTGTTGCAGTGCTACACCCATCATTTTAGTAAATAAGTCTGGTATAGCCACTGATTTGTTTCTCCGGGGTAGCCTCATATATTTATAATTTGAAACTTCGTATCGTTCATTTCCATCCACTAAACATGTTGGGGGTACACTTATCGATAGCACTGAGAGCCATCCCAAGTGTTCCCCACTAGCCACTATTCCGGAGGTTACTAGTTTTTGATACATAGCATTTTGTGGGTTGTGACCAGTAGTTAACAGTTTCGAAATAAACTGGGGATCACATCAAGGTGCCTTGGGATGATACTTTCCCCCCATACTAGTATTTCCTAAAAAAGCTCTTGGTATCTTAATTTGAATATTCGTTGAAAAGTCATTACAGATGTGTTTTAAAATAACCTGGAGTTCAGTTCTAATCCAATGAACGATTTCTAGTGGCAATATTTATTTTATTGAGTTGACGGTCACTAAGCCAGAAGTTATATTTCCTTAGATAAAAATTTTACTTGTTCACAACGAATGGTTGTCAGGGGTCGAATATACCAAATACCTGACGTTATTTTCTCACTGAGGTATGTGGACAAAAGTCGTAATTAGATAACTCCGTTTGATTTAACTTAATCCTGATGCATTTTACTTGTTCATCTGTCCTTATGTAAATTTTAAAGCTGCTGACAGAAAATTCCGTTTATTTCTTTGAAACTGTCCGATAAGTGTAGAAAGATTCTAAACGAGAGGCGATACGTAGTATATTGGGCTTTTCAGATCTTAAAGTGACAGTCAATTCGGAAATGCACAGGCAACTGTTACGGGACAGTCCATAGGCGTATGCTTTGAATTCAAGCTTAATTCCATATCTACTCATCGGTATGTAATATTCAAATGACCAAGGAGTTAATAGTTTTGGGTCACCACGATATAGAGGTGAGATTAAGTGGATAACCATAGCTTAGTTCTGTTTGTGTGTGTCAGAAACATAGCATACTTTTCTGATTTTGAATTTCACATCCAGCTAGCGAAAACTGTCATGATATGGTATTGGATACGAACAGCTTGAATAACTATCATTTACTACACATTCGAAAGACGTAGGTGGGGAGTGCAGACCAATCATAATTCGGTTTGGGCGGTCAGTTAGTACCATATTCCTCACACAGCATTTGGCTCATTTCTAAGTACCTGGTGGGTGGATGTAGTATAGACTAACGATGAGAATGATGTAAAGAACGAAGTGGGGAAGTGGTGAGGTATAGAACGGGACTGTGACCTGATAAAAGGATCAGGATTGAAGTTCCACAGCCTGTGATCATGGTCGCAAAACTCAACGGTAGTTTTCGACGTTTGATTATCAAATTGACATAACAAACACAGTAACTTTAACATAGGCGACTAGTACTTTACCATTGTGGTAGTTTTTTCTGACTTATACTTCGTGCCATTCTTTGCTAGCACCAATCAAACAATACCTATGATTAATATATAGCACTCTTATACGTTATCTGAACTTGCTAATGTTTACACCCAAAAGTTTAGTTTGTTGAACATACAAACGTTTTTCATGACTTAAACAAAAGCCACAGAAAAGGCAGTCAGAAAAACGGAGAACTTGCAAGAGACTTTTCAAATTGGATACGACGATTCTAGCACTGCAATAGCTGAAAAAATAAACAAATTAAATTATTCTCAATATTCTTTTAACTATAGAATAAGTGTTTTATTTACAGAGGTATGAATAGGAGTAAAATTACCAAAGAATCACATAAAAGTCGGATCGAAAGTGGTCAGAAAACTGTTTATATCATCTGATGCAAGTACATTTGGCTCACCAGATGCTGGCGAATCCTCTTGTTGAATTTTAGGTGAGACGTCAGCTTCAACAGCACCACGACTGGCATCTGAACATATATCAGTAACTTGTGCAACTGTATGTGACTCTATCATTCGAAGACGCTTGACGGGAGGTCTCTCTTGTTCGGGAGTCAAAACTTTAGTTGAAGCGGCACATACATCTGAAGTGTATTCGACACCATATTTTTCATCGGGTAAGACAAGCTTAGTTTGATGAGTAAGTTGACTACTTGACGGACTACTTCTATTTATCTCTGAATCTTCGTGACTAATGGAACTGCTGATATTTAGACCACATAGTTGATGGTAATTACCTAATGCGAATAAACTTACCACACTGTTTGAATGTTTTGTGAGGTTGGCGAAGAATTTCCGGACAGTGACATGAAACGTTTGACTGCGAGTAGACATGGCACATGCAAAGGAAGCTTTTGCTAAAGCAATTAACAGAGGTGGACTGACCAAATCCGTAAAACCGGTCTTTTCCTGCCGCTGAGTATGAGACACTCCATAGCTAAGAATAACATTTATATGTGAGAGTAAGCTGACTATACAGTTCAAAAGACTATTCACTTCGTTATGAACAGGCGTATGACTGGAGGGATTTTCTTTACTAGTCGTGCAACTCGAGTCTATTGCTTTAGAGAGTTCCACATAGCGCAGAACCCCTGGATCTTTAAAAATATATTCTATCAGGAGCAGGATCGCCAACAGCATACGCTTCTCAAACATTCCGGGCGAATCAACTTGAGGTTTCGGATGGTCACTATTGAAAACAGCATTGGCGGATGTGATTGGATATGTATATTGACAAGTAGAAAGAAATCCTCGTAAATCATAAATCAACTGTGAAAATATTCGTGGTATCATTTCTATAAAATATGCGTACGAAAACTTTAAACTCGCGGTGGTAAGATGGAGTAAGCAAGAAAGAGCTGCCAAACGCAGACGCACAAAATACTCCATATTTTTACTTTCAAGTCGCCAGCTCGCAGTCCATTCTAAGTGGTATGTGAGAAGAGTTAACAAGCAAGGAACAGCGGGCATGATTACTGTACCAACAGTTTGACACATTGTATCTAAACATAACATTAGACGACTGGAACTTTTTAGCAGACTATTCGGCATATTCGATACGTCTGTCAATTTTACTTCGAAAAAACCACTAAATATGGAAACAAATATAGGTAAGCAAAAAGTGATGCGCACTGGAAAATCACGCGTGAAGATATAACGTAAGCAATAGGTGAAAAAATCAACACGCATAATCAGCAACTTGGAGAAGTCGTCAGGTAGCTTTTTTATCTTGTCTACCGGAATAATACATGAAAAATCGTCTACCTTCGAATTTAAATACGTTTGAACGGTCGATAAAGTCACGTGAGGCAAACCATGGATTTTAAGGAGGCAGGACAATGAGTCACAAAGGCATCTGGACAGACGTAACTGGAACTCCTGAAGACGTTGAGGGGAGCATTTCAAAAATGGGATTAGGGAGAAACATGCAGCGGAAAGCTGAAGCCTTTCATCATATTCCACATTCTTGCAGGCAAAGTCGAAATGTACTGAGTTTCTGTTTGAACAACTACATTCCACAGGATTTATCAGTTTGGTCAATAATACTTCCAGACGATTTATGTGGTGACTGAGATGCACTGGATTAGCTTGAGCATAGTTATAAATTTTCTTCAAATCATCTGTACTGAGATCAGACTTATGGATTAAACATAGTACTTCTGGGGGCAATTGTTTTGACTCTCCAGCTGACCTTGGAGTCATGATGCACAGTAACGCAATTTTCATATAAGTGCTAATGCCAGCGAATTCTGAAACCCAATAGGCAAAATAGTTAGGCTACTTCAGTGATAAGGATAGGTCTATCGACCTATATTATTCCTTGCAGTTTCGTTACACTGTGCAGGTTCAATCTCCTTATGAATATATCAACAGAAGGTGATAATATTACGTGTTCTGGTAGAAAATTCTAGTAATTCACCACTCGGTGCGAGGAACGAAACTCCAAACGTCGACGATTTGATCTCGGTTTTTGGACTTTCTTCGAATGCCCTATCAAATGATAAGTCCCGAACGGAAGGAAAAAATAAGACATATTACCAAGGACATCGTTCAGTATACGATAGGCCAATATTAGATCACTCCCGTAATCTGCGGTAAGGTAACGGAAATGAGTTGAGGTGTCTCAGTCTGTCTTCATAAGATAAACCAGGTAGACCCTTTACCAATTTAGCCCCTCAGCATTGGACTCGTTCCAGTATATCCGCCTCATATTTGAAACAAGGGTTCGCTTCTTGAATCCTATATTCCAAATGTGGTCAGGTATAATAATCTAAACATTTCCCCATCCAAATACTGAAAAGATCTACGAATAGACCATAATACCCTATAACCTTTTGCAGCAGCAGCCTTACAGTGACTGGTTGTTTTGAGATAACTGCTTACTATGACTCCTATATCTTCATAGCTTCTTACTTTGGGTAACATGAATCCACATATTGTGTAGTAATACGAATAATCATAGTTGTTTTATTGTATCACCACACTCTTGTTAGGATTCACTACTGGTGACCACCCGCCCATCCATGCGACCAATTGATTGAGGTCATCCTGTTACATTATTGCATGTCGATGTACTCTCCTTATGAGGTGATTTCCATTGGCATCTGCATTAGTATGCTAACTGAAAGAACAAAGGTATAAACTTCAACTAGTGCTCCAGTTAGTTTAACGAGTTTAATACGTTTGTTTAGTTTTGGAGAGATTTACACGACCTCATTGTTGTTTACCCGTGATAGGAATTAAGTGAAATTGATGACAATTGTGCGAACCACGGACAGATGGTTAACAGTAATTTGTCAAATATGAGTGGATCAATGAAAAACATGCTCTAGACTAAATGTTTTGGTATACAATAAACCAATTACTTATATGCATATTTACCGGCTGATGGTGCATGCACGTTGGTTGCAAATATGGAGTTAAGCATAAGGTAGACAACTATTTGTCTGAAATATAGTGATTAAAAGTTATTGAAATCAGCAAAGCCTATGTGTCGCAAATGTAGGTGCCGTGGTGTTGCAAGATGTTTTCGGCTAAATAAGTCTTTACAAAGTAAAAAACAAAGAGTTTTACTTATGTGATTATCAGGGAGAACGTAGATTGTAACCGAGGGAAGTACACTCTCAACTCATATCAATGGTGACGGCTTGAACCTTAGTCAGTGTTGAGATAAATTAGACACTGTTTTCAGTTTGCAGGAAATTTACTTGACTGCTTATACTGATGAGTCGCATGCGTGTTTGCGTCGCTAAACCTCCAATTAGATTGATAAGGTTTTAAGATATTTACTGAATTAGCAACCGACAGATAAGCAAATTGTAATCATCTGTAGTGGATGAAGATAACGAAGAGACAACACTATCCAATCATAATCTCAAGTGAGTTTGTTAACGGATTTTGTGTTATTAGTTCCATCAATTTAATCAATCATATTACGTGGTTGTCGAGTTATGTTAATGCTTTATGGCAATATCCTGAAACCATTATGAATAAATATTTATGGTATTGAATGAAGATTAGGCTTTAAAAAAAAGTTTTGTTTTATGTGATTCCGAAATATTGGAAGTTTGTGGCAGTAGCGGGTCCACGTTACCTGATTATATTCCGAATGTGGTACAGAAATATTCGTCTACTTGGTGTTAATTTCAATAATAGGTTCCGGAGTTTATCATGAATACTTGTTTGACTGACAACTACGCGATAGTTTTGTCATCATACCAATGTAGCACGATAGTACCTTGATTCAGTGACTTTATTATCTGAACTATGTTCAACATCTTTTTAGGTAACTAGTTTGATAGCTTAATTCATAAACCAAAATACATATAGCAATAACGACTCTGATGGTTTTAGTGAAAAATATCAAGGACGGTTCAAATGATTGTTCAATTTAAATGGCATATAGTTTTTAGGTCCTACTTTGGCTATCTCAGTCTAACTAATATCAGATGCATTGAAGTCTCCTAATATCAAGCATCTGTTATATTTGCACTCCATAGCTGAATGTGTTCTAAAATAAAGTCATCAGCTAAGCAGATTGGGCTACGATACATGACATCGAGTACAAATGTGAAACATCCGATAGTGAGCTCACAGCTAATGACTTCACAAGTTCCACCATCATAGAGTTGGCAAGCAAAGTACTGATTATTTATATTATTGGCTATGTATAAAAGGGCTCCACCTCCTTTCCTACATCTATGTCTATCACTTCCTAAGCAGTGGTATCCGGATAATTCTGGGGTAATATCGAAGTCATGGACTAACCAAGTTTCCGTCACAGCTACAATGAGTGGTCTTGATTTGTCCATCAATGCTCCTAGTTCATATAATTTATTTCTTGGACTACTAGCGTTGGCATATAAAACTCCTAGGGAGAACGACCTATCCACACAGGCCTTGATAACATTCGCTTCCAAGACCTGAGTATTCGAAAACCCACTAAGCGGAGATTATCCTCACCGTTTTGTCGACGGGTCTCTAGTTCAGCTGGTGCCAACTTCCTTTTTTATTCTATCTTTAAGAGACATATCAGGTCTTACTCGAATGTCAGTACTGTGATGACTAGAGCGCTACTTAACAGAAGATCACGTTGTTTCTCCGACCCCAGGATTACGTTAAGGAGTCTGTATGGTCGGGGTTGAAAACTATCGTCGGCCGTTTTACCTATTCTAATAAATTTATTGGCCTGAACACCTTTAGATTTATCTGGTAATATGCTACGGATAAATTCACTGAGCCTCTCCAGGTCATGCTCATGTTAATTTTGGGGTAAGGGTCTTTTGATTCTGGCTAATTACTTGTGATAATATTTGATGGGATCAAATCTTTCCAAGCCACCCTAGGGTGGAATTCTGTCTTTCAGACTTTGGTAGTGTATTGTGCGAACTAGAATGGGAGTTAACCAACGACTCGTCGGCCAAGTGGGTGCTTCTTTTCTCCATACTGTCATCCATTTTTCATCACTCGAGATGGTCACACCGGGACTGTTGTGAGCGGTGACGGTTTTATCCAGGTCCTCAATTTCTACTGTAAAAGCATGACTCCCTATATCAATATGAAGTGGCGCTTCACCTCTAGTTAGTTTTAATGGAGATTTTTCCTTTCCGTCAATCACAGTAGGGTGTTTAACACGTACCGTTAAGGCAAGTCACACACTGACGCATTCTTGACTGTCAGTACTCGTGTTACCAGCGCAATCACTATCTTTCTCCTTACATGTCAAAGCTGGAGGGCTCATAGCCTCCTGGATCAGTACCGTCTTACTATTACAGCAAAACATATGAAGCATATGCGAGTTAGGCTTCAAGAGCCTTTCTTATGTGGTGGGACTTAAACGGGTACACATCTTATTGAGCCACTTTTTACACTCATCACATTGCGTTCCTTCCTACACAGAGAATAAACAATTTGGCTGTGCACATATATATGTACTGTCAACCACCTCGATCAGATTAAGGGAGTTCAAAACACAACATGATCACAATATGAACACAAGTGTCAGAATCAAGGAGAAAGTACCACGAGATGAAGTTAGGCGAAATTTCAGCCATAACCTAAATAATTCAAGTTAAAGTAAATGAAGAACCGTTTTTCATGCAACAAGTGCACAAAAGTAGGGTCGATTCCAACAATTACTAAATCCCTGCCACATATTTCAGTGCCTGGAGTTTAGAAAGTGTGTGGTAGAAATAAATTCGTAAAATAAATAGGGGTGTAAGTCCTTAACATATGTGGTAAATTCGTTAGTTGCACCAGGCTGACATTAGCTAGAGGCGCTCGTTCAATCATCCCTTACAACTGACAGCCAACCTAAATCAAATGCTTCTCAAAATATCAACAACTTTCCAAATATACCTACGAAATCACTTATCCTCGACTTCTGATTTTACCGGGTTGGTGTATTTTCGTTATAAAGGTTTTAAAGACAAAGGCATTTGTACTATCCAAACTCAGGTTTGGCTGAAGAATAACTGCCTGATTAACTAGATACGCGTGGACCCCGATTGAAATCAGAACAAGGTGATTGGGGAAAAACGGTTCTAAATTTTATCATAAATACAAACGTACAATTTTACCTCAACAAATATTACCATTTAGTTATTCAACCATTAATTGTTTCCATAATAATCGATCTTAATTACAATAAATAGACAAATTGGTAAGAAATGTGGAAAAATTACCGAACGCGTGAAAAAGTAAGTCATATTCTATCTATTTCTGGATAAATCAAGAAAAAATCCGTTCAAAAGATAACAGTTTTGTTGCTTTCTAACACAAAGTGTTTCCGATTTTGGAAAAGTGCTCCAATTCACAACCAAAATGCACTATCCCAGTCAACTCAAGCAACACATTCAAAGAGAGGAACAGTCAATATGGCTGCCGCCAAGATTAAGTGTCTACCAAAACAACATAAATACAATTCAGGAAGAAACATAGAAACACAGTAAAGGCAAAGGAAAGGATGAGAAAACTATTATAAAATGAAACACAACAATCTCAAATGGCATCAAGAGACTAACAAAATGTACGACTAGAGAAACCAATCAGAAAAAGCTGCAAATGTATGCATGGAGGGGTTTTCACACACAAAACCTTCAAAATGGATCTTACAGCATTGTCAAACCGTAGTATTTGTACTAATCGATGATTCCTTTGTGGTTGATTGTGGACTTTTGCGAGTTGCTTACTTAATTACTAGCTTACTTACCTACCCCTGTTACCCTTCTTCTGAAGTAGCAGTGGACGCTCAACAGTATTCTCCATTCAACTTTGTCCTCGACAGTCTTTTCCACTTGCTTGCAGTAGGTATTCAGTATTTTTAGGTCTGCTTCCAATTCTCGACGCAAAGTGTTCCATTATCTTCCCCTTTTCCTTTTCAGTTCAGGATTCCAAGTTAGGGCTTGCATCATGATGCAGTCTGGTGTTCTCCAAAATATATGTCCTATCCACTTCTAACGTCTTTTCCTGATTTCCTCTTCAACTGGAAGCTGGTTTGTCCTCTCCGACAGTAGGCTGTTGCTGATGGTATTTGAACAACGAACATTCAGTATCTTAAGTAGACAATTTTTTGTAAATACGTGCACCTTTTTGATGATGGTTGTGGTAGTTCTCCAAGTTTCAGCTCCATACAGAAGAACTATTTTAACGTTTGTACTGAAGATTCTGAATTCGATGTTGGCTTGCAGACAGTTGTTTTGAGTTCCATATGTTCTTCTGTGGTGAACGAGAACACTAGTGGGAATAGACGAATGTATTTGAACAAAAAATTACGGAATATCTTAGTGAGGTCTGAGAGCCACACAGTAAATTCTTCATTTGCAAAATGTCAATCAATTGTTTCAAAATTGACTATTAGTTCTGCTAAATGTCAACCAGTCGTCTTTGTTCTTTCGTTTCCACACCAATCATTCTCTGTTCGCGTTCTTTTAACTTCGACTTTCTCAACACTCCTCAGCTAGACAAATCACTTTCGATCGATGACACATTCTACTTATATCTGTCGACATCAGTAGCGCACCACACTTCACTTGTAGGTATGCCATCTTTGTTTTGCCAATCCTCGCCTTTACCTCTGCATCAGATCCTCCTGTTCATCGATGGTACTATCCAGACATGTGAATGCTTCCACTTCTTCTAAAGTTTCTGTATCAAGTGTAACTATATTGGTGTTCTCTGTGTTGTAGTTCAGGACCTTGTTTTCGCCCTTGCATATGTTGCAGTCTACTGATGCAGAGGCTGCTGCCCCACTGTTTGTCTTGACCTGCATTTGTTGGTGTGTATGGGATAGAAAGGTCAGGTCGTCCGCAAAGTCTAAATTGTCTAGTTGCATCCAAGCTGTCCATTTTATTCCGTGCTTCCTCTCAGATGTCGAGGTCTTCGTAATCCAGACAATAATCAGAAGGAAGAGAAGGAGGGAGAGTAGGAAGCCTTGTCTAACTCTGGTCCTCACTTGGAATGCGTCTGTCAGCTGTCCTCCACGCACGACCTTGCACTGTAGTCCGTCGTATGAATTCCGGATGACGTTGACTATCTTTTCAGGAACTACATAGTGTCGAAGAAGTTTCTATAATGTTCTCCTGTCCACACTATTAAATGCTTTCTCATAATCAATGAATTTGATGTGTAGTGACGAGTTCCACTCAAATGATTGTTCGACGATGATCCGTAGTGTCACGATTTGGTTTGTGCATGACTTATCCTTGCAAAATCCAGCTTGTTGATCTGGAAGCTGGATTTATACTGACTTTCTCATGCGGTTCAGCAAAACTATTGGAAGCTTTTACAGGTACCGATAGCAGTGTGATCCCTATGTAGTTCTCAAAATTGCTCAGATCTCCTTTCTTTGTTATCTTAATGAGATGTCCTTTATTCCAGTCCGTCAGTACTTGTTCCTCCTCTCAGATCTCTGTATCTCTCCCAGTCCATGTCGTCCCATTATATCTTAATATCCTGTGTTGTCCACTCCGACTTTAGCACGTAGATCTATCAGGATGAGGAGGTTCTTTCTTGTGCACTTAGCTATGATCGATTGCAGCCTCGAGTAGAACTGACCTTTATTGTCGTTGTTGCTATCATTGGTGGGTGCATAACATTGGATAACATTCATTGTGATCCCCTCCTTTGTTTTGAATGATGCTTTGATAATTCTGGATCCATGGGATTCCCATCCTACAAGCGCATTTCGTGCTTCTCTGGACAGTATTAGAGAAATTCCGTGAGTGTCCGGAGCATTTTCCCATTCGTGACCGGAGTACAGCAGCGTCTCTCCCGTACCTAGCCTTTGTTGTCTAGCTTGGGTCCAATGGTTTCGCTGATTCCGAGAATCGCCAAGTTGTATCTCCTCATTTCCGTAGCTAGTTGACTGGTTTTCCGGTCTCCCACATTATCCGGACGTTCCATGTACCTATAAAGAGTGTTGCTCTGGTTGTTAGAACGGGCATCGGCCTCGTAACCTCCGAAGAATCTTAGTGAATCAACTTGAATATTTTCATTTATCATACAGACTCTGATTACCTGTGGCATTTCTAGCTATATTCAAGTCGAGAGTATCACTTCTGTAATGCTGAGGACATTTCCTGTGGTTAAATGTATGATACTGAGACTGATTAAACTGACGTGTATATATATGTCATTACCATCGTCACCAATTGTCTATTCTTGAGCAAAGTATATACAGAGATTTTTGTCGTGACCATTATTCAGCCAGATATTTTTATCCTATTATTGTAATGAATTATATATTATTTTGACTGATTTTTCAAATTATATATGGTCGATTAGTGTCGTTTAAACTGTTTGTTAAGTATGGTTGCAAATTGTCTGTATACATTTTTGTTATTCCCAATGGGACGCCAGTTTAGGAGTGTAATGGATTTTTCGGTACCTCCACATATCACAAACACCATAATCTAATATTATCACTACTGTCATTTTTATATATCATTTATTTTGGCTATATAATTTATTTCATTAGCACTTGTTGACTTGTTTTATGTTTGAAAAACTAAGATAGCGTTTTAAAGAAATGGAAGTGTACCAAGTCAGGATTCTTTTAAATAATATCAACTTGTTAAATAATGTATCTAACATGAAATTTTCTTTTAAAGCTTGTGGACTGATAGTCTTATTTCTCATTAATATACTACCAAACATCGATAATTCATAAGCTAACGATATATGTGTATAAGATTATGCTGTATCCATAACCGGCTTAAGATTCGCAAATATTCACTTTGTAGTATCGTTTGACATGTTAAGCCCATATGCTTTATTCTAGCTACTGGCCAAGCTAATCCACCTATACATTATCAGTCATATTTTGATCTTGTTAATTGTTCGCTTATTAACCTTGACTATATTTTTATATGAGCGTATATGTGTACCCTTCGTATCCTATTCATCATATGTCTGTCATTCATTTTTGTCTGATTATAAATATTGAGTAATGCTTGCTCATAGCGAGTTGGCTTCCCAGCCATCTCCACTATGCATCATCTTTGCTTCGCTCGCTTACATTTGCTCATGTGCTTACAACTTCTGGTCCGCATCATTCATCAATAAAAATGTAGTTGCTGCTTCCTTTTGCCTTCTGATTTTATACACCGTTAAGATTGGTATAATAACGGTTATCGAAGCGAACTATTAACGAAGCACGGCACTACAACTTCAAAGTACATAACTGAATAAAGCACACAAAAATATATTCACATTCTGTGATGCTTGTACATAGTGTTGATTATTTTGTACATTGTTACATACCCAACTGCAGTTTAAATATCGTGCATTCGAGTGTTCTCTGTGCTCTTTGTTTTAGACTTCGGTGAAGTCGTGATTATTAGAACTAGCTCCGCAAATTACTAGTCTGCTTATTAAGTTATTTACGAACAATGCTTCAAAGTAATATATGGACACGGTTGGATACATAAAACTTCACACAAATAATACTTCATGTCAGACTTTTCTATTTCGGTTATTTTTACCAAAATTTCGGGCATTTGAACAAGGTAAGTAAATGATAATTTTGTTTTTGTGGTCAAAACCATTTATTTAAAACAGGTGGGGATTTTATTACCAGTAGTTTATATCTAGTTTTTGAACTGTTAGAAATATGTTAAAAGGTTCAGATTATCTAGTTGTTAATATTTTTGACTTAAGTTTCATCAGTCTTGGTTGGTGTATGGGTATTCTATGAGAATAGCCTCAATATAGACTTTATGGCAAAATTTGATATAAAGTAGATAAAATGTGGATAGCAGTGGAACCCAGGACTCTCGTTTCGTCCTATTTGAGACTTGTCAACTTAGTACTTCTGCATCTCAGAGTAGATGTTCACTTCAGGACTTGAATCTAGTAGCAGTAATTTCAAACAGTATCGCCTTATCCACTTAGCTACTGAGCCCAGATAGCCACTAATTTGTGCAACGGAATGTGATTTATTTCAGGTTGAAATGCTTTAGGTTATCCCATTGTTGATATTCCTGAGTGGAGTTTAAGTGAACATCTACTCTGGGATGCACTTACATTCGGTTGACCAGTCCCTGGGTTCCAATACTATCCACATCCCATCTGTTCTATTTAGTGAAAGGTTTATGATGACTGGCGCTCGAGTGATCATTATGAGAACCTATTTACAGAGATAACATATCTTGATTAGCAATGCATCCTTATTTTTCATCATTATGTGGACGATAATTAAGACAATATCAATCCTGTATGCTATAAGTTAGCTAACCATATATTCATGCTTTGGCTGTATTAGAATAGTGCTAGGTAAGATGAAAAATATTTTTTTCATTCAACTCAATAACTGATTCAGACAATAAATAAAGTTCAATGAATAACTCAGTTTCCATTGAATTAAATCCAAATATTTTCGAATAATTATCTCAGTACTCTACTAGCTGAGAGAGAACAAAACAGATTCCAGCGGTGGAAGAAATCAGAAAGAAGCTCTGGAAGTGGACAGGACACACATTGAGGAAATCACCCAACTGCATCACAAGACAAGCCCTCACATGGAATCCTGAAGGCCAAAGGAAAAGAGGAAGACCAAAAAACACATTACGCCGAGAAATAGAGACAGATATGAGAAGAATGAACAAAAACCGGATAGAACTAGAAAAGAAGGTCCAGGACAGAGTGGCTTGGAGAATGCTGGTCGGCGGCCCATGCTCTATTGGAAGTAACAGGTGTAAGTAAGTAAGTAATAATAATTAGTCATAAATAATCTTTTAGATGATATTAAACTGTAAACGGGCTTTCATTTCAACAAACAGGAGACATATAAACTCAGTGAATGAATAGCATTTCTTCTATACTTATTAAACTTATCATTTGGTTAATAAAACACAGGGAACTAATATTTGAAAATTCCTTATCATTTAAACTATATTTTCATTATTATGATCATCATTATAATGATCCTTTGAAGTTATTGGTCTATATAAATGAATGTGAGCTGTTAAATATTTGTGAATAATGAAGTAAAAGGAATAAATTGAAACTATACTATACAAAATCATTTATATTGTATTTAAGTACAATAAAGACAATAATGTATAACCCAAAAAGAGAAGGTACTTTGATTATTAGATAAAACTAAAGTAGAAGAAAATTTAATGATACATTTAATTGACCAATGATCATTTCAATTAAAACATTGAACAACTAGCTGTTCATATGTTCATACAGTTTTTTCATTTTTTTAAGAGGGTGAGCATGCTTTGAAATGAGAAAACAATTGAATGAATAACATCTTATAAATATGTATGAATCAAGCTTTATCATTATCATTATTATCATTATCAGTAGTGTCATTAGTTCATGGATCCATATAACTGTACATATATAACTGAAAAGGAAATTTTTCAGTTCTTATAAAGTAATCAAATAGCATATACATAAATTTGACTAATCTTTAAGTTATTGTAAACAAATACAGAAAAAAAGCAAACAAATAAACATAATCTGAGTTCAAAATGTGATTTCTAAGGGGGAATTTAATTGAGTTTTCTTTTGACCACTATAATTTGAGTTTATAGATACATATATCGTAATAAAGTCAACTTAAAATAGCAACAAAAACAACGATAAGGAAAGGTAATCCTATAAACCTCATATAGTAGTATATAGATTGTGAAAAGAAGTTAAACATACATGAAAGAAACTTGAATATAATAACAAAGAGAACTTTTAAATGAACTGTGTGATGATCATGCTTGATATTATTTCATAAAGATTGAAAAAGAACCAATGAAACCTGTTATCATGTTCATTATTGAAGAAACAAGATTCAGGAATATTTGTTTAATTTATGAAAACACTTAAGTACACTAGAAAGTGTGTAATTATATACAAATACAAATAATAGTAATAATAATAATGATTAGTATCGTCGATAATGGAAATTACTGAAAAGTTTTTGTGAATAACAAATTGTTTGGTGGATGATATAGACTGGCTTGTGGATCGATAAGTTAATAGAAGAGACAGACATGAAATTTTTAGAAAAAACCACCTTTAGAAAGACAGCTGTCAATCTCAGTCACAAAGGTTAAGTCAATTATTTGTTTATTTATTTTTTTAAAGGACAGAAATAATTAAACAAATAAGAAATTAACAATTAAATAGAATTGTAAAGTAACTATGAAAGTGACGTCTATATTGATGTCTAGTAGTGCTAAGAATATATATTTTCATAACGATTCTTCCAACCAAGCAAGTGGTTATTCATTTTTAAGTTTGCAAAGAAAATATAACTAAAAAGTGATGACTGACAAAGAGAAACTCAAAGGTGAAAAAGAAGAAAAGATCTTGTTTTCGTTTTTTTTGCATTTAAATGTGGTGAATCTTCTAGAAAGTGCGAAAGAAAGAGACTAAAAAGATTAATAAACGTAAAAAGAATGAAAGAAGACATTACAGAACTAAAATATGAATGTCACCAACTGATAACCAAACCACTTCTTTCGAAGCTTTCACTTCATAATTTCCATTTGATTGTATTATACTACTAGTTGGAAACACTAGTGATTATTAAGATTACAAGTGAGTTCAATTAGAGAACAAGCCAGCAACCAACTGAGATAAAGTAAGAATAAATATTGCTATATATCTATATAACAATGGAACTAATGCTACTCGTTAGTGAAGACTAAAAATGAAATTGTAATTAGTGATAACAGTTCAACTCTAAAAAAGGGTAATAATTAGTACTGTTATTTTTTAAAAAAAGTGTAAACGAAAAATGCATCTACTGGGTATGGACTAATATATAACTAAGTAAATAAATAATTTTATGTACTACTAGAGATGAATAAACAAGACAAGATGAACAAAAGAAACAAAATGCAAACTATGATTTTAATTTCTCATTGCTTGTTCTCACTAATCACTTAGCTAACAGTAATAATGATACATGATTGATTACATGTTAGCTTACAAATAGTTTCATAAGAATTAAATGAAACGTTTTGTAAATAAAAATGTGTGTGTGTTTGTGAAAGAACAATACAGTACAAGTAAAACGAAAGCAGAACGATTATTCTTGTAAAGGAAAATTCGAGGGAAGAACAAAGGACAAAATGGTGGTAGTTATTGTGAACGCTAAATGATGAAGCGCGTAGACAACGAAATTTGTATAAATATACTTTTATTTGAAAAAAACAGGTCAATTTTCATATATCTTACTAAAGGAAAGACAAGAGAAAAAAGGGGGGAGAAGAGAGCAGGAAAGTAGATAAATAAACAATATAGTTATTATCAATTTATGCCGACAGAATTCTATAAACAAAATGAAGAATCAACTATTTTCAATTTTCTTGATGAATAGTATTTTTGGGTCATGTTTTTGTAAAGGAAATGAATTAAAAACGAAATCTGTTCAAATAGAAAAATATCAGACGATTGCTAGTCATACCATAAAAAGAGATTTGGTATCATTCGTTAATCCTTTGTTCTTTGAATAACTTAGAGGAAAAAAGAAATGATATTAAAACAATTTAAAAAAGTGTCATAATCAGGTATGATTTAAACAAAAGAGACAATAGTAAAAGAATGATTTGCTAGACAACAAAAAATTAAAAGTCAAATGAAATTTATAAACTTTCTTTAACTGTATAGATGTAAATATGACTTTTAAGTGTGTACACGTACGTAAAAAGAGACCTGAGATGAAAGAAACCAAAGTAATTTAAATATGCACTTGCGTTCAGCGTTAAGTTTCCCAATAAATTGAATCAAAATAAAAGAAAGAAAGCTGAATGACATATTTGAAAGACGTTTGTTCATTTATTCATTTTTGTACAAGTGTGATCTATCTTAGTATTCAATATCGCTTAACATCTCATCGGTACATTTCTGTCGCAAGTTATTTTGTATGTCCAATAATTTATGCTCTTACTCAAAATTCTTAATATCATCATTATTACTACTAGCAATATTATTATTATTATTATCATTATTACTACGTGTTACTAACACTCAGATCTCTTCTTAGACTGACTACTGTCGAAAGAAACATTCTGTTTTTTCCATGTTTGTCAACAAACATTTTTCATAAATTAAATAATTACGGTAAACTACTAATATATTTACTATTTGGTTTACCTGTTATTTGACTTGCACTCATTCTTCTGCAAAAAAATATTTCTGTCAAACATCAATATGAAGGTTACCAAATGTATTATTTCAATTAATGGGGGTTTGGGTTTTATTTATTAAAACAGAACAACAATCAATCATTTGGTCAGTTAACCAGACATATGTATAATGGAGATTCCTGTTACAACAAAATGCTATATATATATATATATATATATATATATATATATATAGGGATAAGAAATATTTGTGTGTGTGCACATATGTATATGTGTAAGCGTTAGACATCTCCTATCAATAAATTTGGGAAGCAAGATATATGATGGAAAAGAAAACAGGTTAAAAGGGTGGTTAGGTTGTACTATTAAATATTCAATATTATTACTATAAGTATTACCAACAATAATAGTTATTTTTCCCTGAACATTATAGAGCCAATATTTAAAAAATTCATAAAACATCATAATAAGACAAATCAAGGTAAAAGAGAAGAAAAACAGGAGCTGAGAAGGCACTTCATCTGTTTTGGCGGTAATATGAATAGTGTGTGTGAATGTGTATATAACTAACAAACAATATAATTTGATAATATGAGATTTTAATACTGATAATAGTGAATTATGGTAAAGAATATGAATAAATTTATTTTTATGAGTAATGCTACATTATTTCTCCATTTTTTTCACGGTACTTTTCATAGTTAAATCCAGTTATGTCAAGTGAAAAGTATTCTCTCATTTTTTTGCAAAAAGGAAATTATACTATTCACTTTGTAAAAAGTAAGTTCGTTGTTTACAATAACATAAGTATATATTTATATATTAAGCGAAGAGAAAGTAAAGTGTCTCAAATTACGAAAGTCATATCATATTTAAGAATCGAAATGCCATGTTTGACTGATTGATCATTAGACAACACTTGTCAGTTAGTCGATTATTTGATGATTGAACACTTGAAGGAATAAGAAAAAAATCTAATGGGTACACTAAGTACTCATATCTGAAATATCGATATTGTCGAAATCGTTAAATCCTGTACAAATGAGTTCCTGTCAAATAAAAAAGAGAAAAGTAAATCGTAAAATAATGCTAGTTTAGTCCTAATCTCTTAAAGTCTAAAAGTCTTTCAAACAGTATTATGCAATGAGTCTTACAAAATCTGTGGAATAAAAATTTTCAAAACACAACAAATTTAGGACTGATTATGTTAAAAAAAACAAAAACTTTGGAAATATTGAGATTAAGAGTATGCTTAAGTTCTGTTTGACAAAGCTTTACTTTGAAGGCAAACAGCTTGGAGTCTACGAGAGAATCTCAACGTCGTGGTAGATTAAACAAAAATAATGTTGAATATTGAACTCATTCCAGCTAGCAACAATGCGAAAATCATAAGTGAATACTTTAAGAATTTTTGACTTCTCAGAACGATTGCATTTTACACTCCTGGATAAAACACAATGTCAAAACGAGTAAAAGTAAACACGAAACAAAGAAACGCAAATAGAAATGGCCGATTATTCATCAGAAATTCACTTCTCCATCTGTGATAGGTCTCACGAGCACCAGATACAACTGACGCAAATAACCACATCGAGAAATTAACAACTGTAGGTCTTCCTTCCTTATATCTATTATTAAGAAAAATATTCATACAACAACATCTGTCTATGTAAGTCAGAAAATCTAAATAGTCTCCATATATATTGTTGTATCCACAAACTGATTGTTAACAGACGTCATTCCATAGACTGTATGTCAGAACTGAATGCTAACAATCGATATCGATGTCCATATAAAAGTCAGACAGCTTACTGATTAGAAGTAAAGTATATGAGTTTCTGTATATAGAACACTTTCCCTTTTTTAAACAAAGAAAGTCGTCAGAAGCATTGATGGAGTTTTTTAAGTGTGTTGAAAGTGTACATGTTTTGTAATTTAAATCATTTTTGTTACGAACTCATCATTTATTTCCCCTGTTTTGCAATAGGTTAATTTTAAGGAAAGACTAAAACCTATCCTTATGGCACAGGTTTACCCATAAATTCTGTTTTATTTGAACTCTGAACTTTTACGTTTCGCGCTCAGCAAGATATCTTTAATTCTCTAGTTTGAAATGAAACGGTTTTGATTTTTTACTGCAAATGAGTGGTGATGTAGTTTGATCTTCATCCAATATTATCTGTGAGGTACTATTTTATCACCAACGTAGATTTTGCCACTTACCAAAGCGTACTCTTAGAATACCATGAACTCCTTCCTAAGGATAGTTACTAGCAAGAAAGCTGTTATTATTAGCAATTTCTTTGTCGATGTAATATCCGAAGACCACTAATTTAGCATAAAATGCATTGAGTACAATTCGTACATGATAATTTGATCTCATTTACTTTCTTGATACCATTTGGCGAACATCAGTTGAATAAATAACCAAAAAGCAAATTATCTTGTGGATAATATAATTCATTTAAAACTTTGATGGGATAGCTATTTTAAATAATGATGAACTGACCCTACTCATTTCGTAAAGTTATTTCCTGGAAATTAAACTAATAACTTCACTTAGCTTGTTTGATAGACTAGCCTTTTTCAAGCCTTTTAAATCATAAAATAATGTATTTATTGAGGTATGATTATTGAGAGGCAGACAAAATATTTCGTTTAATCCAGAGACAGATACTCAATGTAAATGCCGAAAATGGTTGGATCATTATTTGCACTTTGTACGACCCATCTTCTAGTAATCAGTAGCTTGTTGGTTTCTGGTAGTAATTTATTTTTTTATTTAGAGCTGGTGGATACTGTATTCCATCATACTTACTCACTTAATCATGCCTGTTACCCCTCGCGGGAGAGCATAGTTCTCACTCTCCATCCAACCCTTTCCTGGACAATCCTTTCCAGTTCTTTCCAGTTGCTATTCATCCTTTTCATATCTACTTCTATTTCCCGGCGTAATGTGTTTTTTGGCCTTCCTCTTTTCCGTTTCCCTTCCGGATTCCAAGTTAGGGATTGCCTCGTGATGCAGTTTCATGATTTCCTCCATGTATGTCCGATCCACTACAAACGTCTTTTCCTAAATTCCTATTGAGCTGGAAGCTGGTTTGTCCTCTCCCACAGAAAGCTGTTGTTGATGGTATCCGGTCAGTGAATGTTGAGTATTTTGCGAAGACAGCTATTTATGAATAATTTAACCTTCTTGATGATGCTTGTAGTAGTTCTCCACGTTTTAGCTCCATACAGTAGAACTAACTGTCTTGACATTCGCATTGAAGATTCTCACTTTGATATTGGTTTGACATGCTGATTAAAAACTGAATGTAAATCAGTGAATTATATAAATTATTAGTAAATACTGAAATTAAACTAGTTAAATTAATGGATTATAGTGTTTCTAAGAAAATCAATGAACTTTACTCAACAATTGAAACATACTTCATTCGGATAAGCGATTCCTTCCATATGTTCTGCACCACAAGCGCCAATGCCTAAATGAAAATTAAAAACGGAAACATAATTATTTGCTCATTAGAAATGCATGAATATATAAGTATAAGTTTCCAAACTTTTCAATGCTTAGTTTCTCCAATTTAATACTTAAGTGTCTAGTAATGAATGGAGTGGAGTCAATGGTAAGGTGTCATTTTCGCTTCATCATCAGTAACTTGTGTTTTTGGTGCCTGGAAGACTGAATCATTTAAAGCTAAATGTTTATAACAACCTGGTTAGGTGAAATTAACTTGTCCTGATGGTCAAATTTGACTTTGCGGTATATGGGGGGAGTCATACTAGGACGAAATAGCTGTTCAGTTCTTCATGGTTTCCAGTCGTATCTTAAATGAGATCAATCTATGATGAATACCGTCTGAAGATTAGTCTCCATTAAACTCTTTCATCTAAAATATAGATGATAAATTATTCTAATTATTTTTATGTTTATGAAGAATCCCTTATCACCAGTGTTTGTACTTTTCTTTCTCATCACACTTAAACAAAATGATACATATAGTTTATGTACCATCAGATTGATGTAAACGCAATCATAATAACACTACTGAAGATAGCAAGGCCAACGTACACAAATTAAAAGTATAAAATATGGTGCAGTAGTTAATGGACACTACTTTCAACCAATCAAGTAGTGTCCCTACATGTTCATATTAACATGTGGCTCATAACTGAATAAATGTGTGCTTCATTAAAGTCTATGATCGAGTAAAATTGGATAAGTATACTTTACAGAAGAAACCTAATTTGTTCCATCTAAGAACCCATGATACCACATAATACTGATTAAACCATAATTTTACTAGGATATATAGGATTTTATAATTTCGTTAAATTTATTGGAAATATAGGAAAACTGAAACTAATACGAAATGTCGATCATATGGTTTTTCAGTATGGGGTTGTGGAGATTTCGAGAGTAAACAAGCAAATAAAACATGACGATTTTTTTAGAGAAAATTGACAGATTATGAAACATATGTCTAAATGGATTTAACGTTAGTTAGTATCGAAAACTCCAATAAAGATAGGAAGTAAAAAATCATGTTCATCGATAGCAAAACGTATATTTGAGACAGGCCGTAAAATGGACTTTATTACAGTTTTCAGAGAGTTGTATAAAAAAGATCAAGGACAAATATTTAGTTTACTGAAGCCTTGGCCATTCGCTAATTCAAGAGTCCTTTATGTGTACATAAAACGATTTTTCGTAACGTTGAATCTGCCCTGGTAATCTATGAACCATTTTACTGTTTAGGGTGGCATGATATTATATTCTTCTTATATTATATTAATTTTTTTTCTCTCCTTTACTTCCAGTGGTCACTTTATATTCATTCGAAATTTTATTTAATTGACCCTTATTGATTTTCTTACATAAGCGACATGGTAGACATTTATGTGGTCAGATTGTTCGAAATGTATAGTGCAAATGCATTTTATTTCTCCGATCAACTCTGTTTACCCATTAGACAATATAAATTTATTAAAAGTACCATTTACTTTAAGTTAACTGATTACACGTAAACAGTATAGTGAAATAATTTATACACAGATACAATTATATATATATATATATCTTGGGCGAATATTCAAAACGATAGATATCTGATTGTAATTGTTGGGACCACTTTGATCAGTTGTTAAACTAGTTGTGAAATCAGTGGTTTGTTCCTAAATAAAAATTTATCGCTGAAAAATTCCCATCATATTAAAACATATAGTTGTGTCTTAAAAATTTATCTGCAGTAATAATTTCCTCCATACACTGAGCCATATTAGTTTTGTTCCATTGTAATAAGTAGCAATTTCTTCGCAGTTGCAATAAATAGTCAGACTAGTAGCAGGATAACAGTTTGTTTTTAATTAAAACACGAGGTCGTCCCAGAATCAAACCATTAGTATTATCAGTATTTTGTGAAGATGCAACACTACTCAGTCAATTAACCAGAATTTTTCAAACAGTTTTTATGAATGACCATACCTTTTCGTGATGAAAACTATCCTGGAATTTAATTAAATATTTTCGGTAAAATAAACCATATATCTAATTCTAAAAAATAGATCATTACACGTTTGTATTTCTTTCGATCATGTATGTCTTTAGGTAGATAGATGTCTGAAAGTATTTAACTTTAAATGTACAATATATGGTTCCTTCATTCATTCAACAATCAACAAGTTCTCTAGTAACACATATTATTTCATTAAATCGGTAGGTACTAGTTGAAATATAGATAGGTATTTTAATTACTAATTTAGGGAAGGGACAAATTTGATCCATAATGAAATCTTGCTTGTTCATCCTCGATAAGCTCATAAAATAAGTTAAAATAGCTGTCCAATAATTTCTAATTTACTATGACTCCCAGGCTGATATCGATTCGTGATATAAAACAACTTTAAAATATTATTTAAATGTTTATAAGATCTTCTGTTTGCTGTTTTATACATAAAATCTGAATTACGGAAATCAGAGTTTGAATTCAAATTAGTTCAACATGATAGTATTTCAGATGATATTATCAGTGTAGTAATCATACTGGAACTATTGGTAACTTTCTAAGTTTGGTCGAATAAAATTCCATTTTCTCTACTGTAGGACAAAACTATATTGGGTGAATGACGATTAACAGTAGTAGGATCAGTTATATCAAAGACATTCCTTACTAAAGTATTATCGTAGTCTTTGGAACTGTCCATCATTGCTAGTACTTATTTGCTGTTGTACTGCAATATTTGGTATTGCATCAAAGTGAATGGTCTGTGATTTTGGTTAATAAGTCGGTTACACTTACCAAAGTTGTTCTTCTCATTCGTTCGATTAAAAACATAGCTACCGAGTGGTCGGAGCTTCTATGTACCATATCCGATCACATTATTTGAGCGCTAATCTAACGCATATTGACTACTCTGAAGGCTTTTTGTACAAAGTGTTTTATTTCTGTTTAAGTTTAGAATTAATGTGAGGTGCATCAAGGATTCTGAGCGTAATACTATCAATAAAATATATATTATCAAGTTGAGTTTTTTATCTTTCTATCTCCTGGTAATACATAATGGTGATGAAACCTATTTTATAATTATCAGAAGCTTTCACGTCCATCACATAAGAAAGTCATTAGCACGGGTTCATAATTTCAGGTTGTTGATATGAAGAACTCCAACTGATCAGTTTCTGTTGCTACTCAACCATCCCGTGTAGATTGCCTCAATATGGAGTTGAGTGGAATCCTAGATAGGGATTTCATTTAGTTTTAAAGTTGTTAGCTGGATGTCTTTATATCCTGGGTGACAGTGAACTTGTACTTTATTGATTTTAATGCTACCAAATATGCCTGGAAGATTTCAGAAGCCAGAATCGATATCGTACTTGCATAGCCGCAATATATCATCAATGCTGACTCTTCTCAGAAAATCGTAATCATCAGCACAGCTTTCTCGGTCGGTGCTGCAGTCGGTCCTTCTGAGTTTTTGGTTAAGCCCTATCAACTTTCAGACAATTTTCTTGAGCTGTTTTCTCAGTCACAAATGTTCTGAAGGAGTATTGTGCAAAGACGATGCTTCATTAATATTTCTCTGAAAAGTAAGCTAGATACGTGAAGGCGCAAAAGACTACATACATTCAGTGTTCTGTATCAATACAGGAGGTCGGTAATCATTTATAACCAACAATCATAGCAATTTAGACTACTTGCTGGTTAAAAAGTTAGGCAGTTGCTACAAGAAGCTATGTTTTTGAAAGCTACAAAACACCTAAGTACAAATTATCTATGAGAGAGGATAATCTGAGTAAACATTGGACATAAGCAGCACATTGTCATCTTAATTACTTTCAGTACATTTTGTTTATCTATTTTAATTGTAGTGAAATGATTTAAAATGACCTAATTGATTGTAAGTTAAACCAAATGCTGTAGTTTATGTACGTAAGGTTCATTTGATTGAGTGACAGAGTACTGTTACTGTATGGATAACAGTATTAGCACATACACACACAGTCATCCACATATAAATACAGGCAAACACTTACACATTAGCACACATCTATTGAGTAGTATTATTTATTTCATATGACCTTTGTGAATTTAGTACATTTTATTTGTCACAATGTTTTTTAACTTTTATTTTTATAATTTACTGATTTCTTTTTGTTATTTTCTAGTTTCATAATTCATGGAGATCATAATAAGGTGTACAGACCATTGTAAGTACATATGTATATATGCACACATATACATAGGTCTACTAATGTGTGCAAAAGACTGAATGTACTCATATCTATTTCAAGTAACGATAGATTAAAGTATTGGTTGTATTGGTTTTCTCTACTGTAAAATCATACTAAATGAAGAAAGTGGCTGAATCTATATCTAAATACATTAATTTTCAGTTCAGTTTGTAGAACTTTTACTTTCCTTCATACTGGTTGAAAACAAAGTTAAATGTGAATAACAAGCAGCTATATCTGCCATGTGCACCCACTATGTTACAAAGAATCTATCCTCATGACTTCTAAGTTTCTCGGAGAGCAACTTAATAGATGGATCATTACGTTGACATCTAATCGTTCACATTTCCGATTTCAGTAAACTTGCAATATAAACTTGATGGTTAGGGTTTAGATCTTTTGTGTAATCGTGAATACACCCTAGTAATCAGTTTCATACTATAAGGAAACAACAATACAATACTTTCTGATTTTTGACAGCGGTCATTCCTTGATAATTAAAACTTGCACATTTAGTAAATCTATATAAAAATCTTTAAATGAAACGTGAATAGCCAAAAACGTTACACTAAATCTATTCTCTTTTGTTTAATTCAATTAAAATACATGAAAAAAGAAAAAAAAGTTAACATATAATTAATATTTTTTTTATATTATTCATTAAAAGTCAAGTACAATAATTACTAATTTATTTGTATAACAACAAAGTTTAAGTTTTATAATGTAATCATCTCTTTTCACCACCAAACATTCGCAAAGTTCATTATCAGTCTAGACATAGTTGATATTAGATTGAATCAAGAAGAAAAAATATATATATCATTGCAGTACTAAGAGTTGACTCGTTTTTTTCATGACGAATTCTGTATGATGTTTTCTTCTTTTTCTACACTTGTTTTAATACATTTTATTTTATGAATAGGTTTAAATGCTTTAGTTGAAAGCATGAGTCAATTGAAGCTAGATCATCAAGGAAAACCTGAAAGCACTGGACGGCCTTTTCGTCCTATTATGGGACTCCTCAGAAGTGTGTATCTACGACCTCGCCTCGTGAGATTTGAATCCAGGACCTACCAGTCTCGCGCCAGAGCACTTAACCGATAGACCACTGAGCCGGTATCCAATGGTGTTAATGTCTAACTTCAACCATTCATCTATGCAAATACTAAATCTCCACAAAAACCCCTTCTGACTAAATGCTTTAGTTTTTTAAAAATATATCTTGAATGTTTAACCACCCTTTTTAAAGGAGTAATACTGATTTCAAATAGAGATTTAATTATAAGTTTCTCGTTTTCTTGAAATGATCTTAATCGAGAATGAATGTTATGTTTAGATAAATGAGTCAAAATAATTGGTAACTTATCTTGTTTTTGATCTGCTTATTTTATTTTTTGAATATATAAGTGAAATAGTTATCTACTTTATCGTTGTTAGTTTCAGGTTCACATATTAACTATTTTCGAGAGAATTATATTATTTAATGGTTATTTTTATGATAATTCATGTATAATGTACATTAAAAATTGATATTTTTAAACTTCTCATTACGACACATCATTCCCCATATAGAATTTCGGTTTAATAAGTAACGGTGTTTCATATAATATAAAGCATTCATGTTTAAGTTATAAGACAGTTATAGTAGTTACATAAATACATATTCCAGTAAAACAAAGTCTTCATTTTCTACCTACAATTCAGAACTTCGCAGAGAGTTGTATAATCAAAGTAAATTTTTATCATTGTACTTGCTTGCAAAAGTTATTCTTTTTTATTAATTTATTCACTTATTTGTATGTTTCTATAATTGCCGTACATGAAGATTCTAGCACTAAAACTTACAATCTGCAAATGCATAAAAATTTTTACACTTAATTGTTGTAAGTTTTTTTTTTAATTGTCTAATGAATGCATCTTAAATACTAATTGAAGTAAGTTGCCTAGACAAAACACAGAAATAGATATTGGATCCAATATTCATGACTGGAATAATGCCATAAAGTTAATAGATAATAAGTTCCCTTTACAGCCTGATAATATTCAATGAATTAGTATGATAATTATTCCAAGAGGATTAGACAATGAAAATGTTTGTAAAGAAAATACAACAAAAAAAGTTATACCCATCAAATCATTAACAAAATGAGCGAATATCATCCAAATTATTTCCACTTTATTCACATCCAGTCATCAATTGATCAGTATCTGTAAGAATATGGACCTCCTGAATGGATAATCCGATATTGTTTGTATCTACATAAGTTGATCATTTTCAGATACAACAATGTACGTATTTTGGTTTACATCATTGAACTAAAACTCACTAATATAGTGAAACTAACTGAAACAATCACTGGGGATGTTTTTAAGATAAGATTTTAAAAAAACCTTTGTTCAATACAATTCAACATTGGCTTCTTCTATAAATTTGTTTTAAAAAAATCAGTAATTTGAAGGATATTTCTTCTCTATTTTATTATATCAACGTAACTTTCCTGATTAGTTTTCATTCTTTAAATGAAACATTCAAGAAATCATTGACAATAAACTATTTACACCGTCGAATTTAATTCAATTATACAGAAACATTATTTTTATATTCAAGCGCATTAAGGTTTGTGCAAGTGATGATGATGAAAATATCTTAATCAAAGCGTAATGTTAATGAATATACATTAGAACTGTTGCGGTGGAATTTTTTTGGGATTATTTCAATCATAAAACATTCAAATGTGTGTATTCGAAATAAATGAGTCTTCGTAAGGCATTATATCTAACATAATCAATAAGGGATACTAAGGAATGTATATTTTCAAAAGATTTAATGAGTATAGTTGATAACTATTCACTAATCTATGTACTAAATAATATGACCAATAAAAATCGACTATATTTATGTATATATAAGCATCCATTCTTATATTTAGAATCAAGCAGTCAGTGACTACTCTTTTGAGTTTTTTTAAGTCAAGTGTGATATTGTTTAATTAAATTGGAGAAGTGATTCTTAAATCGCCACATCTGTATTAAATATTTTTGATAACTATTAATAATTAACAGGAAAAACTGAACATTTGATAGTTTAATATGAATTCTAAGTATTTTTCACTGGACTAATATAATGTACTTAAGATTTTGTTGTGCTTTTTACTCTGTTAATTTTCAACCTGAAGTTAGACATTAACACCGTTGGATGCCGGCTCACTGGTCTAGTGGTTAAGCGCTCGCACGCGAAATTGATAGGTCCTGGACTAGAATCTCGCGAGGCGGGATCATGGATGCGCACTGCTGAGGAGTCTCATAATAGGACGAAACAGCAATCCAGTGTTTCCAGGTTTTCCATGTTGGTCTAGCTTCAATTGATTCATGATCTCAACTATCAAAATTACTATAATATCCACAAAACCCCTTCTGATAATTTTCAACTTCTTATAGTGTGTTACCTCTTTAATTTAATGAAATGGTTGTAATTATCATTATAAAAATCGAATATTTCATTGTAACAAACAGCTTTTTAAAAATCAGACAATAAAAGTTTAAATTGTCACATTCATTTTAAATATCAGAAAATACTTTTTAAAATTAGATCATCGTTATTTAAAGAACTGGATGACTATTTTAATGGTTGAACAGTTAATACTTTATGTGTGCCTAGAATGAACTAGTACATACAACTACCTTCTATTCATTTTATGTTATGGAAACGTTACTGACACATACAATTAAACAAATGCTTATCAGTGCGGTGTATACAAAATAAAACGACTCATCTATATTCCGTTTTATAGGACAAGGAGTGGCTTGTAAAAACTATATCTTATTATAATTAAGGAGTTATATTTTTCCTTGGTTTACATCACCAACCGATCCTGTTTGCACAACTATTGAAAAGCAAGGAACAATTGACAGCTGTTTCGTCCTAGAACGGTTGTTCTTTGAAGTGATCACTTATGAGCTAGCCGGAAAATGAACTTAGAACATTTGCTGCGAGATATTTTCTATAAGTTTGTAATTTTCATTAAAAAACTTCCTACTCATTTAACTTGTTCTATTATTTGACGTCTGTTACCTGGAGAGGGTGAGCGTATGGTAGTAGTTTGTTCTTTTTGAAACAAATTATCTTTTAGACATGTGACTGACATCGTTTCAGATAATCGATTTCACATTTACAAAAAACATGAGAATGTTTTCCTCGTCATAAAATCGACAACAAATAATTACAGAAATTATTACTTAAGTTACCCTAATTTACAACAGAGCAAATCTTCAAATGAAAATGAGATATTGAATATAACAAAAAAGACTCTGTACCTATATTCACCTCAGCATATTATGATGCACTGCTTATAAATAATCGGTGCACTATCAAACTGAAGGTTATCCAGGTTAAAAGAGTACAGAATATTTATCTCTAAACTCTCTGTGCCGATAAATCAATGTGAAATAAATGTCGAGAGAGGTGAATTCTGCGACAGTGAGTTTTATTTTCATACTTATCACTCATTGCTTATGCTCATCTATTTTAAAAATAGTAAATTACCGTGATTGTTCTTATAGTTAACATCCACAAAAAAAACAGATCATCAGTTTATACTTTGTGAAGTAGTGGCAGCAAAATAAACTAATAACGAATAAGATCTTCCCCTTTAAACAAAAATAAAAAAAACGTTCATAAAACGAAAAGTAAAGTTGTGAATGTGTATTTACGGGGAAGGATGGGGCTGGTGAGTGAAAGCAAGAAAATGCATGTATATGTGTAAGAAAACAGTAATAATTTCACATTAATTCTAAATGTATGCAGTTCCACTTATAATGATAATAATACCCAAGACTTATTACTTACGGACTTATACATTGAATGTCAACAGAAAAGAACAGTAGAAAGAAATCTAAAAAAATAATCCAGGTGAAGGTCATCACCGTTAACAACAATAAAAACAAATCTTTATTTTCATAAAGATAAAGCAAACAAACAAATAGATATACAAATGTATTACATGAATCAAGAAAGAAAAAAGCACGAACAAGGCAAATATAAGCCGAAAATAACAACCACAATATCTATACTTATTGTAGTGGGTAACAAACTATAAATGATGGTGTTATTGGCACAAATAACCAATGACTTATATTAGAATATATATTTATTTATTATGTATATATTTCAATAAAATACATTTAGATTTAGTACACGTACATAGATATCATATATGATCAATAAAAGATGTGTATTATTTTAACTATTAATTTAAATTAGTATCTTAGATAATAATTTACAGTTTGTTTTTACATAATTTCATATTTCAGTTTGTTGATTATTCCTTTGGTTAAAGCAAGGGTTAAAGAACTAAAAAGTGTAAGATATTTAGATTTATTGAATTCTGAGTCATTTATTGAAAGAGACATTTAGGTTTTATTTATCATCTAGGGATTCAGCGAGGTGTGGGGGGTATTTTACCATAGCTGTGTTCATCTCCTATTACTTATAGTGACAGATATCGAACAGTAGTTTTATATAATCAGTTAATGTCACTTTATCTATATTATGTTACGTATGACACAACCGATCGAGTTTTTATTTGGTGACCAAGTGATTGTCATTTCAGTAAATTTATACCGTATGCACAAATTTTAGCGACTTAAAATGACCTTGAGATATCTTTGCTTCAGCCTGTCACGAAATAGGTTAGACAAACGAATAGCCCACAATAGAAAGTCAGTGAAACTACGGAGTTTGTACACTTTCAACACACTTAACAAAATCCATCAATGCTTCTGACGACTTTCTTTGTTTCAAAAAGGGAAAGTGTTCTATATATAGAAATTCATATATTTTACTTCCAATCAGTAAGTTGTCTGACTTTTATATGGACATCGATATCAATTGATAGCATTCACTTATGACATGAAATCTATGAAATGACATCCATTAACAACCAGTATGTGGATACAACAATATATATGGAGACTATTTAGATTTTCTGACTTACATAGACAGATGTTGTTGTACGAATATTTTTCTTAATAATAGATATAAGGAAGGAAGACCTACAGTTGTTAATTTCTCGATGTGGTTATTTGCGTGAGTTGTATCTGATGCTCGTGAGACCTATCACAGATGGAGAAGTGAATTTCTGATGAATAATTGACAATTTCTATTTGCGTTTCTTTGTTTCGTGTTTACTTTTACTCGTTTTGACATTGTGTTTTATCCAGGAGTGTAAAATGCAATCGTTCTGAGAAGTCAAATATTCCTTAAGCACTCAGTCATAAGGTTTTTATTGTCATTAGCTGGAATTTGATCGATACTTGAAACTGCAATCGGAATTGTGATAGCTTTCTTTCTAGATTATAGAGTTATCACCGTCTTTATTACTGCCGTTCTACAGATATCTATTAATCTTTATCTTTTCATCTCTCGACCCCTTAGATGTAAACTAACCATACCGCTTTTGTAATTAAAAAGATAAGATCACTCTTATTGATAATTCATTAGCGTAATTGATATTTTAGTATGTTAACTCGCATTTTCCTAGTGCAAATTATTAGCTTTAGGAGTTTATAAAACACACAGGCTTGTACTGATTGCAGATGTCTAAGCATATTTCGTCAAATGTACGAAGCTATTCTATCAATAATTAAACTACATGGATTAAACAGAGCTCTAAGTACTGTTTCATTCCATTATGATCCTATTCATCTATGTATCTGAGTGAATAATAATTTTATGTTTTATTTGTTATGAAAAGTATAAGGATCATTGTAAATGTTATTAATTCCTGATTCGTAAATATTTTTGGAAACATTATAATTTTAGTAAGATTTACGGTGTTTACTTCTTGATCCTCTTGGTATGGGTAATAGCTCAATCAATTATGAAATGCAGGTTAATAAACAAATATATGTATATTATTACTATCAGTAGTGAATGCCTTTTAACTTAATCTTTTTCATTATTATTGACATAATAAATTTCATTCTTTTGATTTTCATTTCACTGATTTCCTTTTGGAATATGGCATCTTGGACCAGTTCACATTTGTTCCAGATCCCTTAGTCTTTATTTATGACTGGTTTGTTTAGGATTATAGTACAAGTGAAATAGAAAAGAAAGGGAATCAGTTGAGTAACGTTGAAGCTATTTTAAAGTTGAAGTATTCTTATTTTTCATTAGTATAACTGTTATTCTTAAGAACAGAAATGCTTTTCGGCTAAAGGAGGATTTGTGGAAATTAGTTCAAATTGGAGAACAAAACAATCAGAGGATAGTTGTTTCATTCTTGTTGCTGGCTTCTTGCTAATACACAAATCCATAGAATTAGCATAAACATTTGAATCTTGTGGCAAGAGCTTAATCATTTTATCATTGAACTGAGATTCACAGGGCTTACTTTGTCAATTCGTGTCAACCTGTAATATAACGTAATATATTATCTTATATCATTAATGAGTTATTATTTAACTTGAGTGAATCTAACCTGTCACTAACCATTCTGAATTCCCTTTAAAGTTAGGCATTAATAAGTACATGATAAGAATATTACCAATATTCGTTAAATCTAATCATCGTCAATAATGATAATAAAAGAAGAAGTTTTTGATTGAGACCATGAATCGATCAATGTTAGATTAGTTGAGATTAAACAGCAACACCGTTGTATGCAGACTCAGTGGTCTAGATATTAGGCGTTCGCGCTCAAGACCGAAGGTCTTTGGTTCGGATCTCGCGTGCGGGGTCGTGGATGTGCACTGCTGAGTCCCATACTAGGACGAAAAAGTCATTCAGTGCTTCTGTGTTTTCAATGGTGCTCTAACATTGATCAATTCATGATCTCAATCAAAAACTGAACAATCCCCACAACACCATACTGAAAAAAGAAGCACTATAATCATTATCATCATATAGACTAATACTACTAAAATCAACAACGACAAAAAATACCATGATTGTTTCCTCAAGGCTATTTTACTGATAACTTCTTGTGTCGTTTTGCACTAACACCATAAATGATTTAAATAGTAGAACATTGTGTAATTATTATTATTTTCGAAATAAAATAATCATTAAGTAATTTCTAAAAATAACAATCAAAAAAAACACAAATAATAATAATAGGTTAACTGGTAATAATTACTACGTAAAGAAATGATGTCTATGAGTAAACCTTTTTTTATTACTACTTATTTATATTATTAATGTGTTGTGTATGTGTATCTGTGTGTAAAAATCAATGTGGTTACGACTAACTGCATAACATTTACTCATCATACAATTTTTTTTGAAGATAAAACAAATTGTACCAGTAATTACAAAATAATTGATAAGGACATCAACAAAGTTCTTTTTTAATGAATTATCAGTTACAGTAAATTGTCATTATCATGCATTATCAAGGTTGAACTTGATAGTCTCAAATAAATTGAGCATTGGGTAGTGAGTTAACAATAAATATATTTTCATTATATCCCAATAAGTAGAAAAATTGTATTTTTGATATTTCATGACATCATGTAACCTACTTCTTCGGAGTGAATAAATAACCAACATTAAATTAATACAAATTTAAATAGTAGAACTTGTGTTAATCTAATGCCAGTTATTTATTTGCTCTAATGAAATGGCCCATATTAAGTCTCGAAACATCAGAAATACAATTTTTTTACTCATTGGGATATAACAAAAATATATTTATTATTTACATATCTACTTTGATTTTAGTGGTTAAATTTACTGATGATAGTGTGATGAATGAGAACACGACTGGAGACAATCAAATGTATTAAGGCACAAATTACAGACCATCCCACTAAATTCTGATAACCATACAGTGAACAGTTAGTTTGCAAAATAACGACCAATTGTCTCAATCTTCACTGTTCCTTCTGTAAATATCAGTTCATCTTCACTAATTCCGTTGTTCATGCATTTTCCTACTAATTGCGCTTCATTTCAGTTCTTTCCTTATTGGTCTTTTGCCAAAATACATTCTATGTCTGACCATCACTATATACTACTTATATGGATATAAGTAGACCACACTACAATTGTACTAGTAGGATTTACGGAAATTTAAAATAATCAAATATGTACGTATTCATGGTTAGTCTTCTTCTATTTAATGTTGATTATATATGCAAGTGAATTTATTATGTTGAAATACAAAATAAATAAGGAATAAACAAATATTTTCTTTCCAATAAATTTTTCATTAAATTTCATATATATTTAATGAAATTGTTAATTTAAAAGAATGAAGAAGTCTAAGGCATATTAATTAGATCATTTAAAACTATAGGGTACTCATTAAAATAAAACTATTCATATTAGAAATAATTAGTATCTATGTGTCAACATTAAGTAAGTTTATACATCAATTGATATCATTCATTGAAATAAGTAAACATAACAGAATATGAACAAAATAAAAATACAAATAAGGTAATATATTTGTAATATCCCAATGAGTAGAAAAATTAAATTTTCTGACGTTTCGTGACTCAGTGCAAGCCACTTCTTCAGAGAATACACTAAGTGACGAAACGTCAGGAAATCTAATTTTTCTATTCATTGGGATATTACAAACATATTAATTATTTATAATAATCTAGCCAATGCTCAATTTATTCAAAATGATCAAATCAAATATGATCACTATACCAAATCTTATCCATATTTATTTTGATTCATTCATATTATTACTATATCAACTAATTTATAAATTTCTTCAAAATATCAATATATTCTAGTAATTTGTAAAACAAAAAAACTATTAGCAAACATTAAATAGGAATAATATATTTGTAAAATCTCAGCAAATGAATTTGAAGTAAATCCAACGTTTCACTTGGCAATCTGGTCCAAGCTTTTTCAAGGAAATAAGATATTTCGCTGAGATTTTACAAATATATTATTCCTATTTTTATGTCCTACATCAACTTGGTGCCCAAATACTGCGAAACTATTCGCTCTAATTTAGACGAAAGTTCTATTAACAAACAGTTTTGTTTTATTTCTATTCAAATAGTCTTTTAATGAATATACTGTAATTTTAAATAATCTAATTAAATATATATATACCTTGAATTTATCCATTTCAATGTATATGTAATAATTGTAAAAGCTACTCTTTCCAGTATAAGTCAGTGGGGCGGGGTGCCTGGTCGGGGAACGTCAGGTCGGCTGACTGCGGCGGGGCAGGTAGGCGGACTGGGGGGGGGGGGGGGGGGGGGAGGGGGGGGGGGGGGG